>NC_041011.1:34773377-35085163 GCF_004193775.1 Glycine soja
TTTCATGTATTTTGTCATGGGGGTGAGCTTAGCTATTATAAGGGGTGTGTAGCTAAGTTCTAGCTTCTCAACTCAAGGAGGTGAGCTTAGCTATTAGAGAGGCGTGTGTAGCTAAGCTCTAGCTTCTTTAGGAATCATTTCAAGGAAGCTTATCAAGGAGGTGAGCTTAGTTATTAGAGGGGTGTGTGTAGCTAAGCTCTAGCTTCTCAAGGAAGTTTTCTCAAAGAAGCTTCTCAAGGAAGTTTTCTCAAAGAAGCTTCTCAAGGAAGTTTTCTCAAGGAAGCTACCTAGTTTATAAATAGAAACATGTGTAACACTTCTTGAAACTTTGATGAATGAGAGTCTTGTGAGACACATCTCAAAGTTCAACTTCTCTCCCTTTTTCTTCCTTCTATTTCGTGCTCCCCCCTCTCTCTTTCTCTCCCTCTTTCTTTTCCTCCATTGAAGCATCCTCTCCAAGCTTCTTATCCAAGGCTCATCTTGGTGGTGAAGCTCCTTCTTCCATGGCTTATTCCCTAGTGGATGGAGCCTCCTCTCACCTCTTCTCCTTTGTCTTCCGCTACATCTCCATGGTGGAAAATCATCATTAAAGGACCTCATTGAAGCTCAAAGATCCAGCCTCCATAGAAGCCCCACAAGCAAGCTTCCATCAGTGAACTTGAGAGTTGGCAATTGAAATTATTGAAATGTTACGTAGTTATCTCACGTATTGTGGTTGGTCCATTCTAAACATTGTCATTGATCTAACTTAGTGTAGTTAGTTTACTTTTGCTTGAGGACAAGTAAAGCTTTAAATTTGGGGGAGTTTGATAACTGTGATACATAGGTATGATTTGTAATTAAGTTATAAAAAAAGTGTCAGATTTTCCCTCTTTTATTGCTTCTTTTTGTGTGAATAATTAAGATTTTGGCACCATTTGAATTTGTGCCCAGTAGGTGCTTAAATTGGTTAAGTTATATTGTTTTGGTGATGTATTTGTTGCAGAAACACATAATAAAGCTTGAAAGAGAAGTTGAAAGTCTGGAGACTCTCGCTCAGCACCCCACATGCGGCCAACACGACACAATCACTCAACAGACAACACTCGCTTAGTGCGAAGTCACATGTAAAGTCTGATATCATTTGAAGGTGTGTTTAGCGTGAGTCGCGAAAAATAACAAAATGGAGTTGCATTTTAAAGGAGAAAAAGAAAAGTGGGAGGGAGATTATTGAGTTTTCCCTGTGGTGGTATTCCTTGGTTGGTTGTAGGGATGTTTTTAGGGGCATTCCAAACAAGGTGGATGCAAGTCATTCACTGTCATTGATCGTGGTCGAAGGAGAAGTTTTCCATCATCCCACGGTAGGCGGCAAATGTTTTTACTGGATTTGTCCAAACCTTCTCATGGAAGCATTCCTCCGTGAGCTCATCCACAAACGATGGTTCAGTGTATCTGCTAATGCACTCTGACACTTAAGTTAGAAACATTGAGGTAAGCATATATCATAATATAGGTTGGAAATCAATTGATTTACGTGAACTGTGATGATCTCTTGATCTCTTTTATAGAGGTCCATTTGAATTCATAAAATTTCAAATTTTCTTCCAAGATAATGTAATTAAATAAGAAAAAATATGACTTTATATTATCTCTCCTCTAAGATAATAGATGGGAAGTTGAGATAAAATGTTCAGCATTTCCTTCCTAAAAAAATATGATCCTGGAGCTAGTTCATAGTCATTTAAAATGTTCATTAATTTCTTTTTTGCTAAAAATTTTAAAAATAAAGTAGTTCATATTCATTTTGGCCCGTGCCTGAAAGAAATATAATATTTTTTGTATCAGGTGTTCCTTTCATACGAAAAGCAGGGAAGGCCCTAAATTATAGAAAGGCAAGAGATATTGTTTCAATTCTAATATTTTTCTCTGGTGTTATTTTAAAGTGAATGTTACTATAACTTTTGACATCCGGGTCACTGGGTGTTCTCTCTTTAACATGGATTTTTTCATTCGTCTTTTGTTGTTTGATCTCTACATCAATCTTGAAAGTGAAATTAAGTGTAGCTAAATACAGTAAACAATTTCTTCAAAGGGTTTTTGTGAAATTTTTTATTCATGAGATCATATTGGGGCTCGGGATTGTTGTGAACAACACTCTTATTTATGTGGAGTGAATTTGCATCTCACATTTTGCATCCTTTTTTGGTTATACTCATTAGAAGAATATTGCATCAGTTTGAAACTTAACATTGATGGCACTGAACCCTCCAAGCAATTCATGTTTCTTTGCATGATCTATTAATTAACGGAGGTTTATGTAACTACTCCTTTAATCCATTCTCTATATATCTCATCTTTTACTTGGATTTATTAATTCATCCTAGTAAAGATCACTGTTAGGGTTTTTGCTGGGGTGTCTCATTTCTTGCTTACTAGTTTTCATAATTGAAAGAATAAAAGGAAGCAGCCCTGAAGTATGATTATCTAACAGTTAATTGTTTAGTTTTTGCTCATATTATTCCGATAATCTTGATTTGCTCTTAAGTTTCCTTTTGCTCGTATTCTAGATCTGCGTAAGTTTTACCCTATGTTTGATAATGAGAAAAGAAAATGGGGAAAAATGAAAATTCTGAAATTTAAATTAGAGAGAAAGTGAAAAGAAAGAAAAGTTTTAACTTTTATTAGTTGAAGTCAAATTTTATTTTAATTTTTTTCATTTATCTCTTTAACCAAACAAAAAAATATATCGTTATACATATTTTCTTTCTTTTAAATTTTATTTTCTTTTATTTTCATTCCTTTTAAATAGACACTTACATAAACTAGTCAATAAACTAGTCACTAGTGTATTCTACCACTCAGGAAAATGATGTCCGCCTGTTCGATTAAATGTCCATCATATACTCTTAGAATTGTAAAATTTTAATATCATGATATTTGTTATGTCTTGCTTTATTTCTATTGGACTCGCTTTATAATCTTGTTATTTACTAATTAAGATACTGCTTTTGTTATTATATAAATCAGTCTACATTCATTGTTCTTTTGATCTAGTTCAATTGGTTCGCACGGACACTCAATATGATGGTTTTTTTTTATCAAAAGGGATATATTTTTTCGTTAATTTTCAATCGGAAGTAAGTAGGTGTTACGATTTTTGAGTAAAAAGTCGTAACACATATTATGATTTTTTATTTTTTTTAACTGAAGTTATAAAATTATTTACGACTTCAATTAAAAAAAAAATTATGACTTTGAAGTCGTAGGAATTTTTTTTTGTTTACAATTTTAAATTTGTAAAACCTTTTTTTTTGTTTTACGACTTTAAATTCATAAAACTTTTTTTTTACAACTTTAAAGTTGTAAACCACTTTTTTTTTCTTTTTTTAATGTATAAGTTTTTTTTTCAAATTTATAATTTTTTTATAGTTTTATTTTATATGTTATTAATTTATTTTAATATTTTATTATTTAAAATATGTTATATATTTTTAATATTGTTTTATTTAAATGTTTTTGTTTATTTAAAATTTAGATAATCTATTAATAAAAATACATAATAAAATTAAAAATAACATTATTAATACATTAATATAAAACGCAAAATACAAATGAAAGAAAAACATAAAAAGTACAAGTTAGATTAGTCATGTACTTGTTTATATGGACAGTTAGTACGATTATGTCATTTACTTCTACATAATGAACATTTCTTAGGCCTATTTGAAATTGTTTCGTCCATCTCATTATATATTCGAGTAGTGGCCGGCATGCCTAATGTCTGTCATCATTTCGAAGAATCAGGCATAAAATGTGGACCTAAATATTAAAACCATGTGTCTTCACTTCCAAGGGAATGAAAGTGATGTTGATAAACTTTAATGTGTCTCAAGGATGTCAAACCAGTAGGGTTCTCATCATATACGTCTCAATAATCATTTTAAGTCTCTTCTACCTCAAATGTTTTTTACAACCCCTCACAAATGTTTTGTCACCACTTTCAACACTCCACCATCTGCATATAATCTACCACCGTCGACTTCTTGTTACATCTTTGCCCACTCAAATGCGTGACATGGGTCATGAAGATGAGGAGGAGGATGATGATGATAATAACAATAACGATGATGATGATGGTGGTGGTGGTGGTGATGATGATGACAACGATGGTGATCATGTTCCTCAACAACAACATACAATTACACCTGAGGACACTACTAAAAAAAAGGCTTTCAACATCGCTTCATTAACATCGGTTATTTCAGAAACCGATGTTAACGAAAGTGCGGTGGCATTTTTGTAATTAAATGGAGTTACTTAACATCGGTTTTAGCAAAACCGATGTTAACTACTTCATGTTAACATCGGTTATTTAAAAAACCGATGTTAACATCATGTTAAGATGAATATGGTAACATCGATTTTGGAAAAACCGATGTTAACTTCATAGTGTTAACATCGGTTTTGTCAAAACCGATGTTAAGGAGTTGATGTTAACATCGGTTTTTTAAAAAACTGATGTTACCTTGTTGAAGTTAACATCGATTTTTACAAAACCGATGTTAACAGATTCATCCTAACATCGGTTATCCTTAAAAAAACCGATGTTGATGTTGTTATGTTAATATGTTAAAACGTGTTGAAATTTCACAACTCGCGCGCTCGAAAACCCTGCTGCACTCTCTCTTCTCTTTCTCCTCCCACCCGAAATCTGCCGGAAACCGCTCAGTCGACACCCACATTCATTTCAATACTGTCGGAAACCGCTCGCTGGAACCCACAGAACCTCCTATCGAAGAAAAGTCGAAGAAAACCATGCATTGCTGTTGGAACTGTGGGTCGAAGAAAACCCTAGACTGCTCTTGGAACAGTCGTGGGTGCTCAAAGCTCAAAGCTTTCTACACTGCCAGCTAACAAGGTATGAGCTCTACCTTAGTTTGTTGCTCTTCTTATTAAGTTCTTAATCAGTGCAGTGGCATTGTCCGAAGGTTCTTATCAAATTATTGGGTCATTTTGTCCACTTGGCTAACCATATAAAAGTATCAATAAGAATTGTAATGTGGGGTTTCATTTTGTTGTGGCAGTTGATTGTGCTTTACGTGGTTTTCAAGCTTGACGAGAGTTACACGCCGAGCAAAGTTTCCATCCTTGCCGGTGATGGTTTTCACAACTTGAAGGTAAATTTTTATTTTATTGGTTTGGGTTTGATTTGGATGATTATGCTTAATTATTTGGTGTTGACTTTGGGAACATTTTTAGGAGATTAAGACCGTGGAACTCGTGAAGCCAACTGGGTGGGTATATCTATCCTTGTCTGGAGCTGATCCTAGGTAAGTACAGTGTTCTTTCTGTATCCAGTTTTTGTTTGTTTAAGTTTGTATCCAGTTTTTGTTGTTTGGAGGCATGGATTTTTGTTGCTTTGATAGGAGGTGAAGGACAATAATTGTGAGATTGTTGTCCGTATTTGTGTTAACATGTTTGATAATGAATATACATCACGGATTAGATTCTTATTGAGCTTAATAAAGAACCATGATTACTGGTTGTTAACACTTATTATGTTTGTTATTTTCTGATAGGGAATAGTTCTGATTTGTGGATGACATTCTATTATAGTTTTTTTTTATCAGCCAAAATATATTATATTATAAATGAATGAAAGTACCAGAGGTACTATAATTACAATATTAGTGCTAGGTATGCTGCTGGATCCACTAGTGTGAAGATCCAGATTGCAGACCTGATATATTGCTACAGTGAAATACCCATCTTTTCTATCCTATATACAAAAAGCTACTGGTAGATTACTAGACTAGTAGGTATATGAGTCAACAAAATCTTTCTCAAACCCTCTAAGCCATGACCAGATTAGAAATATTGCATCTTCCATCAGCTTGCTTCCATCAAAAGGTTCATTTAGGAAGACATTTCGATTTATGTGCTGCCAAATAGACAAAGATAAGGCCACCCACCAGCACTTCCATCTAGAATACTGCTTTCCACCATTTATGCCAATTGTTTGCTGCATGAAATGTTGTCTTGGATTAATAGAAAAAGCTCCCCTGGTTTGAATCCAGGAGAGGGATTCCCACCATAAGGGTTGTGTCTTTGGGCAATCAAAAAATAGGTGAGAGGCTTCCTCCTCCTTACTTCTGCATAAAGGACAGATTGTGTCATTCATCTGGATTTGTCTTCTTCTCAGATTAGCTTTGGTTGGTAGCCTGTCTTTGATCAATCTCCATGCAAAAATTTAAGCTTTTGCTGGGATTTTTAGCTTCCATAGATCCTCTAGTGCCTCATCCAGGGTGTCCCCTACTGTGGCTTCTTGCAGCAGGTAATATGCGCTTTTAGTAGAGTATTGTCCTGTAGTTTCTGGTTTCCATATCCAACAATCAGTGATCTGATTTTGGATTTGTATCTGTGATATGTCATCCATAAATCTGACAGCTGCATCTACTTCATTGTCAAATAGGGGTCTTCTCCACACAAGATTCCATTCCCAACTTGTTTCGGTTTGTCTCCCCGCTTGCTGAATGAGTCTTTTCTGTTGGCAGGAGGCTTGATACAACCTGGGATATTTCCTCATTAATGCTTCTCCTCCTCGTACCCATCTGTCCTCCCAAAGTCTAAATTCATCCCCCACAACCCAGCTTCCATTCTGTTTCAGTTTGCAACACAGTATTCATCTTTTGTTCATGTATCATCGACTGTAAGTCCTTCCACCATATTGATGCCTTGGGGGCTCTTTTTCCTTCAGCTAATGCTCTCCACCCTCCATATTTTGAATCCAGAATTTTAGCCCATATTTCTGAATTTTCCTGCATCAAATTCCACCACCACTTTCCCAGCAATGCTTTGTTGAACAGGCTGATGTCTTTTATTTCCAGTCCACCCTTTTGTTTTGGGAGACAAATTGTGTCCCATTTGACCCATCCAATTTTCTTCTGATCAAGGCCACCACCCCATAGGAACCTCCTCTGGATTTGGATCAGTTTTTCCGCTACCCTATTAGGAATTCTGAAAAAAAAAAAAAAGAGATAGAAAATAGGAATAGAGGTTAGAGTTGCTTTTATGAGGGTCACTCTTCCCCCATAAGATAGATGTCTCTGCTTCCACCTAGACAATTTAGATTCAGTCTTTCTTAGGATTGGATCCCATAACCCACAGCGCCTTGGATTAGCCCCGATTGGTATTCCCAAATAAGAGAAAGGCAGAGGCATGATTCTGCAATTCAGATAACCGGCAGCCTGCAATTTCCATTGTTCAGATTGGCCCAACACCCCAAAGCTGCTCTTCCCATAATTTATTTTAAGTCCTGATGACAATTCAAAAGCCCTCAAAATCAATTTGATAGTCTTGACATTTTTCATAGTAGCCTCCCCAAAGAACATAGTTTCTTGAAAAGAGGTGCCATCCAAAACTGGTCTGCTGCTCATAGTTTCTTGAAATCTCTTCTGGAAAAAGCTATAAACTTCGATGGGAGTTAATCAGCATGTGAAAATATCGAGATATCTGACCCCCTCCTTAATCCAACGCGATCTCGCCTTCTGCCTCATTAAAGACTCGTGAGCTTGGGCTGGTGACCAAAGATCTTGCTGCAGCTTCTTCCTTTTCATATTTTCTTGGGAAGTCAGCTGCCTGTGTTCAGCTTCAGATTCAAGCTTGTTAAGCTCAGCTTCTAACTTCTGGACCCTTTTAACAATGCATCGCTTCATGTGCATCTTCAACACACACACAAACACACACACGCACATACACAGCCACACATCCACACATCCACACACCCACACACACACAGAAACCCACACACACACACAGAAACCCACACACACACACAGAAACACACACACACACACACACACAGAAACACACACACACACAACCACACACACAGAAACAAACACACACACACACACATAAACACACACACACACATACACACAAACACGCACACACAGACACACACACACACACAGAAACACACACACACACACACACACACACACAAACACACACACACAGAAACACGCACACAGACACACACACGCACACACACACACACACACACACACCACACACACACCACACACACCACACACACACACACACACACACACCACACACACACACACACACACACACACACACAAAAACACACACACAAACACACACACACACACACACACAAAAACACACACACACACACACACACACACACACACACACACACACACACACACACACACACACACACACACACACACACACACACACACACACACACACACACACACACACACACACACACACACACACACACACACACACACACACACACACACACACACACACACACACACACACACACACACACACACACACACACACACACACACACACACACACACACACACACACACACACACACACACACACACACACACACACACACACACACACACACACACACACACACACACACACACACACACACACACACACACACACACACACACACACACACACACACACACACACACACACACACACACACACACACACACACACACACACACACACACACACACACACACACACACACACACACACACACACACACACACACACACACACACAGGGTTTCTGTGCGATAGAAGCATTACAAATTAGAGAGCACATTACTCGTACATAACTAAATATTATAAACTGTTCAATTTAAGCTTTGATAGGAACCCAAGAAACAATTCTAGAAATCGAGTGTTATTCCACTATGAGGAGCTCATACCTCTTACAAGGAAAAAAGCTGACAACAGTCCTGAGCCTAGCTCTCTATACACACTCAACAATTTTCTGCGTACTCTCCACACTAGTCTCAATATTAGAGCTCACAAAGGAATTGCCTTTGGATGGTAGAGATCCTACTAATGACAGCTAAAGGGACCCTGAAAAAAGACATATAAAACAGAGGTAATGTTGTTAAAATAGCATTAATAAGAGTGGTTCTACCAGCTATGGAGATATATCTCTGGTTCCATTTGCTCAGCTTAGCCTCAAACTTGCTTATAATTGGATCCCAGACCACCCTTCTTCTTGGATTAACACCAATTGGAATTCCTAAGTAACAGAAAGGAAGCTGTAACAGTGCACAGTTAAGGTAGACAGCAGCAGAATTGCACCATTCCTTAGGTTGACCTATAGCACCAAACTGACTCTTTGCGAAATTAATTCTCAATCCAGAGACCATCTCAAATCTTTTGAGAATGACCTTCACAGCTCTGACATTCTCCATGGAAGCTTCTCCAAAGAACACAGTATCATCAGCATACTGCAGAACATCCACAGGAACCTTGTTCTTCCCCACCAGGAGGCTTCTGAAGCAGTTTTGAGATACTGCTTCCCTCATTAGCCCTGTCAGTCCTTCAGCCACTAAGTTAAAGAGTAATGGAGCCAAAGGGTCTCCTTGTCTCAACCCTCATGATACACACAGACCCTCATGATACACACACACATATACCCAACTACAATAATAAAGCATAAGCACCCTTGAAACCCAGCATTTGAAATTAGTTACATAAACAACTGTTGATGTCTATATTTGTCTGTAATTGAATTTGACCTTTTGTATGTTCTTGTATGTGATCAATGTAATTTGCTATATAAACAATTGTTGTTCATGGTGAGTGAACCTTAGATTCCCGTTTGAGACTGAATGCAATAATTCTTGCGGACAGTTTGCATTAGTCATTGTATTTAGTCTTGAATTGTCTGTTTGGACAGTTTGGGGAGACTGGTATTTTTATGTTACATTCATTCATGATGGTTATTATTATTTTCATTAATTTGATTAAATTTTGGTTCAATGCATTTCAAGTTGTTCTCCGAGTGCATACTTGATTATCGGGAAATTCATTTGACCCATGTCATGTCGTGTACTTGGAGACCAATGCGAAATGCTGCCGAAATTTAGTCAAATTTTTGTAAATAATGGTAACCCTGACGTTTGAAGCTAACATAAAAGACAGTTTTCCTAAATGGGATAGGGCCACACCTATAAATAAAAAAGTGAGATTTTCATGCATGGAATTGCTTAGATGGATCGAAGTTGGATGAATGAAAGTCGCATGAGCCCAGAATATGAGGATGGCATCGAACAGTTCTTGCAATTTGCGTTAGAAAGAGGCCGACCAAATGAAGAAGGAAAATATTATTGTCCTTGCATCAACTGTTTGAATGGAAGACGACAATTACTCGATGACATACGGGACCATCTATTGTGTGATGGGATTAAGAAGAATTACACGACGTGGATATGGCATGGTGAAGTCACAGACATGCATAGTGGGTTCCAAGCTGAACCGTTTGATGTAGAAATGGGAGATCGATTAGAGGAAATGATTCGTGACCTTGGACAAGAGTCTTTCCAGCAAGCACATGCCCCTATGTATGAAGGATTGCAGAATGAAGCCTTTGTATGCAGGGTGCAAGAATTCCTTAACCCTGTTGTCTGTTGTGTTAAGTCTGGTTAATGTCAAGGCCAGGTATGGGTGGAGTAACAAAAGTTTCACCTCACTGCTTGAGGTAGTGCACAATCTGCTTCTAGAGGACAACACATTGCCTAAAAGTTACTATAAGGCAAAAAAGATATTGTGTCCGATGAGTATGGAGTATCAGAAGATTCATGCTTGCCCCAATGATTGCATACTGTACAGGCATGAATTCCAAGAAATGTCCAAATGCCCTATCTATGGGACTTCATGGTACAAAGTGAAGGATGAAGAAGAAAGTAGTTCTGATGACAACTCCAACAAGGGACCCCAACAAAGGTTTTGTGGTATCTTCCAATCATTCCAAGGTTTAAGCGTCTTTTTTCTAATGAGGATGACGCAAAAGACCTTACATGGCATGCAAATGGAAGGGTTTCTGATGGAATGGTTCGTCATCTGGCTAATTGCTCGCAGTGGAAGAAGATTGATGGTTTGTATCCAGATTTTGGGAAAGAGCCAAGAAATCTTAGACTTGGACTAGCCAGTGATGGAATGAATCCATATGGCACTTTAAGCACTCAACACAGTTCATGGCCAGTTCTGCTAGTAATTTACAATTTGCCTCCTTGGTTCTGCATGAAGCGAAAATACATGATGTTGTCTATGATGATATCGGGCCCAAGACAGCCAGGAAATGAATTTGATGTGTATCTAAGTCCGTTAGTTGAAGATCTGATAAAGTTGTGGGACGAGGGGGTTGTAGTGTTTGATGCGTTTCGCAATGAAACCTTCGAAATGCGTGCAATGCTTTTTTGTACCATTAATGACTTTCCAGCATATGGGAATCTCAGCGGTTACAGTGTTAAGGGCCATCATGCATGCCCCATCTGTGAAGAAAACACAAGTTACATACAACTTAAACATGGCAGAAAAATAGTGTACAGTAGGCATCGCCGCTTTCTAACACCCAATCATCCTTACAGACGACTAAAAAAAGCTTTTAATGGAAGTCAAGAGCATGATATTGCGCCGATACCGTTGACTGGTGAGCAGGTATATTAGTGGGTTCGACACCTGAATACTGTATTTGGGAAGACCCAAAAGAAGGATAAAAGTCAGAGTTGCATATGGAAGAAGAGGTTCGTTTTCTTTTATCTTCCGTACTGGTGTGATCTTGGTGTTAGGCATTGTATTGATGTTATGCATGTGGAGAAAAATTTTTGTGACAGTGTGATTGGGACGCTCCTTAACATTCAAGGCAAGACGAAGGATGGCTTGAATACCCGTCAAGATCTAGCTGATATGGGTATATGACCACAGTTGCATCCAAGGTCTGATGGGAAGAAAATTTACTTGCCCCCAGCCTGCCATACTTTGTCCAAGAAGGAGAAGATAAGTTTTTGTCAGTGTCTTCGTCGGGTGAAGGTTCCACAAGGATAGTCTTCAAATATTAAGAGCCTTGTGCAATTGAAGGAGCTTAAGCTTGTAGGGTTAAAGTTTCACGATTGTCACGTGCTCATGCAACAATTGTTAGCCGTGACTATACAAGACATCTTGCCAAACAAAGTCAGGTTAGCGATAACTCACCTGTGCTTTTTCTTCCATGCTATATGTAGCAAAGTCATTGATCCAGTCATGTTTGATGAGTTGGAAAATGAGTCCGCAATTATACTGTGTCAGTTGGAGATGTATTTTCCCCCTGCTTTCTTTGACATCATGATTCACTTGATTGTGCATCTGGTCAGAGAAATCAAATGTTGTGGTCCTATTTATCTATGGTGGATGTACCCGGTTGAGCGATACATGAAGATCTTAAAAGGGTATACAAAGAATCTATATCGTCTAGAAGCATCTATTGTTGAGAGGTACATTGCAGAAGAAGCCATTGAATTTTGTTCAGAATACTTAGAGAAGGCTAAACCTGTTGGCCTTCCTGAGTCTCAGCATGATGACAGAGTGGGTGGTAAGGGTTCAAGAGGACTGCATGTGATCACTCCAAGTGTAGAAGATTTGTTACATGCTCACTTGTATGTCTTGAACAACAGTCATGAAGTTTTTCCATACATAGTTAAGCATGAAGCTTTAGTCAAACAGAATAATCCGAAAATGTCAAAGAATTGGGTGTTGAAAAAGCATAACAAGACTTTCTGTGATTGGTTTAAAGATACAATCTTTGCAGATGAGAATGCTTCAGAAACAATAAGAAAGCTAGGAGATGGGCCTAAAATAAATGTTATAACCTGGCAAGGATACGACATAAACAGGTATTCATTTTACGCAAAAGCACAAGATGACAAAAGTACAATGCAGAACAGCGGGGTCACCCTAAGGGCTGAATCTCAACACTTTGCAAGTGTCAATGACGCCAATCCTTGTGTAGCTTCCATCCCTTACTTTGGGTTCATTGATGAAATTTGGGAGCTTAACTATGTGAAATTTACGGTATGTGTTTTCAAATGTAAATGGCTTGACAGCAACACCGGTGTGCGCACCGATGATATAGGATTTACGCTGATAGACCTAAAGAAACTTGGTTACCACAATGACCCTTTCATCATGGCAGAACAAGCTAGACAAGTATTTTACGTGCAAGACCCTTGTGATGAAAGGTGGTGCGTGGTTCTGCAGGGCAAAACAGTTGGTGTTAATGTAGAAGATGATGATTCATACATGGACACCTATGTTAGTCCTTTGACCGCTCAAATCACTCGTAACATTGTCGAAGAAAAAGAAGCTGACGACATTTATGCTAATCGAAATGATCATGATGAAGGAGAATTGATTAACATCGTCTAATGTAATTTTCTGCAGAGACAGAGGTCACCAAAGCAAGTAAGTGACAGCTACATTTTTCTCTGATTGAGGCATCGGTTTTTTGTTTTAGATGGTATCCTTAGGACTTTATACAGCTCATGTTTGTCGCCAGCTTCATCATCCACCACCCTTTTCTTCTCTGTCTTCTCACGTTTATTGTTGTTAAACCCATATTTATGCTTTCTTCCCTTCATGTCTTGTTTTATCACAACTTTAGCCGAATCTCCTATCTTCAGCACAGTTGAATCTCCTGTCTTATTCTCCAATGACACACTTTGATGGCCTGTATCTTTTTTCTTCGTATGTTCTAGTGCTTCAGCTTCAGAATGCATAAAGCAATCAAAATTTTCCAGTGATCACCAAAGGCTTCTGCATCAACATTGACACTCTCCACCCTCTTTGGTTTATGCTTTTGTGCTGCATTACGTGCTTCCTCGTTATAAATCTCAGCTTTATTAGAGGTTGCACTAGAATGATCAGCACCAATCTGTGCTTATTCCTCGTATACCAGCTCAATATCTTTCCTTTCAACTTTTGTTTTGTAAATTACAGTGTAGTTTACAAAAGCAAAGGTGAAACGAAAGATATTGAGCTGGTAGAGGAGGAACAGGCACGGATTAGTGCTGATCCTTTTAGTGAGACCTCCAATAAATCTGAGAATTATAAGGAGGAAGCACGAAATGCAACACAGAAGCATAAACCAAAGAAGGTAGAGAGTGTCAACACTAATGCAAAAGTCTTTGGTGATCACTGGAAAATTCTGATTGCTCTATGCATTATGAAGCTGAACCACTAGAACATACGAAGAAAAGAGATACAGACCATCAAAGTGTGTCATTGGAGAATAAGACAGGAGATTCAACTATGCTGAAGATAGGAAATTCGGCTAAAGTTGTGATAAAAACGAGACATGAAGGGAAGAAGGCATAAATATGGGTTTAACAACAACAAACGTGAGAAGGTAGAGAAGAAAAGGGTGGTGGATGATGAAACTGTCTGTGAGAAATACGGCATCAGCAAGGAAAAGTGGGCCCAGTTTTGCCAGACTCGCAAAGACCCTTCTTGGGAGGTATGTTCCTTGCCATTTAAGTTGTTTTTCATATTAAACATGATGTTGTTATACTTCATTCTACCCATTTCAAACATTATTGTTTAATTTTTTCAGGATGTGCGCATGAAGGCACAGGCCATCCAGAAGCAGAATACTGCCCCCCACGTTTTGTCTCGTGGGGGTTATGATTATTTGGAGCAGAAGCTCCTGGCTGAGAAGACGAAGAAGAAGCTGGAGGAAGCTGCACAGTCATGAAGTGTTGATGGCGTCATCGACCCTCCATCCCCAGTCAGACGCCACGTGAAGTGGAAGATGGCCCGCACGAAGAAGACAAGGGAGATGACGACTGAGGCCGCAAAGGAAATCGCTGAGAAGATTGTAAGTCATTTTCAACTAACCATTACAATTATGTTTCAATATTTTGAGAATGCCATGTACCACTGTGTGTTTTCTGTGCAGGATTCGTTTGAGGAGCAGGCCACACAGGGATCGTTCGTCCCCCATGGACGTCAGGATGTTCTCGCCGCTGCTATTGAACGTCCAGAGCACCCTGGACGTGTCCGTGCTGCTGGAGTCAGTGTCACCATCAAGCAATACTTTGGATCGGCTCCACGAACGTCCCGCGGCGCTTCCTCCCTACCTTCTAACGAATTACAGTAGCTGACCCAGCAGATCAGGGACCAGCTAGAGGAGTCCATCATAGAGAAAGTGACGAGGCAGGTCATGGCATCCTTCAGCCAGCTTCAGTCGCAGAAGCAATCTCAGGGACTTGCAGTGCCTCCTGAGCCTCTGGTTAGTCCCTCCGGTCCTCGAGTGAGCACAAAGAGGAGTTATGTTGATCCCTCAGGAAACGATCCTGAGACGGGTGACTCTGACAGGTGCGGCTTGTACATAGAAACAGATCCTGCCCGCCTGGTTGCCATGGGGAGAGTTTATAAGGGATCCACTGTTGTTCATAACACTCCTTTGTCGCCTGGCCAAGTAAAGGTGAGTGTGGAGGAGATTACAGATGCAGATGCTCCAGTTCCTGTACCCACTGATGAGGTTTCCTTAGTGGGGCAGGCACTTCACACCTTCCTTTCTTGGCCGACACATCTGGTCAAGTCTTTATCACAGCAGGTACTTATTGTCCTTACTATATGTTTCTTCTTTTTAAATTAATTCATTAAGTGTGCCTCAAATTATGCTATTTAACTTTGTTTCATGAACAGGTAGCTGTGTCTTCGGAAAAACCACCTCCGAAGCCCTATCCGGAGGTCGATGATCCGCTTTATCTAATGACATTGACCATCCCAGAGCTTTTCTTGAGGCTTTATCAGGTTAGATGGGATGTCACCGTGTTCGGGGTCTTTAATCTAGATTTCCCCCTCTACATAAAGCACGAAGACCTCTCCGAAATCGCACACGGTGGTCAATGTCTCAGCATATCAGTGTTACAGTTGTGGATTATGTAAGTCTTTATATAAAAGGCTTTTAATTACCTAAGTTATGGCTTTCAATTCATAAATATTTAACTTTGACTTAACATAAACAGGCATCTCAGTGAAAGATGTATGCGAGTGGGGAATTCTGATATCTATGGATTCCTTGAGCCACAATCCATTCAGAGGTCTGGGCAATCGCAGTTTGAGTCTGAAAGTTACATAAAGAGTTGGATGCAGAGTTCACAATGCGATGTCTATCTTGGAGCCTACCTAAATGGGTAAGTCACAAAATAACTAAATTTAATTAATGTTTACTAATGTACTAACCCATTTTAGGTTCCACTACAGCGGACACTAACAGATGGTGGTCATCCTGCCCAAGGAACACCTAGTTGTCTGGTTTTGTTCATTGCATAACAGGCCAGACAACTACCTTAAAGGGATTATTAATAGGTTAGTGCTCTTTTCAATACATTTGCATTGTAATACCTCAACGTACAACACCAGTTTTTAATTGTTACTCATATGGAACAGTGCTATCAAGGGTCTTGATGATGCTCCACAGCCTAAATCAAAGGCTTCTGCTAGGTGGATTGTCGTCAAGGCACGTCATTTACATAAAACTTTCACTTATATATATTTCTTTGTGTCTGTACACTAGTTGTTTAATTAATATCCAAATTTCATTATGTATTTAGTGTAATAGACAAAAAGGAAGTACTGAGTGCGGCTACTATGTGATGCACTTGATGTCCACCATCATTTTAGGAACTTTTAGGAATAATTGGGAAGTAGTAAGTTTATTTCAAGCAAAATCGATTTATTTATAATTTGTATTACATTATTAACTTATTATGATTTATTTCATCATGCAATATTTTAACGATCCTAGACCATTGGAGCCAGAGAGATTAAAAGCATTGCAGATCCAGTGGACACAGTTTTATCTCCGAGTTAGAGATCAGGCCTAGGATTTAGGGACATTATCTTTAGCTTTAGTTTACTTTGGTTTAACATTTTTTACATTTTCTATGTAACATGAACATTGAATTCATTTGATGATTGTTCTTTATGATAAATCAATTATTTGAAGTTTATTATCATTAAAACTGCTTGAAAGCATGAAATTGCATTTGACAGGTACAATTTTGGGTTTACTGTAAAAACAGAAAGTATATATAAAAAAAATACATGAAAACAACATCGGTTATTAACAAAAACCGATGTTAATATCATAAACAACATCGGTTATTTACAAAAACCGATGTCGATATGAACCTTAACATCGGTTGTAATAAAAAACCGATGTTAACGTTTGTATATTAACATCGGTTATTTGTGTCTAACCGATGTCAGCGTTTGTATTTTAACATCGGTTATCTATAGATAACCGATGTTAACTCTTGTACATTAACATCGGTTAGTTATAAATAACCGATGTGAACATTTGAATATTAACATCGGTTATGTACACATAACCGATGTTATACACAAAGAACTACACCAAATAAGTGTATGCATCATCAACGTTGACATCGGTTTTCTAGCAAAACCGATGTTAATGGAATATATTAACATCGGTTATCGTAGGAAACCGATGTTAATGTATATAAAAAACTGATGTTAATATAACATATTAACATCGGTTTTACTGGAAAACCGATGTCAACGTTCATCATGCGTACACTTTTTTTGCTGTTGTTCATTGTGTTTAACATCGGGTATTTAGAGAGCCGATGTTGTCATATACATGTTAACATCGGTTCTCCAAAATCGATGTTAACATTGATAATTCAACATCGGCACTTTCAACATCGATTTTAGAACCGATGTAGAATGTTCTAAATAACCGATGTTGAAAGTGTATTTTCTAATAGTGGGATCCTAAAACATGAGGAGGTAAAGGTCATGGACCAAGAGGACAACAAACACACACAAATCCAGTCCAACAAGATGAGAGACCGAGGACATCATCTCATTATTAGTTTAATAAATATATAATTTTCATTTAAATATAATCAATTTTTAAATTAAAGTGTTTCAAATTTTTAATATCTTCTTTTAATTTTTTTAAGTATTTTTATTAATAGATTATCTAAATTTCAAATAAACAAAAACATTTAAATAAAACAATATTAAAATATATAAAATATTTTAAATAATAAAACATTAAAATAAATTAATAACATATAAAATAAAATCATAAAAAATATACTAATAATAAGTTAAATTAATATTATTTATTATACATTTAAATAATTTTAAAAAAATAAGAAGAAAACCGTAAAAAAATTATAAATTTAAAAAAAAAATAACTAACAATAAAAAAGTGATTTACGACTTTAAAGTCGTAAAAAAAAAGTTTTACGAAAGTCATAAAACAAAAAAAATAATAAAAAAAGGATTTACGATTTTAAAGTCATAAAACCAAAAAAAAATTTCCTATAACTTTAAAGTTGTAAAAAATAATTAACTAAAGTCCTAAATAACTGTTAAAAAAGAAATTGGAAGTCCTAACATGTATTATGACTTCTCACTCAGTCATAAAACCCATTTTAACTAATTTTTTAAAACTTACCCCTTTTGAAATTAACTAAACACTATACCCCTTCCGGTAAAAAAAGCCCAATATGGAGGTTGCTTTGAAACTTAATTAAGTTGCTTTCATGAAAATAACGTCAATTATGTTGTCCCATCATCTCTTCTAGTACTACGGCGTTTCAGGATTAGAGTTCTTAACGTGTTTTCAACAACATAATAATGAAGCAGAATACCGAGGGACTACAGTATTAATTGTGGGACAAATACATCAAACGAACTGTGTACAGTAAAACCACAAAACTTATGTAAATATAAAACGATATGTATATTAATATGAATAAAGAGACTCCAAAAAGGAATAGGTCTCCCAATCCAAAAATTATTATTATTATTTATTTTTTATGATAAAATCATAAGTATCATTCGTGTAGACAATAAAACTCTTTCTTTGAATATTTAACACCCTGCATATCAAAGCCGGAACAATATTTAATTTTGATTTGAAATCTTATAAAATCAAATTTTATCGAAAAATTGAACTATAAAATGATTTAAAATAATTTATAAATGAATATTTTGTTGAATAATATTTATATTTTGAATTTGAATTTTTTTACTACATATTAATTTAAATATAATTATCTAATATATATTTATTATAAAATAATTCATTGACTCTATTTTTAAGAATTTTCCTCCAAAAACTTGATCACTATCTTTTTCTCTTTCTTTTCAGCTTTTTTTAGTTATCTATTCCATTATTTATTTATTTATTTATTCTATATAGGAAAATAGTTTTTTATTATCTATTCCACTCATTTTTTTTCTTTAGCTTTCTTCGTTTTTTTTTTCTTCCAACGCTTATTTCTTCTTCTTTTTTATTTACGTTTTTTGTTTCCTAATTTTCTTTCTTTGTTATTTTCTTTTTTACTTTTAATGTTTTTTCTTTTTATGTTATATTTTAGATAAATTTTAATTAATTTATTTATATTCAATGATACACAAAATTATGTATTTATAATCATATTATAAATATAAATATTTATATTAGGATGCTGGAATTTATGTATTAAAAATTAGTTTGATATAATGAATTAACATATTTATTACCATTTTATATTTTGACTCTATGTTTAATAAATTCATTAACCAAAATTTTATTCATTAACATATTCCTAATAATGTTAAATTTTTGCATAAATATGCAATTGATATATTAAAATGAATTTGCTAAACATAATTTTATAACAAGATAGTTTTAAATTACTTCATCATTAATATCATAAATTGTTTTCAAGTAGAAATCACAAATATTTGTTAGAGACAATCTTGATCGAGCTAGAATCTAATAAAATTCTTTTTTTAAATATTTAACACGACGACTAAGCTAATTTTTTTTACTTTAATATCTTATAAAATCGATTTTACTAAGAAATTATATTAAATAATTTTATAAATGAATATTTTTTTTAATAATATTTATATTATGAAGTTGAATTTTTTACTAAATATTAATTTAAATCTATTTCTTATATATATTTATTATAAATAATATTTTTACTCTATTTTTAATAACTGCTTATACAAAAATTTTTTTCATTAATATTTATATAATAATATTTATTTTTTATATAAATATATAATAACTATTAGTATAAAATTCATCTAATAAGTACATTTTTTTTATCAAAAATTGTTTTAAGTTACAATATTATTTTTGCTTAATAATATCTATGTTTTGAAGTTGAATATTTGATACTGAATATTAATTTAAGTATAATTAGTTAATATATTTATTACAAAATAATTTTTTAACTCTTTTATAATAACTTCATATAAAAAAATTTAGCAATTTGTTTTTCGGTGTATAATAATAAACAATCAATCAAGAATTCATCTTTCCTCTTATTGCAAGTGTTTCTTGACTACATTAATAGTTGAGAAAGATTGCTTAGTAGTAGTTGTAGAAATACCTTTCTTTTATTATGTGCATTATGTTTCAATCTTTTTGTCTTGCTGATGTTGTGACTCATGACTACATCGTCTCGGCGTGTAACAATTTTTTGACTCTCTAACAACACTTTTAGAAACAAAAACTCTTTCAATTGCAAAAAAAAAAAAAAAAATTAACAATTATAGATCTAGATTATAGTTTAACAAAGATTGAGAAAAAAATGATTATATGATAATTAAAATTAGTCAAATATAATATTCAGATAAAATTATTATTGATTTTATAATTTAAAGTTTCGGAAGATAAAAATTGATTGTCTAATAACTAAAATTTAATAATATATAATATTTAAATATACTTTTTTTTAAAAAAGATAAGATTGGTATTGATTTTACAGTATAAAAAAATGATAAAATTACTACGGATTTTATAATTTTAAAAAAGCCAAGGATAAAAACTGATTGTATCATTAGTAACTAAAGTTTAATAAAATATGCTGTCAAAAAAATTTAATAAAAAAAATTTAAACTAATTTGACTTATAACCTGAAATACAATAGTAAAATGGATAAAACTCATATACTTCTCACAATCCTTTTTATTAATTTCAAGAAAATAAGGTCAAGTATGTTGTTCCATCATATCTTCATGTAAAGATACTACTACAGGGCGTTTCAGGATTAGAGTTCTTAACATGTTTTTAACAATTATAAATTATAGATTAACAAAAGATCGAGACAAAACTGGTTATATGATAATTGGAATTATTCAAATATAATATTCAGATAAAATTATTATTGATTTTATAATTAAAAATATCGGGAGATAAAAATTGACTGTATAATAACTAAAATTTCATAAAATATAATATTCAAATACTTTTTTTTTAAAAAAAAAAAAAGATAAGATTGCTATTGATTTTATACTTTAAAAACAATTCAAGAGATAAAAACAATTATAAAATAACTAAAATTAATATAATATAATCTTAAGATAAGATTTCTCTTAAAATAAGATAAAAATTATCATGGATTTTATAATTTAAAAACAAGCCAAGGATAAAATTACTATGGATTTTTTTATTAATTTTCAGTAATGAACCTAATAATTATTCCAAAGAAATACATTGCATGCTCGTAAGTCGCAACCATATGAAGAAAACACACCTACTTAAATATTTAATCACCAGAGCAACAACATAAGCTATCTCCAGCTGGATAAGGTGGGATGCATTCCCCTTTCTGATAGTGGTTGTCCTTGCAGTAGGCATCACAGTTTGCCTTTGGAATATTATGACAAAATTCATGACATCTGTCTTTGAAGCTCACACCTACATTTTATAGGTACTTACTAATTGATATTTTTAATAAAAATAATAAACTAATATTCACCAATAAAAAAATATTGACCAACTGAGAATTGAGCAATTAACCATGCCTGTAAATTAAAAATATTGCCTACCAATATTGCAAAAAGGGTATATACAAATTATGGAAAAACATACATTGCGTGAATAAATTTCAGTTTTGATATAATTTGGCATCATACCATGTGAGAATTGAACAATAACCATGGCTGCGAAGATAAAAAATTTCAGCAGATTCTTCATTGACACAAGCATGCGAGCCATTCTCCTGTTTTTTGTACGTGGCTTGTGGTACTTTAGATAGATCTGGAGTATTATCATGTTTATATCTATTTATTATATTGTAAAATTCAGATGAAATTTTTTAGCTGTTAGATTAATCATTCTATTTTATAATAACAGTTGGATTTAACTGAATTTAATGCTCTAAATGCATTTAATGAATAATTATGTTACTGACATTAGTGTTATTTATATATGAGTTAAAATGTAATTTTTCTCTCATTATTTTCTCCCATTTACATTTTAGTTTTCTCATTTTTTAATTAAGACATATTAAGACATTTTATTCTACACTTTTAAAAAATTCATAATTTTAGTCTTCATTTTTTAATTGAGACATTTTACCTCTCATATTTTAAAAAATCAACAATATTAATTCATGTTATCAATTTTAAATATTGATCTATTACTTTGTAAACATTGACAAACTGTATGTTACTGACAAATGTTTTTTTTAATTATTTAATAACTGACAAGTTTAATTTATTAAAAGAAGAATTAAGTAAAAGTACACAAGTTTGGAATAAATATTTTAAAAGTGAGACACAAAATATCTTAATTAAAAAATATTGAGACAAAAAGTGCATATTTGAAAAAATAGGAGAAAGAAAATTACATTTTCACCTTTATATTTTATATATATATATATATATATATATATGAGTATATATACTCAATTTTATCAAATATTAAATACTATAATAATAATAATAATAATTTATTATTATTAAAATAAAACAATAATTTATATTATATATATGTGTGTAAACTTGATGTTAATGATCAAAAACTTCACTTAGAATTTAACGTTACAACAGTTGATCTAATTAACTTATGTAAACTTTATTTAAAAAATTTAGATTGTCGAATTGAAATTTTAACTTCACAATAGACATAGAAATGATATGATTTAATCATTTATATATTTATTAAATACAAAAGGAGAAAATAATGAAAACAAAAAGTAATGTCTTATTAATTTAAAAATTAAAAATATTATTTTTTAAATAATATTATATTTTTACATTCTTATTATTAATTTTAAATCAATGATTATTTTTTTAAGTAAAAATAATCATTGATATTAAAATATACATGTATTAAATATATATATATATATATATATATATATATATATATATATATATATATATTAATTTAGTATTCTTTATTTATAATTTACACAAATTCAAAATATTTCATAGAATAAAATCTAATCAGCATAACTTCCGTTTTAAGGTTTTTTAGACAAGTAACTTCCCTTCTCAGATTTTAATTTAATTACATTAATAATGGAATATTAACTTAATGGAAATTAATAGTTAACCTATAGAAACTACCGTTTTTGGTTATGAATAATATTCTTTAAATCCCTTTAAAAAATTAATATTCTTTGAATGTGTTGAAAAAAGTTTAGCTCTCCTCTTTCTGCTTTGTATTTGTTTTCCACCAAATAAAACAGATATTGTTTTATGCATTGAATCTAATTTTAAACGGTGTTACTAGAAATTAATTACAACTACCGTTTTATGCATCAAAGAATACATGACATCCTTTTATGCATCAAAGAATAACCATTGACGGATTTTACTATCGTCCCTTTCCTTCAATATTGCTTACTCTCTTCCATGTTCAACACCTAGCAAGGAATGCAACACAACATTTTCTTTGGTTAACTTACAATGACCTTATTGTGAATATGTGATTGCAATTTTAGTTGCATTAACCACATTTACTTATAAATTTCTAAAATATTAAAGATTGTTACGAAACCACCACATGATAGCAATTAATAACTTTGGTAGCATGTAGCGACCAATGTGTGACTTACAGCAACCATAAATGCAATATCCAGTTTGGATTTGATCACAAACAATAGAATGGCTTTAATTCATGCGGAGGATTGATTTGAAAATTATGTTTGTGACGCAATTGGAGTCAAATATATATCATCAACAATTTCGACAGCAAAAAAGGAAAAAAAAAAAAAACAAAAGATCAGATATAGATAAAAACTATGCTTCATCAAAACATATATAATGTTTTCATTCCCAAAAATAAAACTTATTTATTTACAAACCACAATGTTTTCTCCCATATTAGAAGAAACACTCTAATTAAATTCTCCAAGTTTATTACTGTACATGGCACAACAACAAAAGTAATTGTTTGGTGGAACATGAACACATCGTCCAATCTGATAGTGAAATTTTTCTACACAAGTAGCATTACAGATGGGATATTGTGTGCATGTGCCCGGACAATATTGTTTGCTCATACCTGGTGAGAATTAAGTAACATGAGATACATTAATATTTATATAAAAAAATATACAAATGAACAATTTCTCTAGTAATATTAGTTTGAATACAAATAAAGAATATATGATATATGGAAGATTACAAATCTATTTTGTTATTTGTTCTGCGTACCTACTGAGAATAGAAGAACTAAAATCATGGCGGCCAAGATATGCTTTTGTCCAAGAGTCATTTTTTGTAGTTTCATGCACATTCAATCCTCAATGTCAACAATCACATTTATAGAAGCTTCACAAAAAAGAAAGTGGTTTAATTAATTAGGAATTAAAAAATATTCTTATATCAAACGTATTAAGTTATTTCATTTTACATTAAATAATTTTTATCAATTCAACCATTTATATTTTAACAGTCTCATTAAATAGATTATATTTTAAAAATATTTATACCATTTAAAAATTAATTAATATTTCAATTTCTCCTATTTATTTTAATTGATAATACACATCTCTTCAAAACAAAATTCACCAAAAAAACCTCATCAAAACAACTTGCTTTTAATTGATGATATCATTTCATTAAAAACAACTTTAACTACAACTATCGGAATTTCTGTAAAGTATGTCTTCCGTCGTTGGTCAAACTTTTCTTTACTTTAATTTAATGAGGTGTGATAATTAATGTTAGGATTTTGGATAGACTAAAGTTTAGATTTGGATGAATTGAGAATTTTTTTAATAATACTATAATTTTTAGTTAAAAGAAGAAGAAAAAAGTAGTAATATATATATATATATATATATATATATATATATATATATATATATATTATTACTATTGTTGGAAAATTAATGCTTAGTTCTTTTCAATTTCCATTGTACTTTCTTGGTATGTTACACAAACTACAAACTTCCCCATTAGTATATGTATGGAATGATGTTCAAAGTTTTGGGTAAATGATCGTTTCTATTTTTTAATCTACAAATTGGTGATAATTTAGTTTTTAAAAAAACAAAAATTGATATCATTTCATTAAAAACAACTTTAACTACAATTATCGGAATTTCTGTAAAGTATGCCTTCCGTCATTGGTCAAACTTTTCTTTACTTTAATTTAATGAGGTGCGATAATTAATGTTAGGATTTTGGATAGACTAAAGTTTAGATTTGGATGAATTGACAAATTTTTTAATAATAGTATAATTTTCAGTTAAAAAAAGAAGAGAAAAAGTAGTTATATATATATATATATATATATATATATATATATATATATATATATATATATATATATATAAATTATTACTATTGTTGGAAAATTAATGCTTAGTTCTTTTTAATTTCCATTGTACTTTCTTGGTATGTTACACAAACTACAAACTTCCCCATTAGTATATGTATGGAATGATGGTCAAAGTTTTGGGTAAATGATCATTTCTGTTTTTAACCTATAAATTGGCGATAAGTTAGTTTTTAAAAGAACAAAAGTTGATTTAATCCCTAAAATATGTAAAAAGTGAAAAATTATGTCATGCCGTATGATTTAATGTGAAATTGATGTTCAACAAATATATAATTTAATGTCAAATTGATTATTAAATATTGTAACCTCCTATGCCATTACATGGAACTAGAAATTAATTTAAGCTAAAAACTACAATTATTTTAATTTACTATTAAAAAATAGGGTTTTAACATCGGTTATTATGGACTTTCAACATCGGTTATTAACCGATGTTGATAGTATCGACATTGAAAGTAATATTGTTAACATCGATTTTTCAAAACTGATGTTAACATAAAAATTACATCACCGATTTTTTAAAAAATCGATGATATATAGTAAGAATTATAAAAAAAAGTCAAATATACACAAATCAAACCGATGTTAACTTATACATACAACATCAATTTAAAAAAAATGATGTTAATATATACATACAATATCAATTTTTATTAAAAATTGATGTTGGTTATCAGACAACAACATCGATTTTTAGTAAAAATTGATGTTGATTTGTACTCCACAACATCAGTTTTTTGTGAAAATCAATGTTGGTTGTCAGCCAACAACATCAATTTTTGGTTCTAAACATCATTGGATTAATGTGTTGTTTATTTTTTTAATTACCCCAAATTAATCAATGATTTTGCGAAAACCAATGTTTTTTCGGATTTTTTTAATGTGCTATCTGTTTTTTTAATTATCCCAAATTAACCTACAAATTTAAAAGAAGAACCACAAGTTCAATTTGTTTTCAAACACTTTTTAACATAAATTCCATAAAAATTGATTTATTATGAATTAAAAGAATATTTAATCACTACTACAAAAGGGGTTTTTTAAGTCGATTCTTTGAGACATTTAACGACAGTTTTTAACCATCATAAAATGCAGTGTCATAAAATGACATGTCATTTTTTACGATGGTTTTTGAACCTTCTTTCTATAGTCGAGTTTCTAAGACGATTATTCAAATAACCGTCTTAAAATGTGTAGTTTATTAAAGGCGATTTTTAGTCCAACCCATCTTAGTATAATCTACTTTCTACGACAATTCTCTGAATAACCGTCTTAAAAAATTGATTATATTAAGACGGTTATCCTAAAAATCGTCTTAGTATAGTTCATATAATTAAGACTTTTTAAGACGATTATGAGAAAAATCCTCTTAGTATAGTCAACTTTCTAAGACGGTTATCTAGAAAATCGTCTTAAAAAGTCTTGATATACAGATCATACTAAAATGGTTATCCAAATAACCGTCGTAGATAATGGACTATACTAAGACGGTTTTTTCCATAACCGTCTTAGAATGTCTAGTTTAGAATTTTTTTGCTTGTGTTTATTTTTTGTAATTTGTTAGAATTTCTTTAACTTTAATAAACATTGATTTGAAGCATAAGTATATTACTCATCATTGATTTGAAGCATAAGTATACTACTCATCATTTTTAATTACAAAATACAAAAATTTACATAGTCTATATTTTTGCAACAATTTACATTACCATATAATAAAAGTTTCAATTAATTGCCATTAGAATATCTAATAATGGTTCTTAGAATATTGACAACTGATTTAAAGCTAACATACAAGTTTGTGACCTAGAGGGCATCCTTGACATCCATTAGTTCAAGAACTGATTTGGGCGTAGCCCCTAATCAAACCAATTAACAAAGAAAGATTAATTGAATTAACTTATTCCATATAAGATAATCATGTCATGCTCAACTATGTCGATAAAGGATTCTAATTTTGATTCCCCCCTACAGAAAGAACCAAAAAGCATAGATAACATATAGTTATTTTGGGTGATGAATTACTTGTGAAAATTCAATATTCAATACGGGACTTTTGACCACAACATCAATATAAGATGGAGCAAACCTGAGTCCAACACCATTCTCAAGAGTAGCAGCAATGGCTGACAAGCGATATTCACCAGGAGGAACCTAGACATTAAACAAACAATTTACACATCAGTGATCAGAAATGAACAATTAAACTTGACCAGATACTCTAGAAACATCATTAAAGAAAGAAGCCATAAAATTATTTTAACACTTGAATAAGCCATGAGAACTCAATACATGATTTGGATATCAATGAACCATCTTTAAAGTTTAAACACAAAATTCTTCTATGAACTACAAATGCTGAAAATTGGCCTTTTTCCCTTGCATTCCAACTAAAATATTTGATATAAAATACTGTATACGTAGCCCAAATCCCTTAATAATAGATTCAACTCAAACTGTTCAAACAAAAGACTACATTAGAAAAATCATGTCATAGGCTTAAAACTGCAACTACAAGTTTTCAATTTTTGCTAGTATATGGTTAATACACTAGCATAAAAATCTATTGTTGAGAAGCATAAAAGTATATCACAAAATTTTATAGCTCCAAGGTTCAGAACTTGTCCTCTCAAAGCTTGTTAAATTAGATAGATTCGATGGTAACATGCTGCTTATTAAATTAGCTCTTCTCATTCAGTGAGTTTTCAGTGTTCATCTAACATTTAAGAAAAAGTGAGGGGCACAATTTCTTTAACATATACTTATTCCTACATAAATAGAATTAGAAAATCATAAGGGATCACCATTTATTATTTAACGTCAAAATTTGAACTAACACTTATGTAATTAACGAAATACTCAAATTCATAAATCCAAAAAAAAAATAGATTATTATGTTAAATTAAAAATAAATATAAAAGAAAACACAGTGTATACAAAAAATATATTGGTTATGATGATTAAAAAATATGCTGCTATATTCTTTTTAACAGACAAAATAAGATTTGTAATAATCACAAGAAATTATGATAAAAGCGGGACAGTAGAGAGTACAGCATAAAGTGGGGTATTTGGTACAATCACCAATGTAGATTTTCACCTTTCTATATTTGTATACTCTTACTCTCAGAAAAATGTTATTCACGTGTAATATATAAAAGTCACATATTAAAAAAATACAAATAATGCAATAGATACCTTAGAATTTAAGGTGCAGTAAAAAAATTGGATATATATGATGTAAGTAAATATAGAAATGGATGAGTAATTAATTTGATTAGATGTTACTCAAGTCAACTGAGCTATACTGGTCTCTATAGAGATAACAAGTGAAGTAAAGAAAGCACAAATGGACAACACTCATTTTAAGCTATTGGATTTCTGAAATGAAACTCAAATAATTTTAATTTCTATAATGTGAAAATTCTATTTCAAGGCACAAATGGACAACACTCATGCATGTTAGAAATAAAATGGCTTCAAAAGTAGTGCAAGCATAGAGAGATGCCACATTAGGATCTAATATCATGAAATTCAATAATTTTAAGAAATGGCTCTTGTAAAGGATGGATGATTTCAAAAGGCATCTTACTTGGTTATTTGTTTGAGTGTGGTCCTTTTTCGTAGAGTTCTCTCTAACCAGATTACTCAACTCTGCCATCTTTGCTTCCATGTTTATTTTCTCTAGAATTTCAGCCTACTAGATTGCATAATCATTAAGACAAGCCAATAATGCAAAGATTAAAATAAGAATGATTCCATGAAGAGTTAAGACTTTTACCTGAAGTGCCTTATCTTTTTCTTCACATAATGAACCCTCAACTTAATCTCAAATGGAGTACTGCTCTTTTTCAAGGGCCTTGTGTTTATTAAAAGTATTTTTATTTTTTTTAATCAGTCAAATAATATATTTAAAATATTATATTTATATATTATAATCTTAATTACTCTGGTCCTTCCAATTTTTCTTTTTCAAGCTCCACCACTATTTGCAAACATATCATCAAAACTAGTTCTCAATAAAACCCAAAAAAAAACTAATTATGGAGTGTGGACCACGGTATATAAATTATGATGCAACATGGGGCAAAGGGTATATTTGATTTGAAGGAAGCAGGACATTTGATAGCACATTTTTTATTTCTCATGTGAAACAAATAATAGAATAACAATACCTTCTTCTGTAATGCTTCTGCTACTTATTTTTCCAGAATATCCTTCAGCAGATCCTGCCATCAGCTTTAGTTTGCTATCTGCAAAATTGCATTGCACATGCCATTTTTCAAGTAAAGAAAATATACACATTCAAATAAATTGGTTCAAGTGTGGCAGAAAAATTAAATTAAAAAGAGAAGTCTGAAGTCCCACAGACACAATAGGTTCAAAATGTATTAAAGTTACCTTATAAATCAAATTACAACCTAATTATGCTGATTTTACAAAATTAAATGGAGCTTTGCCGTTGATCCTGGAGGGAAATGCAAGCTCTATATGTAGGTAGAAATTTTTTTAGAACATTATATGAGTGGGAATAAAAGCATGTAAAATCCTTAGTTTGAAAGCATAACATGATCAGTGGTATGTAACACCACATGTTGCCAGTCCAGTTGTGGAAATACTGCATAACAAACAAGAAATAAGATCTAGTCACAATCAAGAAAACCTAAAGAAATTTAGTTTTAGAAAAGTAACTCTTTAAAAATTCTAATATATGATAATTAGAACCTCATGGAAACTCAGTGAGAAAATTCTAATATATTTTAAATTTTAACTTGTATATTTTATTTAATTATTATTATAATTTAAATTTCTTAACTATTAACATAGTTAATTTACACACTACACGCGTGCTCACACACGGACAGAAAACAATTTAGGTAGTACTCAGGTTATGACTTTTATGAAGCAATACAATGCTAGATTTCAAGATATAAAGCAGAAAACAATTTATCACTATGAATAAAAATTATAAGACAGGTGAAAATAATAATTTTTAGAATAAAATTAATCGTAATTATATAGGTAATTAACTGGATATATATACTAGGTAGACACCGGGTATGCACATATCCAAACGTACATATATTGTTGGGGGCTAAATTGCTGAAGAAAACCCGTGATAGAGACAAATTCATTGCACAGAAACCAGCAAGCTCATCGCCCAACCAAAATTTAGGTTAATTTTTTTATTGCATGATTCTAAAACTAAAATCTATATAGTTAAAAAAAAATGGAAAAACATATCTTCACAGAAACAATATCATCACATATAAGCTTTTGAGTAAGTCCATGACAAAAAAATAAATAAATAACATTGAGGCAAAATGTGTTATGCAACTTACTCTCGGTGTCTGAATAATGCGAAAATCCATCTAGCCTCACATTAATTTGATGTCACTGGACAATAGAAGATGTCAGTCAGCTTAACCGCATATGCAGAATACTTTCTCGAGGCTCGCATAATAGTTTCTCGAGGCTAGCTTCTCACGTGTCTTAAACAAACAAAAAATATATATATAAGTAGAAAATATTTTAGTATATACCCAAAAAAACATATTTGACAAAAATAGTCAAGTTTAATCAGTTTACTTGAGGAACTAAGGTGTTACTTACAACACTACTAATTGCCTCCAAGTCCAAAGATTGTAGCTCCTTTGGAAGCTCCCTCACTATCCGAATATCAGGAGTCAAGTAGTTGATAAAATGCTCTTCCTGATAGATATCGCTGAATTGACTATGAAATTATACAATAAGCAATTATAAGTTATGTTGACAAAGTCACGACATAAAAGTAGCAAGCCCATGGAATGCAAATGTGGCATTGAAATGATCCAAGATAAAACCTAAGCCTAGAATTGCAAGTTTGAATTCTATTGGAATTTTGGATGGGAATTTTAAATCAAATCCAAAGAATTAAATGATAATAGTATTTTTTAAAATTATGAGAATTTTATAAGAAAATAGTTATCAAACAAAATAAAAGAATCTTAAATAATACTTAAACTATATTAATACTATTATTCAAAAGAAAATAGGTTTGAATCCTCGTGCAACTCATGCTAAACATAATAATACTAAATTAAATTGGGCCTATGCCCTCCTCATTGACATAGAAAAAATTTATTCTCTGAATAGAAAAGTAACTTGGAAATTTTAAACAAGTAACTTGGAAATTTTAAACTATTATGTTTCAATTTCATTTAAAAATCTATACTTTTATTAAGATTTGGTTTCATTAGTGAAATAATAATTAAAGATACGAGTAGTTAGCATAAAAGGCTAGATCTAAACTTTGATGTCATTATTATATCAAGAATAAAAAAAGTAATCTTGATTCATTCATAGCATAACCTTATTTACATTTTGAACTAATTATACTATGTCTGATTACTAAAAAAAATCCTTAAAAAGATTACTATAAAAAAGTTGACTTCCAAAATCACTATCATAAACTCTATCTTTTAAACAATTTACTGATATGAAAATTCTAATACTGGTAAAATAAGTTGACTGCCAAATTCATTTAATGTAAATGAAATTCTCAATACTGGTAATGCTTCATGAAGCCACTATTTAGAACACTTATATAAAGTTCTTAAATCAGAATTAAAGTTTCACTAGTCATTCAGGTACTTACATTAATCAAAATATAAATTAGTTGAGATTCTAATTTTAATTGAAGAAAAACAAAAAAAAAATTATTATATATTGTAGATGCATGCAAAAGAAATTGAGAGTGAATAAAAAAAAACATCCACGTACCTTTCCTTTCTTCAAATTTGTCTGAAACACATTGAAACAGATTAGCATAAGGGAAGTTGTGGCTATGGATTTTAGCCCCAAGGTGTACTGAATGAATATGGAATTGGTGAAAATATGGTGAGACAAAATCCACAAATCCATGATCAGATTGTGTTAATGGACATTCCTCAATAATCTGAATGAACAATGTAACACAAAATGAGGAAATTATGTAAAAACAACTCACCAAATTTTGATTTGGCCCTGACCTTGAACTAAACTCCCCAAAATTTTGACTGAACATGGCAAACCCAGTTCCAATGTCATTTGATTCACTTTCCGAACTTGGTTGTGGGTTAATATGATCTTGCGATGCAGAATGTGGACTGAATTCAAACTCCATGTGCCATCTGCCAGCTTTGTCTAAATCCCATTGGATGAATCCAACACAGTACCAACATCAAGAGCACCATTATCATGCTTTGGTGTTTCAGCCTTTAAAATAGAATACATATCATCAGGCAAACAAAATTCATTACAAAAGTAATTTCACAGACAAGTACGTGCTTATGTGATGAAATCAATCTCTCACCCAAGTGAATAACTCCTTAATGTACTTCAATTTCAAATCATAGATCCTCCTGATAGACATTGCCAAAAATGACTTCAAGACACAAAGTTACTACATCAGCACAAAATTTAAACATACATAACAATTGATCGATACCCACTGGCATTATTTTCCTACCCTTTTTGTTGTCATTTCAATATAATTAAATCAACTAGCTCTTGCTTCTCGCGTGGAAGCTATTAAAAAAAATCACATAATTCATATAGTACATAGCCTTCATAAACCTTGTTTCCATTGAACAAGCTACAGAAAAAAATCCACCGACAATTCCAAAACTCAGGAAAGTAAGATCAAGCATGATTATCATTTCCAGCATTCTCTTCAGCTCTAATTTCTATAATCCCCAACCTTAAAAAAATTCTCTCTATTACCTTAACATCCTAGCTCTTGGTTCCAGTTTCCCACTCTGCAGACTTGAATTCCCATCCATCCTCATCCTCATCCGAATTCAATTTGCTTCCGTTTGAGTACATCAAATTGGGAGCAGCAACATTGGATACCGAAACTGATTCGTTGTTGTGAGAATCCACCTGAGGGCGCTGCTGATTATACAAACTGGAAATCAAATCACTGATTCTGACAGACCTGTTCGAACTGGATCCCCTTTTCATCGCACCAGCATCGCCGTTGGAGAAAACATTGGCAGAAACAGGTTTCTCCTCTTCTTTTCCCTCTTCCTCGCCGAAGATTGAAAGAAGAATAGCTCCCTTGGGATTTTTCACTGCCTCGGGTTGAACGACAACGCCTTTTTCATCGTTCACGTGTTTGTTCGTGGGATCTGTGGGAACCCCGAACGAGTTGAAGGGTTTGCTATTGATCTGATTGGAATGGTTCATGAACTCGCCCCAATCGTCGTCGTCGAGGGGATTGGTGTAGTTTGAGGTTGAAACTCGCTTCAATTGTGTTGAGGAAAAAAGTAGGTCGAGATTTCATGAAGAGGAAAAAAGTAGGTCGAGATTTGAAATTGCCCTGCGGTGTGAGAGATTCAATTGGAAAGAAGTATGGCTTCAGAATCATAGAGGATTACCTGAGGCTGGCTCAGATACTCTGAGAAGTGAAGCGAGGTTAGATGCGCCTACATAGATAAACTCACAGAGAAGATAAGATCTCAGCTTCGAGGTTGTCTCCAGCTTGCTTAGGGTTCACATGTATAATTTTTTTTTTCTAAACTAACAAGGACGGTTTTCTAATGACACCCGTCTTAAAATGAAGTCTTCAAATTATGAAAATGCCATTGTGCTCTACCTACAAAGGTGGGTGTCATAGACCGTTGTATTGACATTAATTACCAAAATGCCATCGAAACACATTCTAAGACGGTTATAGGGAACCGCCTTAGAAAGTGCATCGTAAAAAAATGATTTTTTAGTAGTGAATGTGCATATAACGTGAATTGTAAAAATGTAAATTAACTAAACTACAATTCCAAAATTACTTAAACACTAATTGTTTCATTTTTAACTTTCAAATAGTAGCTTGCCCACGGGATGCGAAGCGCCTTTAATCTCTCTGGTTCCAATGGTCTAGTATCATTGAAATACTGCATGATATAATAAAACATAAGTTAATAATTTATAAACCAATTATTACAAAATGAATTACATTTGAATTAAACAATTACTATTTCCCAATTATTCTTAAAACTTCCTAAGATTATAGTTGAAATCCAGTGCATGACGTAATACTCGCACTCAGTGCTTCCTTGTTGTCTATTACACTAAATATATTATGAAATTTAGATATTCAATGTTAAGTACAAATTAGTCTACTCAATATTAAAATGTAATTGGAAACATTGTTTAAATGACTTATTCTAACAATAATCCACCAAGCAGCAACCTTAGATTTATTTTGTGGAGTATCGTCAAATCCTTTCAAAGCATTATTCAATACAAACATGGAAGCATAATTTATAATTAAAGTATTGATGTTCATAACTAATGATAATGTAAATGTATTGAAAAATATAATTGACCTGTTAATAATTCCTTTCAGGTAGTTGTCTGGCCTATTGTGTAACGAACAAAGCCAGATGACAACATTTTCCTTAGGCAAAATGATGACCATTTGCCAATGTGTACTGTAGTGGAGAACAATATAAGTTATTATACTATTATACATTATTTAAATTTATTTGTTCAGTTTAACTTACCCATTCAAGTAGGCTTCTAGGTACATATCCCTCTTTGAATTTTGCATCCAGTTCTTAATATATTTTTCTGATTTAAATTGCGATTACCCAAATCTCTGTATGGACTGTAGCTCAAGGAATCCACACACATTGGCATTCCCCGCTCGCATACTTGTCTCAGTTATATGCCTATTATTGTTAAAATAAAAAAAATTATGTATGAATTTAAAACAATAAGTTAGGTAATAAACAATAATGTAAAGTGACTTACAAAATCCATGATTGTATAATAGAGATGTTGAGACATTGACCACCGTGTGTTATTTTAGACAAATCTTCATGCTTTATGTAAACGGGAAAGTTGTTATTAAACACCCCAAACACGGTAGCATCCCACATAACCTACAACGACTTTAGAAAAAGATGTGGGATGGTCAATGTTATCAGATATAGGGGATCATTCACATCATGATCTGGCCTATCTGCAGGTTTCGCTCGTCCCATAACTCCTTGTTTATCCAATACAGTTAATTAACATTATTTAATGACAGTGAACAATTTAAATGGAAAAAAACATTTAATGGCAGTGAAATACCTGTTCTGAAAAACACTTGACAAGATGTATCGGCTAAGCAACAAAGGTATTAAGTGCATGCCCCAAACGTCACTTTTTCTGTGATCGACTCCTCTAGTTTGTCCTTAATTTTTTGCGTTAACTGCTCCAGGTCTTCAAGAGCCATGGACAAAGATGTGTAGGAGGTCCTTGGAGCCGGTCCAAAGTATTGTTTGATTGTGACACCGGCTCCAGCAACACGTACTCGACCAGGGTGTTTTGGTCGCCCAATGGTGGCAGTCAACACATCATGACGTCCATGGGTAACAAAGGAACCCTGTGAGGCCTACTCCTCCAAGGAATCCTATAACGAACACATTTATTGGTTTACTCAATCAAACAATAAATATAAATAATTGCAATGGACGATTGAAAGTGACTTACCATCTTGTCAGCAATTTCCTTTACTGCCTCAGACGTCATTTGGCCAATTTTCTTGGTGCGGGCCATCTTCCACTTCACGTGTTGTCTAATGGGAGATGGAGAATCAATGACAGTGTCAGTGCTTCCAGATTTAACATCTTCCTCCAATTGTTTCTTTTTCTTCTTCTTCATCAACTTCTTTTCTAGAAATTCATAAACCCCACGAGACAACACGTCAGGGGCAATGTTTTGTCTCAGAATGACATATGCCTTCTTTTGCACATCCTTTAAAAATTAAACATTATCCAAAGTTATTATTACTTACAATAATAAGTAAATTTAAATTTTAAAACAATGAAAATCACAAAGTTACCTCCCAGGAAGGGTCTCTGCGGCTCTAACAAAATTGGGTTCTTTGCTAATGTCATACTTTTCGCAAACAGTGTCATCGACACCGTCCTTGTCGGCTGCATGTGCCCATTTCGATGTCAAATCAGACTTAAATGGTCTCCACCACTCCCCCATGGTCTGAAGTATTTTCTTTTTCATCCTCAAATCAGATGCTTCAAGGATATCAAATTTGGCCTGACAAACGAAAATTACATTTTATTGTTAGTAAATTACAATTTTATTATTAATCAACAACGTGCAACATTTAAGTAACATACATGAATATCCTCCCATATCAAATCCTTCTGGGCAGCAAGGACTTGTTTCCAATTCTCGTGTGTCACATCCACCTTATTGCGAGCGAAGATCCCCAAATATGTTGTTAACTTCTTTTTGTGGGGACCATCAACTTTCCCAGTTGCAGGATCCATATGAACTAGGGGTCTCTCTACCCCCAACTGGTCTAATAGCTAATGATCTTAGTCAGGTCACTTTTCTTGTCCTCTTCATGGTAGAAGGTGAATGTGAAGTTGAATCAGTAGAAGGAGGAGGAGGATGAGAGCTGGGTGGTGTAGCCATTTTCTTGTTAAGAAAAAACATTAATTTTAAAAATGATCATAAAACTATTTTATGTTATGTAAATAAATAAATTGAAATGAATTACATATAAAAAAATTACATTAGACGATGTTAATTAATTCTCTTTTATCATGATCATTATGATTTGCATGAACGTCGTCAGCTTCTACTTCTCTGACGATGTTAGGCGAGATTTGTGTGGACAAATGACTAATATAAGTATCGATGAGTGAATCATCATTTTCAACATTAACACCAATTGTTTTCCCTTGTAGAACCATTAACCACCTTTCATTACAAGGGTCTTGAACATAAAATACCTCTTTAGTTTGTTCTTCTATGATGAAAGGGTCATTCTGGTAAGCGAGTTTCTTAAGATCTACCAACGTAAATTGTACATCATTGGTCCATACACCAATATTGCTGTCAACCCACTTACATTTGAAAACACAGACAGTGAATTTGACATAATTAAGCTCTCAGATTTCTTTAACAAAACCAAAGTAAAGGATGAAAGCTACACGTGGATTATCATCATGTACACTAGTGAAGTGTTGAGATTCAACCCTTAGGGTAACCCCACTATTTTGCATTGTACTTTTCTCGTCTTGTGCTTTTGTATAGAAGGAATACTTGTTTATATCGTATCCTTACCAAGTTATAACATTTCTTTTAGGCCCATCTGCTAGCTTTCTTAACGTTTCAGAAGCATTATCGTCACCAAAGATTGTATCTTTAAACCAATTTAGGAAAGTCTTGTTATGCTCTTTCAAAACCCTATTGTTTGAAATTTTTGGATTACTTTCCTTCACTAAACCTTCATGGCGAAGTATGTATGGAAAAACTTCATTACTGTTATTCAATACATACAAATCAGCTTGTTGCAAATCTTCTACACTTGGAGTGGTAACATGCAATCCTTTTGAACTCTTACCTCCCACTCTTTCGTCATGTCGAGACTCGGGAAGCCAAACATGTTTTGCCTTTTCAATGTACTTTGAAAAAAACTCAATAGCTTCTTTTGTAATGTACCTTTCCACAATAGATGCTTCCAAACGATGTAGATTTTTTGTATAGCCTTTTAAGATCTTCATGTATTGCTCAACCGGGTACATCAATCGCAAATAAAAGGACCATAACATTTGATTTCTCTGACTAGATGAACAATTAAGTGAACCATGATGTAGAAGAAAGTAGGAGGAAAATACATCTCCAAATGGCACAATATAATGGAAGCCTTTTTGTTTTCTAGCTCATCTAATTTGATAGGATCAAGAACTTTGCTGCATATGGCATTGAAGAATAAGCACCACCGAGTTATGGAAAGCCTGACTTTGTTAGGAAAAATGTCTCATATGGACATGACTAACAATTGTTGCATCAAGACGTGGCAATCATGAGACTTTAAGCCTACCAACTTAAGATATTTCAACTACACAAAGCTCTTAATATTTGAACAGTATTCTTGTGGGACTTTGACATGGCACAAACTCTGACAAAAACTCATCTCCTTTCTGGACAAAGTATGACAAGCTGGAGGCAAGTATATTTTTTTACCATAAGACCTTGGATGTAACTGGGCTCAATACCCATCTTAGCTAGATCTTGACAAGTATTCAAACCATCTTTCGTCTTGCCTTGAATGTTAAGGAGCGTCCCAATGACACTATTACAGACATTTTTCTCTACATGCATAACATCAATACAATGTCTAACATCTAGATCGGACTAGCACGAAATATCAAACAAAATTGACCTTTTCTTCCATATGCAAGTCTTACTTTTTTTCCTTCTTTTGGGTCTTTCCAAATATAGTATTCAAGTGTTGAACCCGTTGAAAGACCTGGTGACCAGTTAATGGTATCGATGCACTTTCATGCTCTTAACTTCCATTAAATGCTTTTTCAATTGCCGGTAAGGGTGATAAGGTTTTAGAAAACATTGATGCCTAGTGTATACTATTTTTCTACCATATTTCAGTTGTATGTAGCTTATGTCTTCTTCACGGATGGGGCATGCACGATGTCCCTTAACATTGTACCTGCTCAAATTCCCATATGCTGGAAAGTGATTAATGGTATAAAAATGCATTGCACGCAAATCAAAAGTCTCATTTCATAACCCATCAAGCACTGAAACCCCCTCATCGCACAACTATGTCAAGTCTTCAATCAAGGGACTGAGATAAACATCGATGTCATTTCCTGACTTTCTTCGGCTCGATATCATCATAGACAACATCATGTATTTTTGCTTCATGCACAACTAAGGAGGCAAGTTGTAAATTACTAGTAAAACTGGCCATGAACTGTGTTGAGTGCTTAAACTGCCATACGGATTCATTCCATTAGTGGCAAGTCCAAGCCTAAGATTTCTTGCCTCTTTGTCAAAATACGGATACAAACAATCAATCTTCTTCCACTGGGAGAATCAGCCAGACGACAAAGCATTCTATCGTAGTTTCTCCCATTTGCATGCCATGTAGGTCTTTTGCATCATCTCCATTAGCAAACTGATGCTTAAACCTTGGAATGATTAGAAGATACCACAACACCTTCGCTAGGAGGCCCTTCTTTGATTTTTTCGTTACTACTACACTTGTTATCATCCTTAATTTTGTACCGTGATACCCCAAACTTAGGGCATTTGTGCATTTCTTCAAACTCATGTATGTACAATATGCAATCATTAGTGCAAGCATGAATCTTCGAATACTCCATACCCATTGGACACAATATCTTCTTGTCCTGATAGTAACTTTTTGGCAACGTGTTTTTCTCTATAAGCATATCCTGCACTACTTGAAGCAGTGAACTAAAACTTTTGTCACTCCACCCATATCTGGCCTTCATATTAACTAGACTTAACACCACTGACAACAACATCAAGGAATTGTTGCACCCCAGATACAAAGGCTTCTTTGAATTAGTTTGCAATGTATCATACATAGGGGCATGTGCTTGCTAAAAAGATTCTTGTCCAAGATTACAAATCATATCCTCTAAGTGATCTCCCATTTCTACATCAAACGGTTCAGATTGGGACCCACTCTGCATGTCAGTCAATTCACCATGTCATATCCATGTTGTATAATTCTCCTTAATCCAATCACACAATAGATGCTCCTGTATTTCATCGAGTATTTGATGTTTCCCGTTCAAACAATTTATACAAGGACAAAAAAAATTTCCATCCTCATCTGGTCGACTTCTTTTGGAAGCAAATTGCAAGAACTGTTCCACGCCTTCCTCATACGCAGGGCTCATATGAGTTTCGTTCATCCAACTTCGATCCATCTAAATAATAACTCCGTGATACTCACAAAGTTATTCGATACATGAAAATATCACTTTTTCATTAAAGGTGTGGCCCTATTCCATTCAGGAAGACATTTTTTTATGGTAGATCCATACATCAAAGTTAAGTCTCTTTTGTTAAATTTGATGAAATTTCGGCAACATTTCACATTAATCTCCAAGTACATGACATGAAAGCGGCGAGATTAATTCCTCAACAATCAAGTATGCACTCAGAGAATAACTAGAAATGCATTATACCAAAATGTCATTAAATTTAACAAAATAATCTTAATTTTAACGCATGAATCTACCATAAAAATATGACTCTTTCCAAATTGTCCAAATAGACAATTCAAGATTCAATACAACGATTAATGCAAATTGTCTGCAAGAATAATTGTATTAAATCTCAAATGGGAATCTAAGTTTCACAAATGATGAACATAACTTGTATATAAAGCACTGATCATTAATCACAAACAACAACGTAGAAAAGCATTGGTTACAAAAATGAGCATCAAAAGTTTATGAAAAACTTTTGTACTTGTGATGATGATTAGTATAAATAAAGCCTACAAATTAAATATTTGAATGCTAAGTGAGATATATGAGAAACTTGGATATATCAAGTAAGACTTTACATGAAATGAAAAATGACTCTTGACTTTTGAAAAAACAAGTGTTCACTGTCAGGGTGCTTCAAGGGAGTCAGAGGGTAATGAAACTAAGTGGATTTCAGGTATTTGGACATGTATGTTTCTCAAATCTCAACAACTAGATGTTCACACACAACTGAAGTTCAGCAAGCAAACCCAAATTAAAGAACCAATGATATAGAGCAAATAAATGGAACTCCATAGAAAGAACAAGAAAAAGCTAATTAATACAATAAAACACTTCGCAAGATGGGTATTGATCCAAAAACTCATAAGCCAAGGACAACTTGAATCACCTAGTTGCATTTTCTTCTTTGTTTTCATTTTATTGCAGTCGTTTTCATTAATCAAACTCTTTAAAAAATAAACATTTAAAATTAAGGATTTTTTAAATTAATTATTAACAATGACCATAATCATTCATCATTTAATCACACTTAAAGGCTCTTCATCTCTCTCTAATCATATATTATACTAGAATCAAACATATATCATTTCCCATAAAACTAAGATATATTAGTAATTGAATTACACCCATTAGATATTATATCTTTTTTATCATTATCCTGAATCACCACTTAAATCTATTATCAATATTTGAATTCAACCCACTTTAATAACTTAAGCTGGTTTAGTATGACTACCACACTTTATTGCACATGTCCACATAGGCACGTAGTTTCAACTTTCAAGCACCAAGCTACCATTAAGTTATCAAAAGTTCATACTTAATACATTATTTTTTCGACCATTATTACTATTACTCTAGTGATTTTATGGTATCTATTTTTTTAAAAACAAAACTAATTCAGCCTAATTTTTTTTAAAGGACTTGGACCAAAATACTTTTGGAAAAACCTAGTTCAAAACCATTTATAGGCCAACCCACTCCCCCTTAACTTAGATTGTGGCATAGCATTATCCCAACTCAGAAACAAATATTGAAAGTTTCATTGTCATATGACCACATGCTCCTAGCCACATCAAACGACCTAAATTCTATTATCCAACAAACACTATCTCAATAGTGAAGCTCGAAACCACTATCAAGTATGGCAGTTTCTTCGTGCTTAGAGCTGAATTTCACCTTGCTTATCCCATAAGGTGTGTGTGTTGATCATTTTTTTTCTTTCTTTATTTCATTCAGACACTTTTCTTTATACACACACAACTCAGGTATACGCGCTCTACTTTGTAATGTTTCAGCTAAACTTGCAACATACAAATCAAGAAATTGCACTCAATTTTGTTCCCAGAACCCAACCCAAAAAGAAGGACCATCATCATCACCATTGAGTGTACAAATGCAGGAACAACCAAAGGGATCACATCAAGCACTCAACATATCCTCTAATCCTCTATATTATAAACAACTTAACAAAGTTCATTTTAATTCATCAAATATCATAATATTATAACTTCCATCAACAAAGCAAAAAAATAATTGTTCATTTCAGCAAAGCTCCAATATCCCAACACCTCTCAAAAAACCACAGTAGGCTCTACAAACTAGTAAGAACTCTCTTTCAAGTAAACATGAGCTCCACCAAAGAAAATAGGGCTGCTCAGACCAATCCATAAAAAAAAAACTCTTAGGAAATAGATCGCATGGAAATTATTAACAGTTTTCAAATTCAAATAACAAAATGACCCAAATACAAACAGGATGCATATTTTCTTGAAGAATTCCTAAAGTACTCACAGTGAAACCTAAGTGAAACAAAATTCCCAACCATGTACCTCAACGGATTGTATCTTTGATTGAGTGATGAAGAGGATTCAAACTTTTTGAGACCAAGGGATGCTCAGAAGAGTTTTCAAAAGTCCAAGATACTCAAAATAAAAAAAGAAGCAGCCACATACCTCAACAGATGCTCACAAAAGTTTTCAAAAGTCTAGGGAATGCTTAGAATGAGAAAAGAAGCAACAACATACCTCAATCGCTGATGTCAGACTCCAATGGAAGCTCAAACTCATGATAGTGACGAACCCCAAATTGTCGAGCAGTTGCAGGTTCAGTAGCGCCGATGGTGACACGTAAGGACTGATGGTGAGGAGGAGACAACGGTGAAAGGTCGCAAACTACAGTGTTGTGAGTGGCGATGAGGAAGGTCTTGTTAGTGAGGGAGAAAGGGTTTGTGAGATTGAGCGGGCGGGGGAAAAAAGGTTTGGGATTTTAATTTATGGATAACATGACATCGGTTTTTTTTATAAAAAAAATGTTAACATTAATTAGTTAACATCAATTTTATAAAAAACCGATGTTAATGATCTTATGTTAACATCAGTTTTCTAAAAACTGGTGTTAACTAGTTGATGTTAACATCGGTTTTTGAATAACCAATGTTAACGTTCTAAACTTAACATCGGTTTTTCCGAAACTGATGTTAAGTAATTAATGTTAACATCAAGTTTTTGCAAAACTGATGTTAACATCAACAAGTTAACATTGGTTTTGGAAAATCGATGTTAATAAACTAGTTATTTACAAAAATGTCACCGTGCTCTTGTTAACATTGGTTTTGTGAAAAACCAATGTTAAACTTGAGATGTTAAATCTATAAATTCTAGTAGTGATTCATTTAAAACTCTAAAATTAATTTATTTATGAAAATATTAGTAAATTTTTTTATTTCAAAAGTAAAAGGCTAAAATGCACAACAAAAAAATAAAACATCACATGACATATATACAATTATAGTAACTCAAATTTCCTTAGAGCATGTATATAAACATAAATCATACTGTAAGGATAAATTACATAAACTTTGAGTCCATCAACACTATGAATAACTTTAAAGAGGAAACAAAAATAGATAACACATCTTCTTGCCCAGGTATGCATGTTCATGAAGTCTACAAAGACACTGGGCCACTTCCTATACATCTGCTCTCCACATGCATTAGATACAAGATCATTATAGACATGAACCACACATGCAACCATGCAAGGGTAAGCTTACAAAAAAAAACTAGCATACTAAAATAATTTACAACTTAACAATTAAAGCTTAAACAAACATCATTGTATACAACAAAGTATTTCATAATAATCATCACTATGAGCCATCACATCAAGATTCAATCATCATACACCTCATCATAATCATCAATCAATCAATCACCATCACCATGATTCATCCATCAAACATTATCATCATTAGTCCATCAATCATCGTCACCAAAGATAGACTTAACTCCATGGAAATTTACACTACATGAGCAATAAGTACATCTCTTAGCATATATAGTCATATTCTATGATCTAACCATTCAGGGAGACCCAAATTATTCTTGTGGAGGAAGTGTGGTTTTATAAAAAATGGATGAGCATGGGTGGTGGCTTACCTCAGCAAGGCTTGCAAAGACCTTAACATATCTAGGAGTTTAACCACTCATATATTCTATAGTCCTTTTCATCTTTAGTCACCATTGACTAAAGTACTAGTTTAAGAGCCTTTTTAGCACCCTTAACTTACGTGTTAACTCATAACAACAACTAAACTTGGATTCCTTGAGATTTAAGATATGATACCTCCGTACTCACCATCTCACTCATGGTTGGCCGCAAGGATTTAAGTTTCATCATTAACAATAACCCATCCATATGCACTAAAAGGGTCACTAATTAATCCCCCTGGGAAGTAGTTCTCAACACTTTGACATGTCATTTGAAGTTAAAACATAGAGGTGATTGTAATGACCTACCTTCATTACATAACTAACAAAATTAAGGTTTGGATTTAATTTAAATAAGAAATTCATTAGTTAATCTATTTATGAAAATGCTGAGTGAACTTTCACAGTTCCAAAACCATCAACTTATAATGAAACCATGCATATACTAAACATAACCAAATCAACACTAGTGACTCATAATGCTTCAACCATAAAAAGAAGACATACTTTTGATTACATAAAACTCAAGGAACTTATACTTAAGATAAACCTAAGTTTGTCATTTCTATATATACAAAACTAAACCAAGTAAAAGAATAGAAGAATACCACTTCAAGTCCTATGCCTGCTCCATCTGCAATGCCTTTCAAAGGAAGATCTATCCTAGAAGTCATTTGCTCACCACGAATGTTAGATATATGAGATCATCACAGGTATCAACCACAATCCAACATGCAATGGTAAGCTCACCAGAACAAACATACATATATGGTCAAGCTAGAACAATTTATATATCAAGGTATATCCTTACAATCATCAATAAACACCTAAAATAACTTTTTTAACCATTTGAAGTGAAATATACAACATATAGATATCAATCAACTTGATCATAATACAAGTCCTTAATTATTAACAATACCATACATCAATGACTCGTCATCGAGAGTCATAAACATCATACATCACATAAACCACAATTGACATCAACACTAACAAATTCTCATCATACACTATCATCACTACTGGCGCACATTGACCGTCAACCACTACTAGAAAATAGACTTTTAACATAAGTTATTACTGACTTTCAACATTGATTATAAACTGATATTAAAACTATTGACGTTAAAAGTATCAGCGTTAATGTCAATTACGAAAAGTGTTGATTTAAAAGAAATAAATGAACGAAAATCACATTTTAACCTTTATATATTATATATATAGTTTTTAATTAAATTAATTTTTAATAATTTTAATATTAGGTAGTTATTATAATTTTTTTAAATTAATAATTGAGAATAGATATTACATAATAAGTTATATATATATATATATATATATATATATATATTATATTCAATTTTTTCAAATATTAAATACTATAATAATTTATTATTGTTATCATTAAAATTAAAATTTTAATTTATATTACATATATGTGTAAACTTGACGTTATTGTTCAAAAAATTTAAATAAAAGTTTTTAGAATCATTCAATAAAAACTTTAACTTCACAACAATTGATCTAATTAACTTATGTAAACTTTATTTAAAAATTTTAGATGGTCAAAATGAAATTTTAACTTCAGAGTAGAAATCATATGATTCAATCTTTTATATATTTAATAAATAGAAAAGGAGAAAACTAATGATAAAAATAAGCAATGTCTTATTAATTTAAAAATTAAATATATTATTTTTAAAATAATATTTTTTTTTACTTTCTTATAATAGTTTTAAATCAATGATTGTTTTTAAAATGTAAAATAATCATTGATTTTAAAATATACATATTATATATATATATATATATTAAATTTAAGATTCTTTATTTATAGTTTACACAAATTTAAAATATTTTATAGAATAAAATATTAGAATCAGCATAACTTCCGTTTTAAGTTTTATGGACAAGTAACTTCCCTTTTTAAAATTTCAATTTAATTACATTAATAATGGAATATTAATTTGAAAGATTAATTCAATGGAAATGAACAGTTAACCAATAGAAACTATCGTTTTTGCTTATTAATAATATTCTTTAAATCCCTTTAAAAATTAATTTTCTTTAAATGTTCTGAAAAAAGTTTAGCTCTCCTCTTTCTGCTTTGTATTTCTTTTCCACCAAACAAAACAAAAAAAATCACAACTACCGTTTTATGCATCAAAGAATAACCATACACGGATTTTACTACCGTCCTTTTCCTTCAATGTTCACTCTCTTCCATTGTCAACAACTAGCAAGGAAAGTAACACAACATTTTCTTTAATTTTCAGTTATTAAAAAGTAATTGCAATATTGTGTAACTACATACTCAAATTCATTATTGCAACATTTTCTTCTATTTATAATCTGACACGTCTCCATACTTTATAATGTTTCCTTTCCATTCATTATTGCATCACTAGGGCTTTACATTTGTCTCACTCTCAAATTCTCTTGTTTTCCCACTTTGGTATTTGAAATCTTTTTCATTTGTTCTCAAATTCTCTATTGATGAATATATATATTTTTATTTTCTTTCTTTATCTACTTTTTTTTTTATCATACAAACTTTTTGGTTCCTCTTTTCAATATCACTTAGCATTTAGGTATATATAGTAATTAATGTTGTTTTTATTAATTTATTACTAAATTATACGAAACAGATTTCATTTTCACTTTTAAATCTCTTAATTTAGTCTCATTAAAAGCATGACATACATTGGTTTTAAATTACTTTTAAAAATTGAATTTTCAGAATTAACAGCATGACACGTGTTGTTGTTTGTTCATTAATTAATTTTTAAATTAAAATTAACTTTTTATGTCATACACACAAAAAGAATTAAAATCTCCGAATCTAAATATTAATATAGAATAAACATTTTTCCTTGATATACAAACAAATCCGGTGCACTGCTAACTTTTTTTTGTATCATTTTTAAAAAATTAAAATAACAAAGATTATTTCATATTTGACATTATTTTTAATAAGTTTAATTTTTTTTTCATTTTTATTAGAATATTTACACTAACACAGGTGACCAAAAAATATCCATACTAACACGTTTTAAATATATTTTTTTATAATAAATTTAATTTTTTCATTTTCTTTATTTTTTCTGATTTAAATAAAAATGTTTAAATAATACTTTTACATATATGTAAAGTTTATATACTCCTTTTCAAAGTATATGTCTACATAAATTAATGCTAAAAATTTCTCTATTGTATCATCAAACTGCACCCATTAATAAAACACCAACATTTTTATTATTTTGAAACTGATTGACGAAAATTATGACTAACAGTGTAACTCACAAATTTCATGGCAATTGGCACCAGTAAAAAAAAAAGAACAAACCAAATTAATATAACTACGGTAACTTATAATTTTTCTTTTGCAAAATTGATACATATGATGCATGCTTGCGTCAATTCAATTTACACGTATACGCACTACAATTTCAAGATCCTAAATGAGAGTATGTTACTACTTAACATGATCCTCATTAAAGGACATCCGAGCAAGTAAAATGTCCCAAGTCACATGTTCCTTAATCTCACAAGTCATACTGATTTCGGATTTTCAACAAATGAAATAATAATAATAATAATAATAATAATAATAATAATAATAATAATAATACCCACTATTAGAAAATATGTTTTCTACACCGGTTATTTATGACTTTCAACATCGATTATAAAACCGATGTTAAAAGTATTATCGTTAACATCAATTTTAGAAAAATTGATGTTAATGTAAAATTTACAACATCGGTTATATAAATAACCGATGTTGATAATATGAATTACACAAAAAAAAATGTATTAATGTTGACAATTAATATCGGTTTTTTTTACAAAAAAACTAATGTTAACGTACGTTAACATCGGTTTTCTGTAAAAAAAAATCAATGTTAACGTTAACATCGGTTTTTTGGAAAAAAACCGATGTTGTTTTTGAGAATTTTTTTTAAATATTGTCTCTGTTTTTACAAAAAAGCCAAAATTTAACCTGTAAATTTAAAATCAGACCACATAGCACACACCACATATCATTTGAATTCTGCTTTCAAATAGGTTTTAGCAGAAAATTAGGTAGTAAACTATTAATTGAAAAAAAATCAATTGATAACTATGAATAACTATCAACAAAGGTTATTCAATGTTAAAATGAAACAATAATTGTAAAAAATGTAACGCAAAGTATGGTAAACTAATTAAGTAACCTAAAGTTACATAGTTCCCTAACATCATATGTTTGATTTCTAACTTTTAGATAATACTGTGCCCACTGGATGCGAAACGCCTTGAATCTCTCTGCTTCCAATGGTCTAACTTCATTAAAATACTGCATGATCAAATAAAAAATAAATTAATAATGTAATAATAATGATAAGAAAACCAACTTTGTTTGAAATAAACAATTATCGTTTCCCAATTATTCTTGAAAGATCCTAAGATTATCGTGGACATCCAGTGCATGACGTAATAACCGCACTCAGTGCTTCCTTTTTGTCTATTACACTAAATACATAACGAAATTTGAATATTAATTAAACATTAACAACAATTAGTGTCCACACACATAAGCAGTATATATGAGTAGAATAAATTTAAAGCACGTACCTTAACAACAATCCACCTAGCAACAACCTTGGATTTAGGTTGTGGAGTATCATCAAGTCCTTTCAAAGCACTGTTGAATACAAGGAACATTAAAATATTGATGTTGTTGAGTTATGCTAATGCAAATGTATTGAAAACAACACTGACCTTTTAATTATTCCCTTAAGGTAGTTGTCTGGTCTGTTATGTAAAGAACAAAACCAAACAACTAGGTTTTCCTTAGGCAGAATGACGACCATTTGCCAGTGTCCGCTGTAGTAGAGACAAATATGGTTATTGTAATAGTATAGATTATTTAAATTCAGTTATTTTCTTTGACTTACCCATTCAGGTAAGCTCCAAGGTAGACATCTCGTTTTGAACTCTACATCCAACTCTTGATGTAACTTTCCGATTCAAATTGCGATTGCCCAGATCTCTGAATGGAGTGTGGCTCGAGGAATCCATACACATCGGAATTCCCCGCTCGCAGACTTGTCTCAGTCAGATGCCTGTGTTGTTAAGACAAAGTTAATTATGTATGAATTTAAAACAATTACTTTGGCAATTAACAGTAATCTAAATTGACTTACAAAATCCACAACTGTATAATAGATATGTTGAGACATTGACCACCGTGTGCAATTTCAGAGAGATCTTCGTGCTTTATGTACAACGGGAAGTTTTGATTAAACACCCCGAACATGGTAGCATCCCACATAACCTGGAGAGGCTTCAAAAACAGTTGTGGGATGGTCAATGTCATCAGGTACAGGGGATCATCGACCTCATGATCCGGGCTTTCTGGAGGTTTTGCTGGAGACACAATTGCTTGTTGATCAAACATAGTTAATTAACAAGTTTTGATTACAGTGAACAAATCAATTGAAAAAAAAGAAACATATAATCAGAGTAAAATACCTGTTTTGATAAACGCTTCACAAGATGTGTCAGCCAAGCAAGGAAAATGTTAAGTGTCTGCCCCACTAAGGTAACCTCGTCAATGGGTACAGGAACGAGAGCCTTTGCATCTTTAACCTCCTCAACACCAACCTTGACTTGGCCATGCAACAAAGGGATGTTGTGAACTGCTGTGGATCCCTCATAAAGTCTTCCTATGGAAACCAGGCGGGAAGGATTTTCTTCAATGTATAGCCCGCATTTGTCTGAGTCACCTGTCTCTAGATCGTTCCCCGAGGGAGCAACACAACTCTCCTTTGTGCTGACACGAGGACCTGAGGGACCAACCTCTGGCTCTGGAGGCAGTGCAAGTCCCTGTGATTGCATTTGAGATTGAAACTAGGACTGCATCTGGCTGAAGGATGCCATCAACTATCGAGTCACTTTTTCTGTGATCGACTCCTCAAGCTGGTCCCTGATTTGTTGGGTCAGCTGTTGTAGGTCTTCAGGAGGCATGGAGGAAGAACTGCGGGATGTTCGTGGAGCTGATCCGAAGTATTGCTTTATGGTGACACCGACTCCAACAGCACGGACACGGCCAGGGTGCTTTGGTCGCCCAATGACAATAGTCAGGACATCCTGACGTCCATGGGGGACGAACGATCCTTGTGACGCCTGCTCTTCCAAAGAATCTTGTACAAAACACATATATTTGTCCAAGGAATTCACAGAATACACAAAGATAAATATAATTATTAATTAAAAATGACTTACAATCTTCTCAGCTATTTCCTTTGCCGCCTCAGACGTCATTTGCCCAGTTTTCTTGGTGCGGGCCATCTTCCACTTCACGTGGCGTCTGATGGGAGATGGAGGGTCAATGACGCCCTTAGTGCTTCCGGACTGGGCAGCTTTTTCCAGTCTTTTCTTTGTCTTCTCAGCCATGAGCTTTTGTTCTAAATATTTATAACTCCGACGAGAACACACGTGGGGGGCAGTGTTTTGTTTCTGGATGGCCTGTGCCTTTTTCCGCACATCCTGCAAAAATTGAACATTCATGAAAATGATTACTACAATGAATTATAAGAAGTGATTTTTATTTTGTGGAAAACAACTAAAATGACAAAGTACATACCTCCCACGAGGGGTCTCTGCGGGTCTGACAAAACTGGGCCCATTTCTCCTTGCTAATGCCGTATTTTCATAGACAATGTCATCCACACCGTCCTTGTCGGCTACAAGTGCCCATTTCCAAGTCAAGTCAGATTTAAACTGCCTCCACCGTTCGCCGATAGTCTGAAGAATTTTCTTCTTTGTCCTACTGTCAGAAGCTTCAGGGATTTCAAATTCCGCCTGACAAACAATAAATTAGGTTTTATTGTAAGTAAATAACAAATTTAGGCTACTAAAGAAAATCAAAGAAGAAAACTAAAATACCTGAATATCCTCCCATATCAAATCCTTCTGAGTAGCAGGGACTTCCTTCCAGGTCTTGTATGTCACTTTGACCTTATCACGAGCGGTAATCCCCAAATATGTTGTTAATTTCTTCTTGTAGGGACCGTCGGCCTTGCCGGTAACAGGATCAAAGTTGACCATAGGTCATTCTGCCCCAGGTGGTCTAGTGACCAATGATCGTAGCCGTGTCGCCTTGCGTGTCCGTAACAATGTAGACGGAGATGCTAATGCGTCTGCAAGAGGAGGGGGAAGAGGAGGAGGAGGAGAGGCAGGTGGAGTAGCCATGGTCCTTTAAAGAGAAAAAGTTGAGTTAGTTAATATTATCAAAAAGTATTGTATGAGTTATGTAAATGAATGTACTGAAATGAAATACTATATTAGAAAATTACGTTAGACGATGTTAATTAATTCTCCTTCATCATGATCATTACGATTAGCATGAACGTCGTTAGCTTCTTCTTCTCCGACGACGTTAGAAGTCATTTGTGTGGACAAAGGACTAACATAAGTGTCCATGTATGAATCATCATCTTCTACATTAACACCAATTGTTTTCCCGTGTAGAACCACGAACCACCTTTCATCATAAGGGTCTTGCACATAAAATACTTGCTTAGCTTGTTCTGCCATGATGAAAGGGTCATTCTGGTAAGCTAGTTTCTTTAGGTCTACCAACGTAAATCCTACATCATCAGTCCGCACACCGGTGTTTCTGTCAACCCACTTACATTTGAAAACACAAACAATAAATTTGACATAGTTAAGCTCCCATATTTCATCAGTGAACCCAAAGTAAGGGATGGAAGTTACACAAGGATTGTCATCATGTACACTTGCAAAGTGTTGAGATTCAGCCCTTAGGGTGACCCTGCTATTTTGCATTGTACTTTTGTCGTCTTGTCCTTTTGTGTAAAAGGAATACTTATTTATGTCGTATCCTTGCCAAGTTATAACATTTCTTTTAAGCCCATCAACTAGCTTTCTTAATGTTTCAGAAGCATTTTCGTCAGCAAAGATTGTATCTTTAAACCAATCAAAGAAAGTCTTGTTATGCTTTTTCAAGACCCAGTTCTTTGACATTTTTGGATTACTTTGTTTGACTAAACCTTCATGCTGAAGTATGTATGACAAAACTTCATTACTGTTGTTCAACACATACAAGTGAGCTTGTAACAAATCTTCTACACTTGGAGTGATAACATGCAGTCCTCTTGAACCCTTACCGCCCACTCCGTCGTCATGGTGAGACTCAGGAAGCCCAATAGGTTTAGCCTTTTCAATGTACTCTGAACAAAATTCAATCGCTTCTTCTGCGATGTACCTTTCAACAATAGATGCTTCCGGATGATGTAGATTCTTGGTATACCCTTTTAAGATATTCATGTAGCGCTCAACCGAGTACATCCAACCCAGATAAACAGGACCACAATATTTGATTTCTCTGACAAGGTGAACAATTAAGTGGACCATGATGTCAAAGAAAGCAGGAGGAAAATACATCTCCAGCTGGCATAGTATAATTGCAGCCTCGTTTTCCAGGTCATTAAATTTGATAGGATCAAGGACTTTGCTACATATGGCATTGAAGAAAAAGCACAGGCGAGTTATGGCAAACCTGACTTTGTTAGGAAAAATGTCTCGTATGGCCACGACTAACAATTTTTGCATCAGCACGTGACAATCATGAGACTTTAACTCCACCAGCTTAAGCTCCTTCAACTGCACAAGGCTCTTAATATTTGAAGAGTATCCTTGTGGGACTTTAACCCGGCGTAGACATTGGCAAAAACTGATCTTCTCCTTTCTGGACAAAGTATGACAAGCTGGAGGCAAGTATATTTTTTTACCATCAGACCTTGGATGCAACTGCGATCATATGCCCATGTCAGCTAGATCTTGACGGGTATTCAGACCATCTTTCATCTTGCCTTGAATGTTAAGGAGCATCCCAATCACACTGTCACATACATTTTTCTCCACATGCATAACATCAATACAATGTCTAACATCTAGATCAGACCAATACGGAAAAAAAAAAATGGACCTCTTCTTTCATATGCAAGTGTTACTTTTATCCTTCTTTTGGGTCTTTCCAAATACAGTATTCAGGTGTTCAACCCGCTGGAAGACCTGCCCACCAGTCAACGGTATCGGTGCATTTTCGTGCTCTTGACTTCCATTAAAAGCTTTTTTCAATCTTTTGTAAGGGTGATGAGGTTTTAGAAAACGGTGATGCCTAGTGTACACTGTTTGTCTACCATGTTTCAATTGTATGTAGCTTGTGTCTTTTTCACAGATGGGGCATGCATGATGACCCTTAACACTGTAACCGCTCAGATTCCCATATGCTAGAAAGTCATTAATGGTACAAAAAAGCATTGCATGTATTTCAAAAGTCTCCTTGTGAAACCCATCAAACACTAAAACCCCCTCGTCCCACAACTTTCTCAGGTCTTCAATCAACGAACTTAGGTAAACATCAATGTCATTTCCTGGCTGTCTTGGGCCGGATATCATCATAGACAACATCATGTATTTTCGCTTCATGCACAACCAAGGAGGAAAATTGTAAATTACTAGCAGAACTGGCCATGAACTGTGTTGAGTGCTTAAACTGCCATATGGATTCATTCCATCACTGGCTAGTCCAAGCCTAAGATTTCTTGCCTCTTTCCCGAAATCTAGATACAAACCATCAATCTTCTTCCACTGCGAGCAATCAACCGGATAACAGACCATTCCATCAGCGTTTCTCCCATTTGCATGCCAGGTAAGGTCTTTTGCATCGTCTTCATTAGCAAAGTGACGCTTAAACCTTGGAATGATTGGAAGACACCACAACACCTTCACTGGAGGGCCTTTCTTTGAGTTTTCATCTGAACTACAGTCTTCATCATCCTTCACTTTGTACCGTGACGCCCCACACCTAGGGCATTTGGACATTTCTTCGAATTCATGTTTGTACAGTATGCAGTCATTCGGGCAAGCATGAATTTTCTGATACTCCATATCCATCGGACATAGTATCTTCTTGGCTTGATAGTAGTTTTAGGCAAGGTGTTTTTCTCTGGAAGCAGATCGTGCACTACTTGAAACAGTAAAGTAAAACTTTTGTCACTCCACCCATATCTGGCCTTGACATTAACCAGACTTAACATGACTGACAACAGTGTCAACGAATTGTTGCACCCCGGATACAAAGGCTTCTTTGAGTCACTCTGCAATCCTTCATACACAAGGGCATGTGCTTGCTGAAAAGACTCTTGTCCAAGGTCACGTATCATATCCTCCAAGTGATCTCCCATTTCTACATCAAACGGTTCTGATTGGGGTCCACTCTGCATGTCTGTCATTTCACCATGCCATATCCACGTCGTATAATTCCTCTTAATTCCATCACACAACAGATGGTCTCGTATGTCGTCCAGTATTTGTCATCTTCTGTTCAAACAATTGATGCAAGGACAATAATATTTTTCATCTTCATCCGATCGATCTCTTTCTGAAGCAAATTGTAAGAACTGCTCAACACCTTTCTCATATTCTGGGCTGATGCGACTTTTATTCATCCAACTTCGATCCATCTAAGTAATAACTCTGTGATACTCAGAAACTTATTCGATGCATGAAAAACTCACTCTTTTATTATAGGTGTGGCTCTACCCCATTTAGGAAGACCGTCTTTTATGGTAGCTTCATACGTCAGGGTTAATTCTATTTTGTTAAATTTGACAAAATTTTGACAACATTTCACATTGGTCTCCAAGTACATCACATGAAATCGGTGAAATTAATTTCCCGATAATCAAGTATGTACCCAGAGAACAACTAGAAATGCATTGAATTGAAATTTCATCAAATTCAACAAAATAATGTTAACCATAACGCATGAATCTACCATAAAAATATCAGTTTCCCCAAACTGTCCAAACGGACAATTCAAGATTGAATACAATGATTAATGCAAACTGTATGCAATAATCATTGCATTCAGTCTCAAACGGAAATCTAAGGTTCACTTATAATGAACACAATTTGTATAACATATATCAATTGTCATTAATGATAGTGAACAAGTAATAAAAATATTAATATCAAAGCAACAATCCAATAAATAACTCAATCACCAGCTACATGAATTATGAATTAACTAATGTCATGTGACACCACCTATTCAAATAAGTAATAACCCCGTCCTCCTTTATCCTTCATTTGCTTTTATCGGAAATCTCCAGCTATTGCTCTCCACCAACTCAATTTCTCACACCTTTACCTTACTCTCCGCTGCACCACCTTTTCACCGTCACAAGTCACAACCCTCCCCTTCTCCTTTCTCGCAATTCTTTGTGGGGACTCTGTTTTTCTTCTTCTATTTTTTTCCATTTATCAGAATTCAGAAACTAGTTTCTAAAATTATACAAATGCATTTAAAAAAACTAATTTCCGTAATACTTTGAAATGTGTTTTGAAAATTAGTTTTAAAAAAAAAAGTGCGGGATTGTAGTTATTAAAAGTTAGAAAAAATGAAAAAGAATTTGCTACAAAATTCCTATGACGCAATTTAGATTTCAGAAGCCTAATAGAATTATTGAGCCCAATTCAGTAAGATAGTACAAACTTTAGATTTGCCTTATTTTATTATTTCTTTATCCGTTGGGAATGGGTATTGGAACTGACATAAGTGTATTATTGATGTGTATAATAAAATATATTATGTCTTAACTCTTACTGTAAGTTAGCTATTACATGGTTTGCTCCTTCTTTTCTATTTTGCCTTTCTCTTAATGTAACAAAAAAAAAACAAGTATTAAGTTGTCTTTTGTTTATATATAAAAAAATCTATTTTTATATTATACTACTTGTTTCTCTCATTTGAAAGTATACTCCACGCACTACCATTACAACTAGTTAAAAAAAAATAAAAAAAATATTTTTCAATTATTTAAAACTACTTCTTTTACATTTATTTTTATACTTGATCTTCTTAACTATGTATCACTTTCAATCTATTATGCTTTATTTCTATCTTCAGATAGTGTCTCAATAGTTCCTTTATAAAAGATTTTGTAAATAATTAAAAGTAATCTTATTCCACAGTTTCATATTTAAACTGTTACAATAAATGTTACAACTATTTATTATAAATTCAAAATATATTTTATATATTAAATTATAATTTTTACTTTATAATTAATTTATACATTCAAAATTTATCTAGTACAAATTTTAATAATATAACAATAAATGTTTAGTATTATCTACAATACTAGACTAAAATGCTAATTTTTAGTTTAAAATGCCATTATCCATATGATAATGATAATGCCACCTCATTTTGTTCTTCCTCAAGTCTCAACTGCCGCTCATACAGTCATTTTTCTTTGAACATCATTGCTAACTAACCATGCTAACCCGTTAAAGAATTGACTCTAGTAATTGTTAGGCAATTATTAACACATGTTTCAATGAGTGATCAACTTTGTTTTGTGACCATTGCGATTAACTTTTTCTTTGAAGAATTTCTTCCTGGTCAAAGGACAAGACAACAACAATTCAGAAACCTCCTCCCTCACCCTTTTTGTTTTTTCCCTTTATTCTTCGTCTCATCTGGAGTAGAATTTTAGCCCAACACGAACGTCCAAGACATGGTACTTAAGATTTATTTTATAATTATGATTTTAATAATTAAAATTAATCAACTTAATTTTTTTCATTAGTTTTAATGGATTAATTAACATCGGTTAACATCAATTTTTTTAACATCGGTGTTTTATTGAAAACCGATGTTAAACTTACATTTTAAATTGTATTTGACTCGACCTATTTCGCTCGCGCTCCCTTCTTCTCCGTTTACCCTCTCTCGCTTTCTTCTTCTCTGTGAACCCTTTCGCGCTCTCTTCTCCATTACACTGTAAACATCGAAGGTTGTTGTTCTCCATTGCACTGAAGACCGTGACAGGTACGCTTCGTCTACCTGTGTTGTTCTATTGAACTGAAGAGCGTGACCGTGCTAGGTTTGTTTCTGGAACCCTTGGTTAAGCTAAGGACCTTTTTTGGTTTCTGGTGCAAGGATTGGTGAATTGGTGGTCACCTGAGGTACATTTGACTGGTAGTACATGGTGTTTGTGGTCTGCTGAGGTACATTTCACCTGAGGTACAATCTCGCCGACATTGTCGCTGTTGTGTTCGAGGTAAGCTTCATGTCTTCATTGTAAGTTTGTGGTTCCGCGTACTTGGTGTTTGTGCTCTTTCTTCTTATAGATTGTTAGTTAGTTTCTTAAATAGTTACTACTACTAGCTAGGGTTTCGAATGCAGGTAGTGTTGCTTGGAAAGCTGTGTATCCATTAGGTTCTGGTCACTATTTTCCTCAGTTACTTCTCCTTGCATCAAAAGGTATGCGCTCCTTGTTGTGTATCCATTAGGTTTTGCTCTCCGTTTCCAGCAATGTACTGAATGTGGATGAATATGAATCTTTGTTGTATGTTCTAAAAATCTGGTAGCTGCCTCAATTTCTTGAATAGCATTTTTTGTTCTTGTATGGTTTTTTTTTTTGCACAACAGAAATCAGTAGTATTATATATAATACAGTACCTAACTAGTGTCTTCTTTAGTGTCTTTTTTTTAGGCCCTCTTGTTTCTGTGGATGAACAACTAAGTAGTGTCTTCTTTCCCATTGTTTCTTAACCAGTTCTTCCTTAGATGCTCTCTCCAGCTTCTTCTCTGGCATTCTTTTCTCCACCTCTGACCTGAATACTTCTATCCCCTGCATTTTGCCAAGCAAAATACACTTAATGACAGTGGAAATAGATTAGTACTACTAAATTTTGGACAGAGGATTAGTTCCATAACTAGCCTAAACGGCCTAACACATCTTAGATACCTCAAAATCTTAGCAAGGAGTCAAAAGCCTAAACTACATTGATTACAATAAAAAAAAATCCAAAAAATCCAGATTTCTGATATGAAAATATTTTATAAAGAATATTGATTCATAAACACTTATATATACCAAACTCCTTATTAATACATAATTTATCTTTATTTCTCTTTTTCTATTATATATTATATCATGTTACTTATAATACTTGTACTTCTGCGTCTCTGTTTCACTCTAAAAGTCAAATATGCATGGATTTTTTTCCTTTTATAAATTGCAGTAATTTTTGTTTGAGGAAAATTACTTGGACCATTATTTTTTTTATATTTTTAGTATTTTATTTTATTTAAAATATAAGTATGAGCAGTATATATTATTTAATTTGACGGATAAAGGGAACAATCAATAAGTTTCGTTTTGACTGAACATTGGCAAGAGTTTGATGTTGCGTTGAGATGGCTTGCATGCTCCCTACCCTTCCATAATTGTTGGTCTCTTTCAGTGCCTCAGGTCTGTTTCTCTCTCTCTCTCTCTCTCTCTCTCTCTCTCTCTCTCTCTCTAAACTAAAGTTTCAAGCTTCAATTGAATGAGTGTACTAAGTCATAATGGGTCACCTAATTTCTTTCAATTCACTTCCATTATAGTATTTCCTGATTTTCCTTCACACGCTGCTGTTTGGTCTTTCTTAATTTGCCTCTTCTTTTCTCTTTTCTTGTTGGTATGCTTTGCCGCTGTTATTTTTATGTATAATCATCATTATTATTATATGAATATGATGTGCTCAGATGACTTTTCCCTTTGTCCTATTAGCTATTTCCTTTGATGGGTTTTTTTTTTTTGGAAGGCAAAAGATATATATATTATTAATAGGTAAACTAGTACCAGTGGTACCAGAAATTAAGATTACAAGGCACCAGAGTTCTGCCCTCCAAAATAACAACCCACCCTAATACAACAAGATTATAGAAGCCCATTCATACTATCCAAAGGAATTCGATATATTGGAAGACCAATGGTTGAAGCTAATATTAAAATCTTTTTCTTTAGCCTTTAGCCATGACCAAACTAAAAATATAGCATGATCCATGACTTTATAAGGATCAAAAGGTTTTCCTTGGAAAATCAGGTTGTTCCTATGATGCCAAATAGAGCTAGATAAGGCAATCCACCACCCACACCTTGTATCATGATACACAGGTTCCCCAAAGCCTTCACAGAATTGAATAAAGTGGCACTTCGGGGTAATTGGAAGGGGACCTACTACCCGGATTCATCTCATGGATTCCCACCACAAACCTTTTGTCAGATTACAGTTGAAAAATAGGTGACCCACATCCTCCTGTACACTTCCACACAAAGGGAAGTTATGGTCCTGGATATTGATATTTCTTCTGAGAAGATTGTCCTTGGTGGGGAGTCTATTTTTAAGGAGCCTCCAACAGAAAACCACTACCTGAGGGGGAATTTTCAACTTCCAGATTGTCTTATAAATCATCCCATCTGAACTTGTAGTGCTGGGGTTAATGCATAAATTGTAAGTTGATTTAGTAGTGTATTGACCATGGGGTTCAGCCAGCCACAACATAGAATCTTTAATATTCCTCTGAATAGGAGTAGAGTAGATTGCCTCCATAAACTGCACAGCTAAATCACTTTCATGATCAAATAAATTCCTCCTCCACCTGAGGTCCCACCCCCAACTATCATTATTAAAATCACCCATGTTTGAGATGAGAGAATTTTGTTGTCTACTAATCCGAAAAAGTTGATTATATTTCTGCTCAAGGGTGTAGTCTGCCCTAGCCACTTGTCTGTCCAGAATTTGATTCTTTCCCCACTCCCAACCTTCCAAGTCAGATGATATTTGAAAATATCAATATCCGACTGATGGTATAGCTTTCTAAGGTCCCTCCACCAATGGGAATATCCCCTCTTGTCTGTATCAAGCTAGAATTCTGACCAACCCCCATATTTAGAGTTTAAGACTCTTACCCAAAGCTGCTGCTGACCAGATGGAAAAGCCCACATCCATCTGCCCATCAAAGCTACGTTGAATTTCGAAATATCCTTTATTCCCAGACCCCCATCATTTTTGGGCAGACAAATATTAGCCCATTTCACCCAAGGAATTTTGTTATGAGCATTGTCTCCACCCCACAGAAAATTCCTTTGTAAGGATATGAGTCTTTAGACTATCCTTTGAGGTATCTTGAAAAAGGAGAGAAGGTAAATTGGAAGGGCATTCAGGACCGAGTTGATAAGGGTAACCTTCCCCCTATAGATATGTCTTTCTGGGCCCATTTGGATAATTTAGATTTGAATTTAGTAATGAGAGGCTCCCACACCAGCTGACTTGAAGGATTGGCACCAATAGGGATGCCTAAGTAGTGAAAAGGATAATCCATTTGACTACAATTCAGGGTATGAGCTGCTTCCAAACCCCAATTAACTCCACCTCCTATGATCCCAAATTGGCTTTTAGCAAAATTAATCTTTAAGCCAGAAGCCAATTCAAAGCCTCTAAGTAGAGCCTTTACAACATAGACATTCTCCCAAGCAACCTCACCCACAAAAACAGTGTCATCAGCATATTGCAATATATTAATAGGTTCCTTCCTCTTTCCAACTAAGAAGCTTCTGTAGAGATTTTTCTGGGCTACTTCCCTCATCATACCAGTGAGTCCTTCCCCAATTATGTTGAAAAGCAAGGGGGCTAAAGAATCTCCTTGTCTCAAGCCTCTTGAGGGGCTAAATTCCTTAGATGGGCTACCATTAATCAAAACCGATATAGTTGCTGATTGTAGGCAAGCTGATATCCATTTCCTCCATTTTTGGCAGAACCCCAACCTAAACAGCATATAATCCAAGAAGGACCAAGATACAGAATCATAGGCCTTTTCGAAATCCACCTTGAAAATCATTACTGGCTTCTTGCTTCTCATTGCTTCCTCCACCACCTCATTAAGAATCAAGATGCCATGAAGAATGTGTCTTCCTTTGATGAAAGATGACTGTCTTTCATCAATGAGATCATCCATAACAGACCTTAATCTGTTAGACAACAGCTTGGCTATGACTTTATACATGCAACCTATCAAAGATATAGGTCTATAATCATTGAGGGACTGAGGGTGATTCATTTTGGGAATTAAGGCCACAAAGGAAGCATTGCTGCCTCTAGGAAAGCTTCCATGAGCATAGAACTCATCCACAAATCTTCTAAACTCTGGATTCAGCACATCCCAGAATTGCTTAATAAAATTGAAGTTAAGGCCATCTGGCCCAGGGCATTTATCCCCTCCACAACCCCACACTACTTCTTTGATCTCTTGGTCAGAGAATGGGGCAGTCAGCTGCTCCCTTTGCCCCTGAGAAATAGATTTGAAGTGAATCCCATCCAAGGTAGGTCTAGAGTGCATCTGTTCAGTGAATCTATTCTGGAAGAAATTAGCAACTTCAGTTTTCACTGTATTAGGTTGCTGGACCCACTCCCCATCTATAAGGATACTTGGGATAGCATTATATGCTCTCCTGAAGTTTATTAATCTGTGAAAATAAGCAGTGTTGTAGTCCCCTTCCTTCAACCATCTAGCCCTATATTTTTGTCTCATTAAAGATTCAAAAGCATTTGAGGCATTCCATAACTCCTGCTGAAGTGCATTTCTATCCTTAAGCTCTTGATTAGACAGATTTCGATGAGAGGCTAGGTTCTCCACCTCATTTAGTTTCTGCTGAATATTGAGGATCTTCTTGGCATTAATATTCCCCTCTACCTTGCTCCACTGTTTTATAACAGCTTTTAAGTTTTTCAGCTTGTTCTTAAGGACAATACCCCCCCAACCCCTCTGCTGATCATTTTTCCAAGCCTCCCTCACCATTTTTTGATACCCCTTTTGTTTTCCAAGAATTTTTCTTAACTGGTTCTTCCTATGGTCATCATGGCTTGAATACTCAGCTTGTGCTGAAAGTCATGTGAATTGTGCAGTGTGCAAATGAAACAACTGCTAGTACTATTGTAGACAAATTTTCCTTCTCCATTACTCACGGAAAAAGCTAAACCCATTATCATTATGGTTCTTCTCTATTTGAATACTGGACAACCCTCAACCTCAATTCCTGGTGCAGTTGGGCAAGTGGCCAATGGGCAATGGTCCAATTCACTTCCCCACCATTTGAGATTATGGTCAGCATTTTGCAAGGCAAAGAATATTAAAACACCCATAAAAGCTGTGCCTGCATCCAGTGCTGCTGATAGTACATAATTGTACTTCTGCCACCAGCGTTTGCTGTAGCGGAACACAAAGTAATTGAAGATCATTCCAGTCACTAGCCAGCTTGCATTATTGGTTGGAGTTGCTGGTGGCATTCCAGCAAAGCCGTAGGTTATAAATGGTATGTTGATCAGTGGTATCCATTTCTTCTCATGGAAGATTTTGCTCAACACCCAAATGGGAACTGGCAGCACTGCTCCAATCAGGAATAACCACACAAGGTTCCTATATAGCCCATCAGGTCCAAATAGCCTCTTTGGTCCAATCATACCCCATATAACTGATGCATCCAACTAATATTTACACCCTCAACCACGTATCAAGAACAAACATACAAATATACAAACAAATAAATAATTGGGCTACTTCCTGAATCCAACGGTATCCCCAATTTGGCTATTGGCAAAATTGATCTTCAAACCCGAGGCCATTTTGGAAAAGAATACATGATAATTAGTAATTGATTTTGTCTTGAATCGGGAGTGATCATGAAATAGAAAAACTAAGATGAATTTAATTTTAATTACTGCTTTGTTATGATTCTTGATGGATGTTCTAGCATTCATGAGTATTGACTTTGGTGTAATGGCTTCCATTTCTTTTAAAGGATTAAATCCTGCTCTGATATTGGATGAGCATTGGTTGAAATGAATACCAAAATCCTTCTCCAAATGTGTCAGCCATATCCATGACCATTGGTTTTTTGTTTTTTCAGGTTATCATAGACTACTTTTAATTGACATTGTTGTTGAAGGTCGTTCGGGTTATAGCAACTCCAGGTACGTACGTAGGAACTAATATGTATATACTGTTGTTTCATTTAAAATATTATATAGTGGTGTTTGCTTTAAAATGTTATATGCCGGTGTTTCATGTAAAATGTTGCATACTGGTTTCAATGAATGAGGAATTGAGTCCCTTAGGATCTAATTTTCTCTCCATCCCCCACCTTCATCAATGTTATTTTGAATAACCACTCCCTATTGTAATTAAACCTTATCTCCTATATGTTAAAACCAACTTATATACTTCAATTGTAATTAATAAAGATGCTTCCATTTTAACTTCTGTAAAAGCTGCAGTGAAATTTAAAAAAAAAACAGAAAACCTTCTATCAAACCTTATTAATTTGAACTTGTGCTTGTACATAAGTTCAATTAATTTAATTTTAAAAGCTACAGTGCTTATTTTTCCACCCACATACTGCAGATGCTGCAGAATTTCTGCCTTAAATAAGTTGCAGTGCTTATTTTTGTAAAAGCTGCAGTGCTTGTACATAACTTCAATTAATTTGAATCTGCTCTGCAAATGTTGCAGAATTTATGCCTTAAGAAAATTAGGATTTTCCACCCAGAAACCATCAATTTCTGCCTTTCTGGAAATTGGTCTTTCAGGGGAATCCCATCCTCAGCCCAAGCATCTTCCCAGAACAGGATTTGGTCACCCCTACCCATCTTCCACCTTTTCAGCCTATCCTCAAATTTCCTAATTATAGGATATCACCTTCCTTTCTTTTGGGATTGACACCAATCGGAATACCTAAATAGCAGAAAGGAATTGGAGCAAAGCACAATTGAGGTAGTTTGCAGCATGAAGACACCACTCCTCAGATTGACCAACAACTCCAAATTTGCTCTTAGGAAAATTAATTCTCAATCCAAAAACCAGCTCAAAACTCCTGAGAGTAACCTTCACAGTTTTGACATTTGCCATAGATGCTTCTCCAAAGAATATCGTATCGTCAGCGTATTGAAGAACATCCACAGGCACCTTATTGCTCCCCACCAAAAAGCTTGTAAAGCATTGATTTGATACTGCTTCCCTCATCATGTGGCTGATGATGTTTACAATTTAATGATCATTTGCTACCTTGTAATAAGACACACACACACACACACAGAGTCACACACACATAAAGAGACAGACAAACACACAAACACACTGAGCCACAGACACACACATACACAAACACACTCACACACATAGCCAGACAGACACACACACACACATAAAGAGACAAACACACACAGATAAAGAGACAAACACAAACACACACACACACACACACACAGAGTCACACACACATAAAGAGACAGACAAACACACAAACACACTGAGCCACAGACACACACACACACAAAGACACACACACTGAGTCACAGACACACACATACACAAACACACTCACACACACAGACAGACACACTCACACACACACATAAAGAGACAAACACACACACACACACACACACACACACACACACACACATAAATATTGATGTCCTTCTATGTTCTTGTACGTCATGAATGTTCTTGTATGTCATGAATGTTGTTATACGTGCTGAATGTAATTTGCTATATAAATAACTGTTGTTCATGTTGAGTAAACCGTAGATTCCCGTTTGAGACTGAATGCAATTATTCTTGCAGATAGTTTGCATTAGTCATTGTATTTAGTCTTGAATTGTCCGTTCGGTCAGGTTATTATTATTTTGATTAATTTGATGAAATTTCGGTTGAATGCATTTCAAGTTGTTCTCTGAGTGCATACTTGATTATCGTGAAATTTGTTTCACCGATGTCATGTCGTGTACTTGGAGACCAATGCGAAATGCTATCGAAATTTACTCAAATTGTTCAAAATAATGCTAACCATGACGTTTGCGGCTAAGATAAAAGACAGTCTTCCTAAATGGGATAGGGCCACACCTATAAATAAAAAGGTGAGATTTGCATGCATGGATTTGCTTAGATGGATTGAAGTTGGATCAATCAAAGTCGCATGAGCCCAGAATATGAGGATGGCGTCGAGCAGTTTTTGCAATTTGCTTTAGAAAGAGGTCGACCGAATGAAGAAGGAAAATATTATTGTCCTTGCATCAACTGTTTGAATGGAAGACAACAACTACTTGACGGCATACTGGACCATCTATTGTGTGATGGGGTGAAGAAGAATTATACGACGTGGATATGGCATGGTGAAGTGACTGACATGCAGAGTGGGTCCCAATCTGAACCGTTTGATGTAGAAATGGGAGATCGCTTGGAAGACATGATTCGTGACCTTGGACAAGAGTGTTTTCAAGAAGCACACGCCCCTGTGTATGAAGGATTGCAGAGTGATTCAAAGAAGCTTTTGTATACGGGGTGCAAGAATTCCTTAACCCTGTTGTCTGCGGTGTTAAGTCTGGTTAATGTGAAGGCCAGGTATGGGTGGAGTAACAAAAGTTTCACCTCACTGCTTGAGGTACTGCACAATCTGCTTCCAGAGGATAACACGCTGCCTAAAAGTTACTATAAGGCAAAGAAGATACTGTGTCCCATGGGTATGGAGTATTAGAAGATTCATGCTTGCCCCAATGATTGCATACTCTACAAGCATGAATTCCAAGAAATGTCCAAATGCCCTGTGTGTGGGACTTCACGGTACAAAGTGAAGGATGACGAGGAAAGCAATTATGATGAAAAGTCACAGAAGGGCCCACCAGCAAAGGTTTTGTGGTATCTGTCTATCATTCCAAGGTTTAAGCGTCTTTTTGCTAATGAGGACGATGCAAAAGACCTTACATGGCATGCAAATGGAAGGCTTTCTGATGGACTGGTCCGTCATCCGGCTGATTGCTCACAGTGGAAGAAGATTGATGGTTTGTATCCGGATTTCGGGAAAGTGCCAAGAAATCTTAGACTTGGTCTAACCAGTGATGGAATGAATCCATATGGCACCTTAAGCACTCAACACAGTTCATGGCCAGTTCTGCTAGTAATTTACAATTTGCCTCCTTGGTTGTGCATGAAGAGAAAATACATGATGTTGTCTATGATGATATCGGGCCCAAGACAGCCAGGAAATGACATTGATGTTTATCTAAGTCCGTTGGTTGAAGATCTGAGAAAGTTGTGGGACGAGGGGGTTGTAGTGTTTGATGTGTTTCGCAAGGAGGCCTTTGAAATGCGTGCAATGCTTTTTTGTACCATTAATGACTTTCCAGCATATGGGAATCTCAGCGGTTACAATGTTAAGGGTCATCATGCATGCCCCATCTATGAAGAAAATACAAGTTACATACAACTTAAACATGGGAGAAAAATTGTGTACAGTAGGCATCGCCGCTTTCTAGCACCCAATCATCCTTACAGACGACTGAAAAAAGCTTTTAATGGAAGTCAAGAGCACGATATTGCGCCGATACCGTTGACTGGTGAGCAGGTATATCAGCGGGTTCAACACCTGAATATTGTATTTGGGAAGACCTAAAAGAAGGATAAAAGTCAAAGTTGCATATGGAAGAAGAGGTCCATTTTCTTTGATCTTCCGTACTGGTGTGATCTTGACGTTAGACATTGTATTGATGTTATGCATGTGGAGAAAAGTGTTTGTGACAGTTTGATTGGGACGCTCCTTAACATTCAAGGCAAGACGAAGGATGGCTTGAATACCCGTCAAGATCTAGTTGATATGGGTATACGATCACAGTTGCATCCAAGGTTTGATGGGAAGAAAATTTACTTGCCCCCAGCCTGCCATACTTTGTCCAAGAAGGAGAAGATATGTTTTTGTCAGTGTCTTCGTTGGGTGAAGGTTCCACAAGGATACTCTTCAAATATTAAGAGCCTTGTGCAGTTGAAGGATCTTAAGCTTGTAGGGTTAAAGTCTCACGATTGTCACATGCTCATGCAACAATTGTTAGCCGTGGCTATACGAGACATCTTGCCAAACAAAGTCAGGTTAACGATAACTCACCTGTGCTTTTTCTTCCATGCTATATGTAGCAAAGTCATTGATCCAGTCATGTTTGATGAGTTGGAAAATGAGGCTGCAATTATACTGTGCCAGTTGGAGATGTATTTTCCCCTTGCTTTCTTTGACATCATGATTCACTTGATTGTGCATATGGTCAGAGAAATCAAATGTTGTGGTCCTATTTATCTACGGTGGATGTACCCGATTAAGCGATACATGAAGATCTTAAAAGGGTATACAAAGAATCTATATCGTCCAGAAGCATCTATTGTTGAGAGGTACATTGCAGAAGAAGCCATTGAATTTTGTTCAGAATACTTAGAGAAGGCTAAACCTGTTGGCCTTCCTGAGTCTCAGCATGATGACAGAGTGGGTGGTAAGGGTTCAAAAGGACTGCATGTGATCACTCCAAGTGTAGAAGATTTGTTACAAGCTCACTTGTATGTCTTGAACAACAGTCATGAAGTTTTGCCATACATAGTTAAGCATGAAGCTAGTCAAACAGAATAATCCGAAAATGTCAAAGAATTGGGTGTTGAAAAAGCATAACAAGACTTTCCGTGATTGGTTTTAAGATACAATCTTTGCAGATGATAATGCTTCAGAAACATTAAGAAAGCTAGCAGATGGGCCTAAAAGAAATGTTATAACCTGGCAAGGATACAACATAAACAGATATTCATTTTACACAAAAGCATAAGATGACAAAAGTACAATGCAGAACAGCAGGGTCACCCTAAGGGCTGAATCTCAACACTTTGCAAGTGTCAATGACGCCAATCCCTGTGTAGCTTCCATCCCTTACTTTGGGTTCATTGATGAAATTTGGGAGCTTAACTATGTGAAATTTACGGTATGTGTTTTCAAATGTAAATGGGTTGACAGCAACACCGGTGTACGCACCGATGATATAGGATTTACACTGGTAGACCTAAAGAAACTTGGTTACCACAATGACCCTTTCATCATGGCAGAACAAGCTAGACAAGTATTTTACATGCAAGACCCTTGTGATGAAAGGTGGTGCGTGATTCTGCAGGGCAAAACAATTGGTGTTAATGTAGAAGATGATGATTCATACATGGACACCTATGTTAGTCCTTTGTGATGCAATCCTACCCCGCAAGGGCATTGGGTAGAAGACTCTAAGTAGATTGGGCTAGAGATCCAAGGGAAGGCCCGAGGGTTCTCATGAGCCTTAGGGTAGATTTCGAGCCCATGGGCTAAGTATGAGCCTGCTTATCTTTGTACATATTAGAATAGGTTTTTCCTTCGTCTGGGCCTTGTATTTTGGCCATTCTATTGAGTAGTCTTTGTAGTAAGGACCTTTTTTTTTGTATTTTCATGTTTTTTTGTCATGGGGTGAGCTTAGCTATTATAGGGGGTGTGTAGCTAAGCTCTAGCATCTCATCTCAAGGAGGTAAGCTTAGCTATTAGAGAGGTATGTGTAGCTAAGCTCTAGCTTCTTTAGGAATCTTCTTAAGGAAGTTTCTCAAGGAGGTGAGCTTAGTTATGAGAGGGGTGTATGTGGCTAAGCTCTAGCTTCTCAAGGAAGTTTCTCTAGGAATTTTTCTGAATAAAGCTTCTCAAGGAAGCTACCTAGTCTATAAATAGAAGCATGTGAAACACTTGTTGTAACTTTGATGAATGAGAGTCTTGTGAGACATACTTCAAAGTTCCACTTCTCTCCCTCTTTTATTCCTTCAATTTCGTGCTCCCCCCTCTCTCTTTCTCTCCCTCTTTCTTTTCCTCCATTGAAGCATCCTTCCAAGCTTCTTATCCAAGGCTCATCTTGGTGGTGAAGCTCTTTCTTCCATGGCTTATTCCCTAGTGGATGACGCCTCCTCTCACCTCTTCTCCTTTGTCTTCCACTGCATCTCCATGGTGGAAAATCACCATTAAAGGACCTCATTGAAGCTCAAAGATCCGGCCTCCATAGAAGCTCCACAAGCAAGCTTCCATCAAGTGGTATCAGAGCACAAGAGCTTCAAGTAGGTGGTCCTTAAACCTCCATTAATTTTTTTGCTTTACCTTCTCTTCCATTGTTTTTTCTTCAATTTTTCTCCATGTATCTCCTCAAATGTCTTGTGCTAAATGTTGTTAACATGATTCTTTAGAGTTTTCACCGATTAAACTTGCTATAGAAGCTAGATTTTATTTTCTATGGTTCAAATTTCTTGTTCTTGTTCTTGAACCATGAATTGTGTTGAGTTTAGGTTCCTTTGAGTTTTGTCTTGTTATTTTTTGTGGCTGAAACCTAAACCATAAAATTATTACAAAAATATTAAAGTAGAAGAAAACCTCAAAAATCTAGAGTGACTTGTTCACCTATTGTAGTTTTGTCATAGAAGTCATGTCTAGTCATGAAACTTGTCACATAAGATTTCTTATGTTGTGCTGAATTTTATTTTCTTGTTTCTTTGTCTAACTCATTTGTTCATGAGTGTATGAAATTCTTTTAGCCTATTATTTGATTTGAGTCAAATCTTTCATGTTAATTAGTCCTTAACATGTTCATGCAAAATTCTTAGAGTCTTTGATTGTGAACCTTTTCTTGAACTTTTAGGTTTCCTTATAATTGTGTCTATTGTGAATTTGAGTTTTGGTGATTGAATTGCTGGCTGAAATGTTGATCCTAAGTGAATATTGAACTCCTAAAACTGTGTTAAACAATCCTAGTGAGTTCAACATACATAGGAAGGGTGAAAGTAAGCCCAAGGCAATCAATATACCATGCTTAAAAAAAATCGCTGGTGCTGGCAGCTTGGACATACAAAATTGTAAAAATTACTGAGAATTGGTTACTTCGAATTTTGAGCTTAAATTTTTACTGAATTTGCTAGACATCTGGAAAAAAGTTATAAAAAAAAGAACCAAGTGATTTGGATAAAATGAAAAAATACTAAAAATCACACAAGTTGGCAAAAAAATCAGTATCCAGGAAAAAAAAAGTGAAAGGGAAGTGTGCTTGTTGTTTTGGCTCAAAATTTATTCTATAATTGGTGCCTATGTTATACCAATCTTAGTTCTGAAATTTCAATTGAAAATTACTGTGAAAACAAGGGCCAAAGCTAGAGGTTTGTTGAGTCATTTTTTTATAGTTTTTTCTCTACTCTAGAGCCATTCTAAGTTTCTCTTTGAGTCCTAGCTTGCTTCTATGTCCGTTTCATTGCTTTAATTGTTGAATAATCCTTGAAAAATTATCTTGTTAAAACTTCATTGGTTTAGATTTCATTTCATTTTTTTTTGGTCTTTGGTTATTGCTTGTCTCTTTGTTTCCTTGGTTGTGGGTTGCCATATAGGGAATTGGAAGGAGGATTGGTGCCATCCCTTGAAAAATTTGAGTCAAGAAGAAAGGGGCCAACCACCTTAAGAGCTATTGGACTAAGAAGCACTCCAAATTGAGTGAATCACCAAAGAGAGAACAACCACCAAAATTGAGGACCGTTTTGTAATTTTGTAATTTGCAATTTACTTACCTTCATTGCTTTCAAGTTTTGTAACAAAAAGGCCTTTCATTGGAAGTGTGTTGGGAGCCTCCAATAGGTTACCAAACTTCCATTTGTGTGTAATAATTTAGGCAATTTTTCCTTAGGATAGTGAGTGTTTTGTTGAGAACCTTGAATGTGGTCATCCAAACACTCTTAGGATTCATGTAGTTTACTTTTCTTGCTTACTTTCATAGCTTATTTTCTTTACCTTCCATTGTCAAACCGCCTAGATAGCTTGCATTTTACCAATTAGTTTTTTCCCTTATCTTTCACACCTCTTTTAGTGTTTATTTTGGCTAGTTTCAACCATAGTTTCTTTTACCTTTTGTTTTCAAACCTCCAACAAGAAAGAACCATAAATTAGGAACCAACATGAGTCATCATTCATCAAGTGTTAATGGCGAGGGTACTAGTCATAAAGACCCTTTATCTAGAATCTTAGATGAGTTGAGTTCCCTCAAGTTATGGAAAGAAAAACAAGAGAGAAAAGAAAAAGGAAAAAAAAAGAGTGGAAGAAATAAGTCAAGATGAAAGAAAGAAAATAAGAGAGGAAGAAAGAAGAAAAATAATGAAAGAAATGAAAAGAGAAAAACATGCCTCCTATAGTAGTCATAACTCTTGCAAGAGCCTAAGTGAAGAACTTCGTGACTATTATGAAGGAAGGCATAGGTCACATCTTAGACCTCACTCCCATAGAAGAGAAAAGGAAAGAAAGTCTCAAGAGGCTAATATTAACCTCTCATACTTCCATGGGAAGGACAATGTAGAGGCTAACTTAGATTGGGAAATAAGGGTAGAGCAACAACTTAAAAAGAAGTCTACTTCAAAATCTTATGGCTCTCACTCTTATCCAAAGAAAGACCAAGGTCAAGGCATCTTAGGGGTGACACCTTCTAAGCCCAAAGATGATAAGGGGAAGACAATAGAAAAGCAAGCCCCTAAGGCTAGTATGCAAGAGAAATCTAGCTCTATAAAGTGCTTTAAATGTCTTGGAAGAGGACACATTACATCTCAATGCCCCACCACCAAAACCATGATTATGAGGGGCCAAGACATTTATAGTAGCCAAGATGAGCCTACTACTTCACCTTCCTCTAGTGAAAGTGAAGAAGCAAAAGGGGAAGAATCTAATGAAGAAATCTACCCCCAAGAAGATGGACAACCATTAGTGGTTAAAGAGAAGTGTAAGGAGGTAAGTGTCTCCTCCAAGAGGTTAGCTAAGAAGGAAACTCATTTTACAATAAAGACAAACATTAAAGAAACTTTCCCTCTTAGCCAACCTCCACATTTTCTCTTTTGTAAAAAGACACTTGCTAGCATTGCCACACCTCTTGGGCATGAGTTTATTCCTCAAGTAAAGAAGTTGTTGGATGAGGGTTTGGTTCGCAAGAGCTTAAATCCTTGTGCTTTGTTGGTGCCCAAAATAGGTATTATTAGGCACCAAGTCCCTAAAATAGGTGGTATGATGAATGTTTTGAGTGCTGCAACCCTCTTTTGTAAAATCACTCGTACACCTAACATCTTCATGATGTGTGTACATAGGGGCCCATTAGGTAGGTTTGTTCTTATTTTTAGTTTCAATACAAACTTAGGTACTCATATGGGACACTGTCGCAACCTACCCTTCGGCGGGAGGGCGACGCGTGACTCGCGGGATGCGTGTTCCACGAAAGGAATACGCGCGGAGTCGCCACCAACGTTTATTTGAGGAAAACGTCGGAAAAACCGGAAAAGACGCGATCTACGAACTTTTAAGTGAAAGGCTCGGGAGTTGTATTTACGCACGGGGAAGGTATTAGCACCCCACACGTCCGTCACAAGGGACGACAGCCTTTAATCGAATGTGCAAACATGACTTTGATTTTTACGTTCCCTTTTTATGTCTTTATATCCTTTATACCCTTTTTATATTTTTTGTCTTTTTGTGGTCGACAAGGGTGTTTCCCTTTGCTCCTACGTATTCCTCAATTACGATGAGGAAATCAGACCTACGTAGTTCTTTTCTATCAAGTGATTCTTTTTTACTTAAAAGGTGATCATTTCAAGGCGTTGGACCTTGAAAATGATCCATTTTTCTTAGTAAGAGATTGAAATGACAAACTTCAAAAACCTATTTTTATGGACGAGCTTGACTAGGCGAGTTGATTTTAGCCTTAGTTTCACTTTAGTTATTAGTCAATTCAATTAAGAATGAGAAATCCCAAAGAGAAAACGTCCGATTGATTTTCCGCTTTATTTTACTAAAAGATGTTTTTGATTATTATATTATTATTTTACCTCTTTTTGATTTCCAACGTGGTTACGGCACGACCGAACGGTCGGAATTCATTTTAACCGAAGTTAACGGATAATACAATTCTAACGATTGGTGGAAATTTATTTTATTTTTAGGTTAAGCGAGAAATGACTTAAATAAAATGGCTTAAGCATGTCAAAAGGGGGTATAAAAAGTAAATAAAACGAGAATAAAAATACACGAAACACAATGTGGACCACCACGGGTACATAGAATGAATCGAAAAGCTTGGTTCGAGGTGCAGAAGACGATGTCAGTCTCTGCCTGCTATCAAGTGTTCTGTCTTACATATAGCAAAAGAATGTTTATACGGATAACCACTCGGGTATTTCCGCCCGTCAGCGTGACTCCAAAGTCAGTATGACAGATCTTGTGAGCGCGGAAGATGATGTAAATCTCCGCGTGTCAACGGGCTTGTCGGCCGCGATTGACGAAGGGTGCAGAATGACCATAATTTGTCTCTGCATGCCATCGGACACAACTGTGTCTGAATGGCAAAGGGGTGCGGAATGACCAAATTTTGTCTCCGCATGTCATCGGGCCCGCCGCCTCTGGATGACAAAAGGGTGCAGAATGACCATAATTTGTCTCTGCGTGCCATCGGACACGACTGTGTCTGAATGGCAAAGGGGTGTGGAATGACCAAATTTTGTCTCCGCATGTCATCGGGCCCGCCGCCTCTGGATGACAAAAGGGTGCAGAATGACCATAATTTGTCTCTGCGTGCCATCGGACACGACTGTGTCTGAATGGCAAAGGGGTGTGGAATGACCAAATTTTGTCTCCGCATGTCATCGGGCCCGCCGCCTCTGGATGAAAAAAGGGTGTAGAATGACCATAATTTGTCTCTGCGTGCCATCGGACACGACTGTGTCTGAATGGCAAAGGGGTGCGGAATGACCAAATTTTGTCTCCGCATGTCATCGGGCCCGCCGCCTCTGGATGACAAAAGGGTGCAGAATGACCATAATTTGTCTTTGCGTGCCATCAGACACGACTGTGTCTGAATGGCAAAGGGGTGCGGAATGACCAAATTTTTTCTCTGCATGTCATCGGGCCCGCCGCCTCTGGATGACAAAAGGGTGCAGAATGACCATAATTTGTCTCTGCGTGCCATCGGACACGACTGTGTCTGAATGGCAAAGGGGTGCGGAATGACCAAATTTTGTCTCCGCATGTCATCGGGCCCGCCGCCTCTAGATGACAAAAGGGTGCAGAATTACCATAATTTGTCTCTGCGTGCCATCGGACACGACTGTGTCTGAATGGCAAAGGGGTGCGGAATGACCAAATTTTGTCTCCGCATGTCACATGACCTCAGGGTCAGTATGACAGATCTTGTGGGGCGGCCGACAAAAGCAAGGCTCTTGCTCCTACGTATCCTCCAATGAGGAACTCAGACCTACGTAGTTCTAGATAACTTGTGAGACTTGAAAAAGTCTCCACCGGAAGATGCTGACATCTCCGGAAAGGGCGCAGATGACCACATTGGCCTCTGCTCATCAATCACACTTGGGGTCACTGAATGACGAGGTGCGGATAACTGTAACGTGTCTCCGCGGGTTACCAGCTCTTGGGTCATGGCAACAAAAGGTGGTGTGGTCGACAAAAGCGAGGCTGTTGCTCCTACGTATCCTCCAATGAGGAGCTCAGACCTACGTAGTTCTGGACAACTTGTGAGACTAGAAATAGCCTCGATGTTTTTCTTTGCTAAAATGCGAACGTGCTTTAGTGAAGAGATAAAACTTCCAACTAATCATATCAACATATGCTTTTTGGACAAAAAAACAATGTGTCTATCGGGGAAGGAGAATCTGCTGATGAAATTTTCTGATAACCACAAATGAGATTTTGGATGTTTAGCATTTCGTTTCTAAATGACCATTTAGAGGAAACACTGGGTTCGACAAAAATAGAAGAAAATCACTCAAAGTGTATCAATCTCGCACAGGTAAGTGTTTCATCCTAATTCTGAACCATAGATATGTCATGACTTGACTTTGCAAATTATTTCCTATCAAATCAAAAATTACATGCGTGATCATGGATCAATAGGACTTCCCTTGGGAATGGGTTCTTTTGATGGGTTTTTTGGCTTTTGTGTGTTTTTGGCTTTTGATTTTTTGTTGGCTTTTTCCTTTTCAGTTTTTGTTTAGTGCGGGGCGAAAAAGTTGCTAGCGCACAAGATTTTGGTTGGCAATTAAAGGGAGAAGACCATTTTAGGTCGTGGTTTCCTTTCCTTCTTTTTGTTCATTTGGTGACAATTCTGTATTGTTCAGATATTGTCCGGTCCAAAGACCTCTCTGCACATTTCTTCTGGTTTCTTTGACCAGGAGCTTTCTTCCTTTTTTACTTTCTCCCATTCTTTTTTCTTTGACTTGGAATTTTCTTTCCTTTCTTTTCGCTTTCTCCCACTCTTTGATTGGGAATTTCCTTGCTTCCTTTTTTTCTTTGATTGGAAATTTTCCTTCTCTTTTTTTTTTTTTGCTTTCTCTTTGATTGGAAATTTTCCTTCTCTTTTTCTTTGATTGGAAATTTTCCTTCTCTTCTTTTGCTTCCGAGGGTAAGGATTGACATTCTCACCCTGGGTCAAGGTTTATGGTGAGTCAGGATTTTGGCTCAAGACTTGTAGAATGGCTAGGCATGATACATGTCAGGGTTTGGTTTGGTTCAAGGACAAAAAGGGATGCCCTACATTATTTCCATGACACAAATGCAAAAATGATGATTTGGAAATTTTATGCAAAACTGGTCATGCATGCACCTATGCGGACACTCAAGTGTCAAATTTTTATGGTCATGTGATGCTAGGGCTCAGGATTCATTTCCTCGATTTTTAGTCAACCCAATGTTTCCAAAATATGTTCTTTTATCAATTTGTGCATTCATTCGAGTCCATTTCGGGCGTCCGGGAAAATTTTCACAGCATTCACCCTTCAGGTGTATACACATTTTTTTTTCAAAAACTAGTTATGATCAGTGAATTTTTTCAAAGAAAAGTTGGAAGTCATCTCTTTTCAAAAGCATGTTGGTTTTTCAGCTAGACAATTTACTTTTCTTTTTTCTCTTTTTTTTTTCTTTTTATGAGGTATTTTGCTACCTAAACATGTGTATATTTTTGTGAGGTATTTTTGCTATATACATGCATATCCAAGGTATCTTGCTACCTAAACATACATATATATATATATATATATATATATATATATATATATATATATATATATATATATATTTTGTGAGGTATCTTTTTGCTACATACATGCATATCTAAGGTATTTTTCACTACCTAAACACGCATACATATATTTTGTGAGGTATGACTACCTTCCGAGCTTGCGCTTGTTTTATTTAAATTCCCATGATCATGAGCAACTAGGTGTGTCCCAATAAGACTTGAGAAACAAAAGGTGATCAAATAGCAAGCAGAAATTTAAAAGTTACTAGGTTGCCTCCTAGTAGCGCTTCTTTAACGTCTTGAGCTGGACGCCTAATGATTTGTCGGTCATGGACCTAGTACTTTGCTTACCTTTGGCTTTGGACTTGGTCGCCTATTGGTCGGCCATGTGTCGTAGGCAACACTCTAACCTTTTTATGGATGAGCTGAGGTGAACTCTAGAGGTGGTGGCGGTGTGTCTATTGCCCGCTACCGGCCATCCCAATGCTGCTGTGGTGTTTCGCCCTGTGCCTGCCTGGGGGCGCAGTACTTCTTGATGAAAGCCCGGTTAATGCGGGACCTAATGACCTTGTTGGGGGCAACGGGCACTCCGTAGAACTAACAGAGGCCCGTAATTAGAGCTGGCAACTCTAATACCCTATTGGCCTTCTTCGGGTCCACAGAGTGTTTTGCGGGCACGATCCCTGCAAACAATAGATGACATCAGAAATCAGTTGGGGAGAGGTGCGTACTTACCTAGGTCACGATGGCATAAACTTGATGGGGGGACGGGCGCCCTGTAGGATTTGCAGAGGCCTGTAACCAAAGCTGGAAACCCCAGGGCCCTGTTGGACGTCTCTGGGTCCACTGGGTGTCTTGCGGGCGCGATCCCTGCAAACAATAGATGGTATCAGAAATCAGTTGAACCATATGCATACTTACCGATGTCGGGACGACACAGACCAACTGATACTTTTGCAGGGGGAGATTGACATTGCGGTCGCTGGGCAGAATGTTGCTAAGTAGCAATGTCATCTATATCTGTGTAAGAGTGGTCATGTTGGTGCGCATGATCCGCACTCGTCTCTTTGCAGCGGCACGGGTGAAATCTTGCCCCGGTATGCATAGTAAATGTGTGATAGCCTCCCTGTCTGGTTGTATTCGCACAGTTGGCCCTCCTCCAATATCAGGGGGTGGCCCAGGAACCGTTAAAAGGAAACTACTGGTCCCTTAACCGGGAGTGCAAGTCTCGGTTAAGCATTTAAGGACAGAGGACCTTAAATTCTCTTAAGGTGCGGATGTGGAGCACACTGAAAATGAGGACACGTAGCCCTCTAAAGGTAAGGGCGTGCAGCCCTCTCAAGGCAAGGATGTGTAGTCCTCTGGAGGTGAGGGCGTGCAGCCCTCTGTTGGTGAGGACGTGTAGTTCTCTTAAGGTGAGGGCGTGCAGCCCTCTGTTGGCGAGGACGTGTAGTCCTCTTCAAGGTGAGGGCGTGCAGCCCTCTGTTGGCGAGGACGTGTAGTCCTATCAAGGTGAGGGCGTGCAGCCCTCTGTTGGCGAGGACGTGTAGTCCTCTAAAGGTGAGGGCGTGTAGCCCTACGAAGGTGAGGACATGCAGTCCTCTGATGGCGAGGGCGTGTAGCCCTCTGAAGGTGAGGACGTGTGGTCCTCTAAAGGTGAGGGCGTGTAGCCCTACGAAGGTGAGGACATGCAGTCCTCTGAAGGTGAGGACATGCAGTCCTCTGATGGCGAGGGCGTGTAGCCCTCTGAAGGTGAGGACATGCAGTCCTCTGATGGCGAGGGCGTGTAGCCCTCTGAAGGTGAGGACATGTAGTCCTCGGAAGGTGAGGGCGTGTAGCCCTACGAAGGCGAGGGCGCGTAGCCCTCTGAAGGTGAGGACATGTAGTCCTCGGAAGGTGAGGGCGTGTAGCCCTGCGAAGGCGAGGGCGCGTAGCCCTCTGAAGGCGAGGACATGTAGTCCTCTGGAGGTGAGGGTACTAGTACCCAAGGGTTCACTCTTATGAGAAAGCAAGAGATCGACTCATCGAGAGGGTCGGTCATCCCAAATCCACACGACTGGATATTAGATGTAGGAAATCTATGCAGTTAACATGATTTTTAGGGATGCAGATGCATGCAACCTTTGTCTTGAAACGCGGTAAATGCAGACTTCATATGAAACAATGCAATGTAATGGAAAGTTGTACAACGTTCATGACATTCTTTCCCTATTTTGTGATTTTGATTTTGATTTAACTTTTTTTTTTTTGGAAAACACAGATTGACTGTCCTTTTGAAAGAGGTGATAATTCATGCAACCTCATCCTATCTTTCTGCAAATCTCTCCGGTAACTCCCTCAGAGTGTATGTTCTGCTTGATTTAGTCACTTGACCATTTTAGAGTGACGACAATGGAGTCGTTTGACGTTTAATCAATCTATTGAAATTCCAGGGTCTGTCTTCCCCATTTTTCTTTCTTGTTTAAAAACATCGACGGGTGAGAACTTTTGATCTGCCCCTATGCTCACTTGAGGCTTATGCACGGTGCCCCTCATTGCCCCAGTGTAAGGCTTTGAGGTACCAATCGTTGTCTTTCGTCATGACCTTGTAGGAGGGAACCTATTGGGTGAGAACTTCTAATTTGCCCCTAGGTTCACTTGAGGCTCATGCACGATGCCCCTCATTGCCCCAGTGTAAGGCTTTGAGGTACCAATTGTTATTTTTCGTCATGACCTTGTAGCTGGGAACCTATTGGGTGAAAACTTCTAATCTGCCCCTAGGTTCGCTTGAGGTTTTTGCATGGTGCCTTTCATTGCCCCAGTGTAGGGCTTAGAAGTACCAATTGTTGTCTTGTTTTCACAACCTCGTAGTGAGGAAGAATGAAAGAAGCAGTTGATTCTTGCAAAAAGAATTTTCCAAGGACGAGAAATAGTTGAAGAATTTTTTTCAATTGATGGATTAAGTGAAATGACTCCTATGTAGAAGCAAGATGTTTTGATGATGCCGAAGGATCAAGTGCTTCTAAGTTTTATTCAAGACAAGAATCCAAGAAAATCAAGATATATGATCAAGTTGATCTCTAGAATCTTTAGGAAGAAGTTTCCAAAACAAAAGGTTTGACCGAAGTATTCTATCATTTCAAATTGAGATTTTCTCTCTGGTAATCGATTACCGGCAGTTGAAAATGTTTATCACAGTTACTAGAAATTTGAATTCAAAATTTATAATGTGTAATTGATTACCAGAGGGGATTTCCAGAAAATAATTGCCAAGAGTCAAATCTATTCAAATGGTTTATGAATGGGCATCAAAGGTGGCTTGGAAGCACGAATTTAAAGAGAGTTTTCATTGCCCACAAAGTTTATCCTCTCAAAAGATTAAGAGTTTTTCTGAACTGAATTGTCTTATCCTCTCAAAAAGATTCCTTGGTCAACCACTTGCATATTCAATAAGGAATTTTGATTGGTCTTCATTGTACAATCTATCCCTTTTAAGAGAGATTTCTTCTTCTCTTCTTCTTACTTCTGAAAAGGGATTAAGAGACTGAGAGTCTCTTATTGTAGAGGATTCTTGAACACAAGGGAAGGGTTATCCCTGTGTAGTTCAGACTTTGTAAAAGGAGTTTTACAAAGAGAGTGGAAAATCTCAAGTGGGTTGCTTGAGGACTGGACGGGAAGTGGCCAAACCCGTATAAATCAAGTTTGCATTCCTCTCTTCCCTTAAACTTCTTTTATTTATTGCTATTTATCTTTTGCTTTAAAGAAGTTTACTTTGAATTGTCTTTTGAGTAATTTATGTTAAGGGTGCATTGTTAATCCGAAAAGAGAGAGTGAAAGTTTAATTGGGGAATAGTCTTTGTATCTTAATTCAACCCCCCTTTTCTTAAGGTAACTGAGGCCATTTGTCCAACATCCTATTCTTGATAACTCACTTCTCTCTAAAAAGACAAAATGAGATCACATGAACGTCTATATTTTTACTTGAAAACACAGTCAATCAAATGCCTTTTTTATTTTTTTATTTTGAAACTTATTTTTTTATTTTGAAACTTATTTGTTTTGAACTTTACTCGTTGTTTTACAGCACCCCCACCAACGTGCAAGACGAGTAATCTCTGATTGAACAGTCTTGGAAGTCAACACTCAGGAGCGCAGGTCGCTTGAGCAAACAGACCAATGGCTTGCACCCACATTCCGGTGAAAGTTGAATAAGCAAACATGCGTTGGTGAGAGGATGAGGGACAAAGATATCAACTTTATCCATTTCATTTAACATTGTAACTGTGGTTTACAATAATGGCATAAACTTGGAAATACTGATGAGTTATTAGAGACACCTAACAACAGCCTTCAAAATTGCCCCATGTGTGGCGTCTCTTGTCAATGTCAGGATTTACACGCGATTCTCCTCAAATTTCAGCCAGCCCGCATCAATTAGACCTTGCACCTTACGCTTAAGAGCCCTACAATGCTCAATGGAACGCCTCGGGGCTTCTCCGTGACAAGCACACGTTGCGTTCGAGTCGTATTCTCGGAGAAATGGAGGTTGATGAACCTTGGCTAGGGTTATGGCTACCATTGAATTATCGAGTGGATATGGGAGCAAGTCAGCATAGGACACTGGAATTGGGGTGAATTCTACAGGCTTTCTCGCTGCAAAATTCATTTCTTGGTTGGTGTTTTTGGTTTGTGCTAAAGGTGGTGTTCGTCATTGGAAGTGCGGTAGACAGACTTTGTGGTTGATTTAGGGATGGCCTTTGTGGATAACTGGGCGGTGGGTAAGGAGAAGGGTTGAGTAATGACATTGTTGGGTTGGTGGGAAACTTGGCCGTACAGGAATGGCAGTCACAGCATGGGTTTCTCCCTCATCCTCACCCTCTTTATTTGCCCCAGTTTTCTGATTCGTCCAAGCAGGATGATTAAATTTGCCTCTTTTCAGATCCACTTCAATCTTTTTGCTGGCGAAGACCAAATCTGTAAAACTTGAAGGTGTGTAACCCACCATTTTTTTTTCATAGTAGAACACCGGTCACGTGTCTACTATCATTGTGATAATCTCTTTCTCTATTATTGGGGGTGCTACTTGAGTTGCCAAGTCTCTCCATCTTTGGGCGTATTTTTTGAAAGATTCGTGCCCCCCTTTTGCACACTTTTTGTAGTTGCATCCTATCCGAAGCCATTATACCGACACTGCCTAACAAAGGCAACCATTAGGTCCTCCCAGGAATGGACTCGGGAAGGTTCCAAGTTAGTGTACCAGGTAACAACTACCCCAGTAAGACTTTCTTGGAAGGAATGTATCAACAATTCCTCATCTTTGGCGTATGCCTCCATCTTCCGACAATACATCTTTAAATGGTTCTTGGAGCAAGTAGTCCCCTTGTACTTGTCAAAGTCTGGCACCTTGAACTTGGGAGGGGTGATGATATTGGGTACTAGGAACAACTCTTCTAGGTTAGCAAAGGCATAATCTTCACCTCCTTCAATGGCCCTGAGCCTTTCCTCTAGATGATCCAACTTTCCCATTCCTGCCATAGTCATGAGGGTTTTTAACCATTGTGGAACGTGAGGGTTGTGGTTGTGGATGATACTGAGGGCCCTCCAAAGTGTTTTGCAGGGGTATACCACCAACTGCTTGCCCTTCAGCGGCATATCCGAGGCAAGGCTCGAAGTCGGCTAGATCGTGGTGGGGAATTTCATGTGTCTCCTCCATGGGTCGAGAGACATGTGCATGATCAGATTGAGGTTGTTGGCTCTTAATGAGTATGGGAGTGGAGTTATTGACATCCTCATTGGGAATGTACGCCACATTGGGTGGTGTATAGTTTGGGAGGCAAGCCATATGGCGGGAAGGCGTGCTTGTTTTGAATTTGCACATCATGGGGTCATCCGTACTTCCCAAATCTTTGCCTACCATATTTGAGGTTGGATGATTCATTTGCTTGAGGCCAGATGGGAGCATCGGGTTCACCTTAGCGACAACGCTAGTAGGGGCAACTATAACCGCATTGGCTTCCATTATCTTCTTCATGCTCATCATGACCTCCATCATTGTGGCCATTTGCTCTTTCATGGCCTCCATGTCGTCCTTCATCTTCTCTTGCACCTCCTCTGCTTCACCCATTACTCTAGCTCTAGCACAAGTTCGGTAAGGGCGCCGTAAAGCGTGTCCTTTTCTTTTTGATAACAATGATTAAGTTCATTTTATTTTATTTTATTTTATTTTTCAAGGAAAGAATGCAATGAGCAATGCAACCAATGAAAAGCATGGATGTATGCGAATGATGTACAGTTGAAGTATTGCGAATTTTTACGCAGGATATGGGGTTGAATCAATTTAGATTTTCAACATGGTCCATGACATCTTTGTCAAGGTGAAATTGGAAGTAACAAGGACATCAACAATCCTAAATATGTTTGGCAGTAGACGAAGCAGTGATGTGACTCGATTCATCTTTTGCCCCAATTTTGCAAGACGGTTACTTCCATATTTCAACTTGACTTGATGAACCTTTTTGTAAAAGCATGAGCTTGGTTCAACCCTATAATCCAAGGAATGGCAATTCTGATCACCAATACTTCAACAACATCTCATAGGGATGAATGACTCGGGCATACTTTAAGCTTATGCACGGAAAATGTAATTATGAAATTGAGATGCCCGAAGAAACACCATTTCCTAGTTAACCATGCATTAGGTACCATGTTCAATTATTTTGTTTTGTTGTTGTGTGTTTTTTTTTTTTTTAGAAATGGGTTTATGATCCCAACATGGTTGGCTCATGGTGCCTGACACATGCAACTAAGAATGTAGTGTGAAGTTTCACGCTTCCCCTTTTTTGTTTTTGTTTTGTAGAGGAAAACGCAAGGATGAGCAAACATGAAAACAAATGGTATGCAATTTTGCAGATCAAAAAGTTTGTTGAACGCATATGCATGATGATGCCATGACTCATGCAAAATGTGAGGCTGTAATATGATAACAGACAAATGCAGGAACGATATGTTCATTATGGTGCCATGAAGAGATGTTTATGCGATGCATGATATGAATGCATTTACGGACACGAGAGCCCGAAAAATTATCTCTTCTTACTTGCGCATTTGGGGGCACAGTGCCCTATGTGTACAGTTAAGAAGGTGATATGGACCTTCCGACTTCCCGTGACAAAGGACGAGACCAACATACAATGCATGCTAGAGATAAAATGCGGGAGTGACTTGATTCACACTGATTTTTGGAGTAAAAACGTGGGATAAACTCATTTTATTCAAAAAGTTATAACTAGTCAAGATCTGAGCGACAATACAAACTTCCTAGCGGTTTCTAATCATATAGTCCATTAAGTCTATCATATGCTGACAATAGCTGAGAAGTCTGTGGATCTCCTCGGGGGCGGAGTAGGTGTTCGCCATTGCTTTGGCCTTGGCTAGCAATCGGGGAAGTTCTTGACTCCTGTTCAAAGTAAGAGCAAATTGGTCCATCCACATTGTTGCCTCTTGGTGCAATGAATCAATTACCCTTTCCCTTGCTTCCCTTTCTGCTGATATCTTGGCATACTCATCCTCTAGCCTTTGCTCGTGAGTCACCGCTAGATTTAGCTTCTTTTTGCACTCATCGATGATGGCCCACATATTCCCTTCAGTCTCGCTTAACTGTTGGGACAAATTTCTTTTCGACCTAAGGCAAGCCTTTAGCTCGTCCTTCAAGATCATGCCTTTGACCCGTGATGATTCCTTTCACCTCTTCGGAGCTTGAGCTCGCTATTTCTGCCCTATAAAGCCCCTCAAAACTTGTTTTGGTCGTGTTCTTCCTTTCGGGCCTTCTTGGTTTCTCATTCCAAGGCTTCATCGGTGGCCATATTGACGTCCCTTAGTTCATCATACTCTCTTCAGACTTTGATGGCTATGGACTTGAAATTCTCTTTGACTACCCGGGCTCTTTCAAGCTTTGCCTTTAGGGCTTGTACCTCATCACTTTCTTCCGAAGCTTTAACCTCATTGTCTCACAGTCTTTAGATTTGGGAGCCAATCCAATCCTTGTGTTCGGACTCTCAGCCACTTATGATAGCCGCCGATGATCCCATTACTGCTTCCCCTAAGCTCTCTGTCCTTTCTTCACGCCGCATCCCATGCCTTGCGAACTCCTTGGAGTACCCTCGCGTTGTGGTCACTGAAAACCCCGTGCGATGAAAGGCGTGATGCTTTCGTCTGATGGCACTCCTCTCATGGGGTAGCCAAGCTGTCTTATGGCGAGGACGGGATTATAATTAATACAACCCCTTGTTCCCATCAAGGGAACATTTGGACATCCTTCGCATGAAGATAGAATCCGGATTCTTCCTTCCTTCTAGCGAGGGAACCAATTAACAGACGCCTCTCCATGCTAGCCAAGAGTTGGTCCCAATTCGCCTTTTCTTTTTTTCGACGCACGAGCGGTGACCTTGTAGCGGATAGACGGGCCTACCTTCTTGGAGAAAAAGGTGTGAAACCAGCCACACATAGAGAGCCAGTGCACAACAAACAATTCTTGCGCCGCTCTTTTCACATCCCCGGTCGAACGTGTCATACATGGCCAAAATGGCGACGACCGAGCTTTCCTTGTCATGATGAAAGGCGAGGAAAGCGTCAATCGCTGCTAGGTCCACTAACCCTTCCATATTCGGAAAGAGGACAACTCCAAAGATCAAAAGCGCCAAGATGTCAATAAAAGAAAGCCCATTTGCCTTGATTTTCCAAGGCCTTTGCCCTTTCCTCCAAACACTTCCTTGGTACTCCGACTACTCCATTTCTGTTTTGCTTTACACGGTCCAACTCTTGTGCTGAGATTTTCACTACCTTGGCAACTCTTGTCGTGGAGGGATAGAACCCAGAGAAAAGGTATGGCTTCCTTCCTCCCAGTGGGCATCCCAGGATTTCTTCAAACTCTTTCACAGTCGGCACTAGCTGGAAGTCCTCAAATGTGAAGCACCTTAGGGGCTGGTCATAATACTGGGAAAGGGATGCAATCGGTTCCATGGAGACTTCTACCCTAGCTAGGTCCCAAATCTTACCATAGGCTTTGCGGAATGCTTGCCGTTGAAGTTGACCCATTAATTGCCCCAACTCTAGTAAACTAGTGACCTCTAAGCTCTTGATTTTGACTTGATAGAACCTCTTTTTAAGCGAAGGCTTTTGACTTGATCCCATGTTTTACTAAAGTGAAATAAAATCTAGTGCGAATCAAAACTCCGACATCTATCATGGGTGGAATGGATGAATGCATGAAGAAATGCATATGACACAGATGCAATTTATGAATACGGGAGCCCGAGAAATTGTTTCCTTCTTGGATACAACGTTTGGGCAGCATGGCACCCAACGTATGTTTTTAAGAAGGCGACACGGACCCTCCGTCGGTTTGCTAAAGTGAGGGGATCAAAGACGAAACCCACGCATGATGCATATGCGAAAGGCACAACACGGGGATGTACATAGTACGACAATATTCACAAACAAATATAAGCAAAAGGGTATATGATACTTATGCATGGGAGTGTGAAAAATGGCACGCAGCGTGTCCGCTCCGTGCCCCTATTCAAGGGACCTATATGGGAGGGAGCTAACAAGGCATTTAGTGGTAATTCCCAAGGTGGTCATATCTCTCTTGAAGGTCTCTAGAGGTATCATCCCCTTTGAAGAACATATTGCAGCAGTAGGGACTACTAGCAACGATATATTTTCAAAGAGGAAAACTCTAGATGAGGGTTCACTGTAATCAAGCAAGTCGGAGACCTAGCATGATCACATATTCACCTCCACTCCTTATGTTCCCATGAACCCGGGTATAAGGCCCTTTTTCAACTCACAGTGTGTGCAAATAATGTTGGTGTTTGTGTGCATCAAATGAATAAATATTTACCTCAAGGATACAAAAAATGCACTAAAAGCATCAAAGAGTTATATATACAAGAACATAATGAAGGGAAACCAACAAAGGGGTAAGTCATGGTAAAACATTGCACAAGATTAAATGGCCTAACTCTCTAAAAACAGTCCCCAGCGGAGTCGCCAACTGTCGCAACCTACCCTTCGGCGGGAGGGCGACGCGTGACTCGCGGGATGCGTGTTCCACGAAAGGAATACGCGCGGAGTCGCCACCAACGTTTATTTGAGGAAAACGTCGGAAAAACCGGAAAAGACGCGATCTACGAACTTTTAAGTGAAAGGCTCGGGAGTTGTATTTACGCATGGGGAAGGTATTAGCACCCCACACGTCCGTCACAAGGGACGGCAACCTTTAATCGAATGTGCAAACATGACTTTGATTTTTACGTTCCCTTTTTATGTCTTTATATCATTTATACCCTTTTTATATTTTTTGTCTTTTTGTGGTCGACAAGGGTGTTTCCCTTTGCTCCTACGTATTCCTCAATTGCGATGAGGAAATCAGACCTACGTAGTTCTTTTCTATCAAGTGATTCTTTTTTACTTAAAAGGTGATCATTTCAAGGTGTTGGACCTTGAAAATGATCCATTTTTCTTAGTAAGAGATTGAAATGACAAACTTCAAAAACCTATTTTTATGGACGAGCTTGACTAGGCGAGTTGATTTTAGCCTTAGTTTCACTTTAGTTATTAGTCAATTCAATTAAGAATGAGAAATCCCAAAGAGAAAACGTCCGATTGATTTTCCGCTTTATTTTACTAAAAGACGTTTTTGATTATTATATTATTATTTTACCTCTTTTTTGATTTCCAACGTGGTTACGGCACGACCGAACGGTCGGAATTCATTTTAACCGAAGTTAACGGATAATACAATTCAAACGATCGGTGGAAATTTATTTTATTTTTAGGTTAAGCGAGAAATGACTTAAATAAAATGGCTTAAGCATGTCAAAAGGGGGTATAAAAAGTAAATAAAACGAGAATAAAAATACACGAAACACAATGTGGACCACCACGGGTACATAGAATGAATCGAAAAGCTTGGTTCTAGGTACTTACCCGTTGAAGATCGAAGAACGATGAAGAACGAATGAAGAACGTCGAAGAACGGTCGAAACCTTCGCGAAATTCCTTACGGAAACGTTACGGAAATGTTTCGGAAGCGCCTCGGCTTGAATTTTCTTCACGGAAACAATTTTTCCAAGCAAATTCGAAAGAGAGAGAAGTGCCTAAGGGGCTGAACCCTTTTCTACTTCACTTCCTCCCCTATTTATAGCAAAATAGGGGAGATGCTTGCCGCCCAGCTCGTCCAGGCGAGCAGGGTTGCTTCCTCCAGAAGCAACAGCCTTCTGGAGGAATCTTCTGGAGGGCCCAAGTGGGCCTGGTTGCTATTTGCACCCCCATTTTTACTAAGTACACCCCCCTCTGCTTTTTTTTGGTGATTCCTTTTTCGTAAAGTTACGGAAACTTACGAATTTCGTAACGATACTTGTTTTCTTTCCGTAATGTTACGGAACCTTGCGGATTACATAATCATCCCTTTTTTGACTTACGGAATGTTACGGAACCTCACTAATTGTGCAACGATGCTTCCATTTGATTTCCAGTGTGTCACGGAACCTTACAGATTGTGCATCAATATTTTCTTTTGTTTTTCGGCATGTCCCGGAATTTCACAAATTGCCTAATGATGGGTGCCAAGCACCTTACAAGGACCAAACAAAAGTCGCATGTCATCAAGCAAAGGTCCCCGGACGAAATTAGGGTTTGACAGACACCTTAGGTTTGTCATACTTTTTGGTAGGAATAATCAATATGAAAATATAGAAAAAGGTATGTTTATTGCGTTACTTTTCTTAATTTTTCAAATAGTGATCAAGGGGTTCCCATGAACCCTAAGAGAATAAAGGTCATTCCTGAGTGGCCCACTCCACCAAGTATAAGAAAATTTTGGGGCTTCCATGACTTAACAAACTTTTACAAAAGGTTTGTCCCATATTTTTCTATACTTGTAGCACCACTCATTGAGGTGGTGAGAAACCATGTTCCTTCATGGGAAGAGCCCAGGAAATGGGTTTTCAGACCTTACCTTACTTCAACATACCAAACACCACTAATACATATGTTTTTGTTCTTTTTACAGGTGTTGAGGGAAGGAGCCCAGAGTATGAAGAACCTCGGGATTTGAGGTCAAATCCTTTCCAAGGTGGAGGGAATGATGCAATCCTACCCCGCAAGGGCATTGGGTAGAAGACTCCAAGTAGATTGGGCTAGAGATCCAAGGGAAGGCCCGAGGGTTCTCATGAGCCTTAGGGTAGATTTCGAGCCCATGAGCTAAGTATGAGCCCGCTTATCTTTGTACATATTAGAATAGGTTTTTCCTTCGTCTGGGCCTTGTATTTTGGCCATTCTATTGAGTAGTCTTTGTAGTAAGGACCTTTTTTTTGTATTTTCATGTTTTTTGTCATGGGGTGAGCTTAGCTATTATAGGGGGTGTGTAGCTAAGCTCTTGCATCTCATCTCAAGGAGGTAAGCTTAGCTATTAGAGAGGTATGTGTAGCTAAGCTCTAGCTTCTTTAGGAATCTTCTTAAGGAAGTTTCTCAAGGAGGTGAGCTTAGTTATGAGAGGGGTGTGTGTGGCTAAGCTCTAGCTTCTCAAGGAAGTTTCTCTAGGAAGTTTTCTGAAGAAAGCTTCTCAAGGAAGCTACCTAGTCTATAAATAGAAGCATGTGAAACACTTGTTGTAACTTTGATGAATGAGAGTCTTGTGAGACATACTTCAAAGTTCCACTTCTCTCCCTCTTTTATTCCTTCAATTTCGTGCTCCCCCCTCTCTCTTTCTCTCCCTCTTTCTTTTCCTCCATTGAAGCATCCTTCCAAGCTTCTTATCCAAGGCTCATCTTGGTGGTGAAGCTCTTTCTTCCATGGCTTATTCCCTAGTGGATGGCGCCTCCTCTCACCTCTTTTCCTTTGTCTTCCGCTTCATATCCATGGTGGAAAATCACCATTAAAGGACCTCATTGAAGCTCAAAGATCCAGCCTCCATAGAATCTCCACAAGCAAGCTTCCATCACTTTGACCGCTCAAATCACTCGTAACATTGTCAGAGAAGAAGAAGCTGACGACGTTCATGCTAATCGAAATGATCATGATGAAGGAGAATTGATTAACATCGTCTAATGTAATTTTCTGCAGAGACAGAGGTCACCAAAGCAAGTAAGTGACAACTACATTTTTCTCTGATTGAGGCATCGATTTTTTGTTTTAGATGGTATCCTTAGGACTTCATACAGATCATGTTTGTTGCCAGTTTCATCATCCGCCACCCTTTTCTTCTCTGTCTTCTCACGTTTATTGTTGTTAAACCCATATTTATGCTTTCTTCCCTTCATGTCTTGTTTTATCACAACTTTAGCCGAATCTCCTATCTTCAGCACAGTTGAATCTTCTGTCTTATTCTCCAATGACACACTTTGATGGCCTGTATCTCTTTTCTTCATTTGTTCTAGTGCTTCAGCTTCAGAATGCATAAAGCAATCAGAATTTTCCAGTGATCACCAAAGGCTTCTGCAGCAGCATTGACACTCTCCATCCTCTTTGGTTTATGCTTCTGTGGTGCATTCCGTGCTTCCTCGTTATAAATCTCAGATTTATTAGAGGTTGCACTAGAATGATCAGCACCAATCTGTGCTTCTTCCTCGTCTACCAGCTCAATATCTTTCCTTTCAACTTTTGTTTTGTAAATTACAGTGTAGTTTACAAAAGCAAAAGTGAAACGAAAGATATTGAGCTGGTAGAGGAGGAACAGGCACGGATTGGTGCTGATCCTTCTAGTGAGACCTCCAATAAATCTGAGAATTATAAGGAGGAAGCACGGAATGCAACACAGAAGCATAAACCAAAGAAGGTAGAGAATGTCAACGCTGATGCAGAAGCCTTTGGTGATCACTAGAAAATTCTAATTGCTCTATGCATTCTGAAGCTGAACCACTAGAACATACGAAGAAAAGAGATACAGGCCATCAAACTTTGTCATTGGAGAATAAGACAGGAGATTCAACTGTGCTGAAGATAGGAAATTCGACTAAAGTTGTGATAAAACAAGACATGAAGGGAAGAAGGCATAAATATAGGTTTAACAACAACAAACATGAGAAGGCACAGAAGAAAAGGGTGGTGGATGATGAAACTGGTGACAAACATCAGCTGGATGAAGTCCTATGAAGATCCTCCTCATTCTCAAAGAGGGAAACGAGCAACAATTTGAAGGTTGTACATTCAGGAACTAAAGAATTCAAAATAGCTAGTAATAAGAGGGATTTGTTTTTGGGATTTTCTGAGCACCAAGAGCGGCTACGCAAGAAGCTTACACTTGAGGAGGGAAGGATATTTGTAGGTAATGAACAACTTTCTTAACTATTTGTCCTTCAGATTTTACTGTTTCTTTTTACTAATATGTAAATATAAATAGTATAATGCTATGGCGTAAAAACATGGTCTATATTTACTTCTAAGATTGTTAGGGGTAAAAAAGACCATGTCCATAAGCCATAGCCTTATACTATTTATATTTACATATTAGCAAAAAGAAACAGTAAAATCTGAAGGACAAATAGTTAAGAAAGTTGTTCATTACCTACAAATATCCTTCCCTCCTCAAGTGTAAGCTTCTTGCGTAGCCGCTCTTGGTGCTCAGAAAATCCCAAAAACAAATCCCTCTTATTACTAGCTATTTTGAATTCTTTAGTTCCTGAATGTACAACCTTCAAATTGTTGCTCGTTCCCCTCTTTGTTTTCTGCAAAAAAGAAAATCAATATCAAAGAAAACACGGATGAAGTCCTAAGGATGCCATGTACATGTGTATTTCTGAAGATATAATATTTATATTCCATCAACCATACATTGACTGTTGATTACATGTAATAGACTTTTTATAACATGGTTGCCCCAAATCACAATTAAAAAGCACAACTACCAATCTTTCGGAGTCCTTTGGTTAATTTGTCTTGTCTCCTTCTGTGGTGGGGTTTTGTTAAATAATATTATACTTTTGCCTTCCAAAAAAAACTTATGATTGATCCTCTTTTCATTAATCCTATTTTGTATGTTATTGTATAAAAGATCATGGGTTCTCCACCTGCCTCCACTCCTCCTCCTCCTCCTCCTCATCCTTCTCCTTCTTCTCCTCCTCCTGCTCCTCCTACTTCAGACGCTTCGGCTTCGCCGTCTGCCATGAAGCAGACATGCAAAGCCTCACGTCTATGATCGTTGTCCACTAGACCACATGGTGCTGAGAGACCAGTGGTGCATGTTGATCCTGCTACCGGGAAGGCCGACGGTTCCCACAGGAAGAAATTAAGAACATATTTGGGGATTGTGGTGCGTGATAAGGTGGACATCACCTACGAGAACTGGAAGGAGGTCCCTATTGCTCAAAAGGACCTGATTTGGGAGGATATTCGGGTAGTTCTCTTTTCTTATTTGATTTTGTTTAATTAATAGCCAAAAAATACATTATTGTAACAAATAAACTTTATTTGATGTTGTCAGACAGAATTTGATATCCCAGAGGCTTCTGACAGTAGGACGAAAAGGAAGTTACTACAGACCGTGGGGGAGAGATGGAGGCAGTTTAAATTAGACCTCACGAGGAAATGGGTCCTTGCAGCTAATCCGGACGGAGTCGAGGACACTGTCTTTGAGAAATACGGCATCAGCAAGGAAAAGTGGGCCCAGTTTTGCCAGACTCGTAAAGACCCTTCTTGGGAGGTATGTTCCTTGCCATTTAAGTTGTTTTTCATATTAAACATGATGTTGTTATACTTCATTCTACCCATTTCAAACATTATTGTTTAATTTTTTCAGGATGTGCGCAAGAAGGCACAGGCCATCCAGAAGCAGAATACTGCCCCCCACGTTTTGTCTCGTGGGGGTTATGATTATTTGGAGCAGAAGCTTCTGGCTTAGAAGATGAAGAAGAAGCTGGAGGAAGCTGCACAGTCAGGAAGCATTGATGGTGTCATCGATCCTCATCCCCGGTCAGACGCCACGTGAAGTGGAAGATGGCCCGCACGAAGAAGACAAGGGAGATGATGACTGAGGCCGCAAAGGAAATCGCTAAGATTGTAAGTCATTTTCAACTAACCATTACAATTATGTTTCAATATTTTGAGAATGCCATGTACCACTGTGTGTTTTCTGTGCAAGATTCGTTTGAGGAGCAAGCCACACAGGGATCGTTCGTCCCCCATGGACGTCAGGATGTTCTTGCCGCTGCTATTGGATGTCCAGAGCACCCTGGATGTGTCCATGCTGCTGGAGTTGGTTTCACCATCAAGCAATACTTTAGATCGGCTCCACGGACATCCCGCAGCGCTTCCTCCCTGCCTCCTGACGAATTACAGCAGCTGACCCAGCAGATCAGGGACCAGCTAGAGGAGTCCATCACAGAGAAAGTGACGAGGCAGGTCATGCCATCCTTCATCCAGCTTCAGTCACAGATGCAATCTCAGGGACTTGCAGTGCCTCTTGAGCCTCTGGTTGATCCCTCAGGTCCTCGAGTGAGCACAAAGGGGAGTTGTGTTGATCCCTCAGGAAACGATCCTCAGACGGGTGACTCTGACAGGTGCGGCTTGTACATAGAAATAGATCATGTCCGCCTGGTTGCCATGGGGAGAGTTTATGAGGGATCCACTATTGTTCATAACACTCCTTTGTTGCCTGGCCAAGTAAAGGTGAGTGTGGAGGAGGTTACAGATGCAGATGCTCCAGTTCCTGTACCCACTGATGAGGTTTCCTTAGTGGGGCAGGCATTTCACACCTTCCTTGCTTGGCCGACACATCTGGTGAAGTCTCTATCACAGCAGATACTTATTTTCCTTACTATATGTTTCTTCTTTTTAAATTAATTCATTAAGCGTGCCTCAAATTAGGCTATTTAACTTTTGTTTAATGAACAGATACCCATTTTAGGTTCCACTGTAGCAGACACTGGCAGATGGTGGTCATCCTGCCCAAGGAACACCTAGTTGTCTGGTTTTGTTCATTGCATAACAGGCCAGACAACTACCTTAAGGGGATTATTAATAGGTTAGTGTTCTTTTCAATACATTTTCATTGTAATACCTCAACGTACAACACCAGTTTTTAATTTTTACTCATATGGAACAGTGCTATCAAGGGTCTTGATGATGCTCCACAGCCTAAATCAAAGGCTTCTGCCAGGTGGATTGTCGTCAAGGTACGTCATTTACATAAAACTTCCACTTATATATATTTCTTTATGTGTCTGTACACTAGTTGTTTAATTAATATCCAAATTTCATTATGTATTTAATGTAATAGACAAAAAGGAAGTACTGAGTGCGGCTACTATGTGATGCACTGGATGTCCACCATCATTTTAGGAACTTTTAGAAATAATTGGGAAGCGGTAAGTTTATTTCAAACAAAATCGATTTATTTATAATTTGTATTACATTGTTAACTTATTATGATTTATTTCATCATGCAGTATTTTAACGATCCTAGACCATTGAAGCCAGAGAGATTAAAAGCATTGCAGATCCAGTGGGCACAGTTTTTTCTCCGAGTTAGAGATCAGGCCTAGGATTTAGGGACATTATCTTTAGCTTTAGTTTACTTTGGTTTAACATTTTTTACATTTTCTATGTAACATGAATATTGAATTCATTTGATGATTGTTCTTTATGATAAATCAATTATTTGATGTTTATTATCATTAAAACTTCTTGAAAGCAGAATAAAATGTTTATTTGCTATGAATTGGGTCTCCTGAAATTGCATTTGACAGGTACAATTTTGGGTTTACTGTAAAAACAGAAAGTATATATAAAAAAAATACTTGAAAACAACATCGGTTATTAACAAAAACTGATGTTAATATCATAAACATCGGTTATTTACAAAAACCGATATCGATATGAACCTTAACATCGGTTGTAATAGAAAACCGATGTTAACGTTTGTATATTAACATCGGTTATTTGTGTATAACCGATGTCAGCATTTGTATTTTAACATCGGTTATCTGTAGATAACCGATTTCAACTCTTGTACATTAACATCGGCTAGTTATAAATAACCGATGTGAACATTTGAATATTAACATCGGTTATCTACACATAACCGATGTTATACACAAAGAACTACACCAAATAAGTGTATGCATCATCAACGTAGACATCGGTTTTCTAGCAAAACCGATGTTAATGGAATATATTAACATCGGTTTTCCAGTAAAACCGATGTTAATGTAATACATTAACATCGGTTTTACTGGAAAACCGATGTTAAAATAACTTATTAACATCGATTTTACTAGAAAACCGATGTCAACGTTCATCATGCGTACACTTTTTTTGCTGTTGTTCATTGTGTTTAACATCGGGTATTTAGAGAACCGATGTTGTCATATACATGTTAACATCGGTTCTCCAAAACTGATGTTAACATTCATACATTCAACATTGGCACTTTCAACATCGGTTTTAGAACCGATGTAGAATGTCCTAAATAACCGATATTGAAAGTGTATTTTCTAATAGTGTAGGGTGTTGGGGGGTTTCCCATGACAGATTAATGCAGACACTAACATTATTGGTGAACTGGATTCAGGAAAACCAATTCCAAGTTGGAACAGTTTCACAAATTCTTGGCATGGGATTCTTCAAATAACTCTAATGTAGACCCCCCACCATAACAAAAATCACGAGGCACTTATTTCCTCTGTAATTTATGTTTGACAAAAATGTCTGTCTTAATTTTAATTAAAGTACTGTCAATCATCTTGAGTAGTTTTGGGTTAATAGGATTTTTTTTAGCTACACTAGTCGATCTAAACATGTTCATATATCTAGGTTGGGTTGCAACAACCCAAAGTAATAATATATTCATAGAAGATGTTTCCTAAGTAAACTAGAAATGAAAAAGAGACCAAGCTTACCTCGAACCGAAACAGTGACAATGGCAGTGAGATCTAAAACAATGGCGCGGAGACTTCTAGCTTTCCTCGTACCTCGATCAGGTCACCACGAAATGTACCTAGGATTAACTGAAACAACACAGACCTAGATTGTCTGAGCTATTTTTTAATGGCCAGCTATAGTTACAATGATGATGAAACGAACTATAGAAAAAAAATTATAAAATACAGAAGAATAAAAAAAAATTAAGGGTAGAACTCAGAAGTTTTTAGCCATGCTGGTTGGAATTTAATCAATGAATCAATCATGTCACTGAAATTTGGAAAGCAAAAAAGAGGGTTCACTACCTATGATTTCCTTCCTTTCCTTTCTTTGTTTGCCTCATTTTTCTCCCTGAACATATAACCCATTTCTGGTCTCCTCAAAATTTCCAACACATTTGAATCCATTATTTACAACTATTTTTTTTTGTAATTAATGTACTCCTAGCACTAAATTATTAACTAGAATTTGTTTCAATGGATTCCAGAAAATTAATAGGACTAGTACAGAGAAAGGAAAGAAATAGGGAAAAAAATATGAATCTTTATTGATGATGTTACAGTCCACCAACCCTATATCAGTGTGATACTCAAATCAGTCTCTGAAACTAAGAATACATAATACAACTCAATATTAGGCTCTTTTGAGTGGTTTGCCACATTCCACCTCACTATCTTTCATGATAACAATCTGCCCTCTCCCTGTTTCCCTCCTTGACTATTTTATACTAGTAACTGAATTTGTTTATATCAATAACTATTCTGTTACACTTTTCTTAAATCCCCTTCTAACCACACCCCCAACCTTTTTTCCTTCTATAAATTTTCTTTATCGGTGTCTCCTATCACAGATGAAATCAAATTGTCACATCATATAATCATTTTAGTAAAGAGTAATGACATTTTTACATTAGAAGTAATGCTTCATTCAAGTATACAAAAGATAGAAATTTCAGCAAGATTAAATGAATTTAATTTTAGCACTTGCATCAACTACAAAGTACAACATCATTGATTACTGTTCTCCATAACAGGTCTTAAAGGATGGAAAAGAATACCAGAAAAAAAAGAAGGTTGCAATAGTTGCTTTCATTTAAAATTTCTATTTACATTTTTCCACTATGTGTTTATGTGCATGCATGTGATTTCTTATACAGCACACACATCCATCTTGCAAGCCCCAACACTATTTAGATCTCCATGCCGTTGAACCGTTGAAGTGCCTGATTTTGCTCTTTTGCAGTTGCCAATTATTGTTATTATTCTTAAGAACAACTAAACTTAAACAAAATTCAGATTACCATTTTAGACATTTTTTAAAGTTATGACTGAAATTTCTAACAATTAATTTATTCCTTCCAACAAATTAACGAAAACTAATTTTAATAGATTCATGCAAAATAAACCAAATTTTGTCACACCATTTAACCTTATCAAATTTCAATAAATATTAATGATGTTTTTACATCTGCAGTAATGCTTCATTCAAGCAAACAAGATAGAAGTTTCGGCAAGATTCCTTTAAAGAAATTTAAAATTTAATCAATGAATCAATCATGCTTCATTTGATCTGCAAGTTCTAGTCAACTAGTGTTGTTCATCACTGGGTTAGTATTAACATAGGCTTTTATATGAGATTATCATATAAAAAACTATGCAATCTGCAAGTCCTACTCAACTAGTGCTTGTCAATGAATACTGATAGTTGGACTCTAGAAATTAGATATAGTCCAATACAGTCCATTATAATATACATACAGTAGCAATCATGCATGCATGTAAAAATATACTCCAATACAACTTAATCTATCAAATTAGACAAAACTTATATGAAAATTTAAGAAACTACATGTTGATATCAATTTGAGAAGATGAGATAGACATAGAATGAAATTGAAATGACCTTTGGTAGAATAGTTGTAGGAAGATGAAGGAAGGAGTGAACTGAGGTGAACAAGATGAGTATATTGATGTAGATTGTTGCTTTCTGTGTCTTTCTTTGTTGTTGTTTGAAAGGAAAAACTATTCTCCAAGGAAGAGAAGAAAAATAAAATTGAAAGAGAAACAAAGATAAAGATAGCAGAAACATAAAAAAGAAGCAATATAACACATGCTGTCCAAAAACATTAATTAATTTAATTGACTCTTAATTCAACATGCTCCAAATGCATATACAACCAATTGACAGATAATGCTGGCATGTCATGCAAGCAATATAACACATGCTGACATGTGTTATGCATGTCATGACTACTTATTCAGGTCATCCTTTTTTTATGGTGCAGTTCTATAATGCCCCAGCCAATGAATATCAAGCATACTCAAATAGAAATCCAGTCTACATATCACAGGCTCATTCAGTCTACATATCCCAAAGACCAAAACTCCCAATACATAACCCAAAAAGAATAAAAATTCAGTCTACATATCACAGGCTCATTCGGTCCAAATTCACATTTCAGGTCAAATGCAAGTTGAATCTTCAACAAAAATCTAAAACAAGCATACTCAAATAGTACATAAATTACTATTGAGCAAAAAATTAGCATAGTAGTGTATTCACATTGGAGTTGCAGTTGCAGTTGCATAGTAGTGTATTCACATTGGTGGTAAAACATGCTTTCCACCATTTTTCTTTAAATTTTTTAATAACCTTCCTAATGCTATGGAGTTGCAGTTGCAGTTGCATTCACATTGGAAGTCTAATGACACAATAAATTGCCACATGTACTTCCTAACACTCAGTCATGTAAGTTGTCGACACGGTGCACCCACAAATACAACAACCTCATGCACTGCCAAAACTAGCATATCTTCTAGGCTCATGCTGAGACAAACAAATCAAACATGCTATGCTAGTTATAGGTGTTTGATAGCATCATATTAGTCCTCATCATGAAGAAGCCATTGTAGTGCTATTGTAACAATCTTATATCAAATGATAGTAGGCTTAAAAATGTTCTTGGTCCCAAATAATCATTTGATTTTGTGTTTGCTCCTAATAAATTTTTACTTTAGGTTGAGTTTCTAATAAAACAACATAAAATGTTCACCTTAATGCCCCCACTTTGGTCACAAGCTACCACAACCTACCTCGGTGTCATGTTTTGTATACTAGACGTCTATAAAGACAGAGTTGTTTCATGATCTTTCATATGTGGCACTCATATATGCGAAAACTAATAATAAGAGGCTATCCAATTGAGAAGTGATATCTAAGAACACATCTTCTTTGCCAGGAATTGCAAGACCACCCATGGCATGTTTATTATACCTAAGTTATTGCTCAACTCGCCTCAGTAAGTCTTGGAATGAAATTTGCTTTCAACCCTTATGTAGGGATCACAAATTTTTTCTCTCCAACATAGAACAAGTGCAAGGTAGTCATATTGCATGCGCACCCACAGAGATGCAAGATATTTGGTTTGCTTAAAACAATGGCCTTTTTCTTTTACTATGTGTTGAGACTTGAGAAGAGAATGTTCATTCAGAAATGGACATCTTAATACAATCCAAGTTTGTGAACTTGGAATGCTTTGGGAAGTCAAATATATATACAAAAAAAGGTTTGCGAGAAACCCTTTTGCTACCTGAATGATTTATGGAGGGTTACGATAGGAGTCATGACACAACCTATGGGAAAAGAGCATGTGGAGTTGTCTGTAGGTCTTTATAACTCCGAAACAGTGGAAATAACAAGTGAACCAACATTGAATGCATGATCGTATCATGAGGCATTATCAAACACAATTTTTTGTACGTCAAATTATATGCACACTGCATGAAATTTGCATAAATTAAGTTTCTAGTCCCCACCACCCTTAAGGATCCTTATACACTTTCTTTTTCATAAATCCAGAAGGTAGAACCCGTGTTATCTACAATGTTGATTCTTAAGAAAATTCTCTAAGACAACACCCCATATGTCATGTCTCTCATTTGGTCCCATGACTCCTATTTGTGATGTCCCATTTTCACTAATAATTTAAGTACCCAATTAATGGTTTTTTGCATATCTTTTTATCTATATATATTCATGGCTGCAAGCATTAAGGACCAACACAAATCATTCGCATCATAAACTATTCAAAATTCAAAATTCTCAAGACTTCTGTTAAAGCATTCTCTACACAAATCAATACGGCAATGGGTTTTCGTTTACCTGGCATTAGAAAGACACCAAAAGCGGTGGATTCACCAAAAGGCTATCTTGTTGTCTATGTCAGAGAGAAAATAAAGCAGGTTGTGATTCCTGTATCATACTTGAACCAATCTTCATTCCAGGACTTGTTGAGTCAAGCGAAGAGTTTGGATATGATCATCACAAGGGTGGCCTCACAATTCCTTGCAGTGATGATGTCTTCCAACATATAACTTCTTGCTTGAATTGAGCATAAATCTCACAATTTAGGAGATTGACATATATTAGAGGAGACATTTTGCACAATACGACTTCTCAAAATGTATAGATCCCCCTTTCTTAAGAGAGAGGAAATAGAAACATAATATGTTATTTTTTTTATTAATTGCAATGAAAACAACAACTCAAGCAGCTTCTCTATACTTTATGCTATTAGTTTCAATCTTTGTTTTCTCTGTACGAGCCAAGTTGAATTCTGTTAAAAAATTCCTTGCCAAAGCAATAACAAAACACACCTGATTTCTAAGAAGGGTATATATAGCAGAAGTATTTTCCTTAGGACCAAGGATAGAAAATTATTAGGGAGAAAGAAAATGTATTCAAATAATAATTGTAAATATCAAATTAAAATTTTAGTTGCAAGGTCCTAAGCATGAAGAAGTAAAGGTTGAAACTGTGTGGATCAGAGTTCTTATTTTAAGTCCACCAAAATTAGCGATCTCTTTTTCTATTTTTTGTGAATTTTGGGGCAATACCATCATAGTAATAACTCCACGACAATACCTTAGTAGTAATTACTCCACGGCTGCTTATTTTGGAAAATGAAAGAGTTGATGAAACTTGGACAATGATAATGATTTTGTTGTGATGATAGAAGGAGAGGGAGTAATAATTTAAATGAAGATATATGATGACATTGTGGCGCTTAAATAGAGAACTTAAAGAGCCACATATTATAGAAATATGGCAACAAGTGGCGAAAACTGTTTCAGGACAAAAACCATTTTATCAAGCAAAATATTATCCCTTACCTTTCGAGAAATGGCAAGAAAATAGGTGAGGATCACTTTCAGGCTCTCTAACAATCTTTTAACTCAAATATTCTGATTTTCCTCCTAACAAATCCCAAAATTGTTCAGATTCGGAACCTTCCCTTTGTGGTTTGGATTGTAAATTTGCCTGCAAAAATTGGCAGGCAAAAATAAAATTCCCACCTAGCTCTATTTTACATATTGTGTGAAAGAGATAAATGAATCAAAATATCATAAAAACCAAGACTCTAAGGCAACAAGCCACAAAAGCACAAGACAAAAGTAAAGAAATAGATGGATCCAGTCTAGAAGACCAAGCAAAGAAAAGACAAATTCAAGAAGGAACAACTGTTGTTTTAAGAAAATACTTGTCAATAGTCAGGCAGTTGAAATAACTTTATGATCTTATAATAGCATAAAACTAAGAAAATGAGTGTGATTTAGATGTAATTGTAAAATGTATGCATAATTTGATAGGAATAAGTCTTATTTGGAATCTGCTAGCTTCGTCTAAAATTCAGGAACTCGTACCATCCTTCCTGAGTTTACTGCACATGCCAAATTTCCTAATAAGATGCATCAAATACTTTTCCTTAGTTTAAGCAAAGACAAATACAAGAACTCATACCATCATTCATTGGTTTAAGCTTGACTCTACATAAGATACTTTTCCCACTTCCTGAATAATTTTGTTTGTCATTTGAAAGATGTAAGTAGTGTTTTAAATGCCAAATAGCGGCACATAGCAGCTGATCCCAAAAACACTACAACAAGATAGTAGATAGTTGTTGTTCTAAAGATTTTTATATAGTTTATTAAATGAATACTACATACATATAAATTCAGAGAAATGATAAAAAAAAACTCAAAATTCATGACATTAACAATAAAAAGTCATAGGTGTCTTAAAACATACAAATAAACAACAACAATGGCAACAACTATTCAGATGTACTGCCATATATCAATTATCCACAAAAATAAAGCTCACTCTATGAAGCCAATGCTCCCAAAATTGAAAAGGACCAAAAATCTATATTTTTTTTTTCAAAAGAACCAATTACTTGAAATGAATGTCATGAAAATATTTTAAACCTAGTTTCAAATTCAAATAAGAGGCACAAAATGCAATCTCCCTAGTCCTTAATTGGATCCATGCCATCAAGTGCTCACTGTCTCTGCCCACATGTGAATGCTACTGCAACTTCAAAGAATCAGAGTACTGCAGTGGTGTTTGTAAAACCCCACTAAAACCATGCATATGCTTAATTGGGGTTCATACAAACCTGATGGATCAGGTTCAAAATTTATTAAATAAAATGTAAGAACAAGATTAAAATTATTTAGAGAAGTCCCGACTAATTAATTGTGTGGTGGAACTATGTCAATTAATTTTTGAGCAGAAGAAAAACAGTGAGATCTTACGTACCTTTTCATGTATTGCTGCCACCCTCCTCCTAAACAAGCTTCTATGATGAATTCCCTTAATTCCAGACACACAAAAAGAAATGGTGGCCCATTTTGTGAGAGATAATGAAAGGAATTATTTAAATTTTCTCTTGAAAATGAAAAAAAATACACCGTGCAATCATGGGTTGGTTGTTAGAAAATCAATTTCAGGTGTTAGACACATCTCAATCTAATCATTCTCTCAAAACACAGTGAACAACATTTTAGGTCAAAACACAGTGACACAAACATTCAAAGAATCACAGCAGAGACGTACCTCAATCACAGTGACTGAGACCGAATGGAAAGACACACAGCTTCAATGGCAGCTTCAACGGTAGTGGTACCTTCAGCGCAGCTTCAATGACAGTGGTAGCAAGAAGAAAGAGGACAAAGGACAAAGGGCAATGTGTTTGAGCGCGAGGAGAAAGGACGAAGGAGAAAGCTCTGAGCGCGAGGGGCCTAAATTTTAATTTGCATGTGTTTTAATTTATGAGAAGAGTAACATCGGTTTTTTTTTAAAATAACCAATGTTACCTGAGTTAGTTAACATCGGTTATTTAAATAGTCGATGTTAATATCAAGTCCTTAACAATTTTAACATTGGTTATTTAAATAACCGATGTTAACTAACTCGACTTATTTACAAAAATGCTACCGTGTTTTTCTTAACATCGATTTTTTAAAAAACCGATGTTTTTTAAAATTCATTCTACGACAATAAAACTATCTTAAAATGTGTCATATTAGAATGTTACATTCTAAGACGGTTATGCTGTAAAAACCATCTCATAATGAGGTACATGCTAAGACGGTTATGTGGTAGAAACCGTCTTAGAATGTATTCTATTTTAAGTCAGTTTTGCCAATAAAACTATCTTAGAATGTATCATATTCTAAGTCGATTGTGTCTATGAAATCGTCTTAAAATGGGATACATTCTAAGACGGTTTTGTTGTCATATCTGTTTTTAAATTTGGTATAATTTAAGACAGTTGTGGGAACCGTCGTCGTAAATGCTTCATATTCTATGACGTGTTCTACAAAGACGGTTTAAAATTGATGCAGAAAGTCATTTTTAACCGACACACAAAAAATCTTTAAATATTTAACACCCCTATATATCTTAGACTGAACAATATTTAATTTTGTTTTGAAATCTTATAAAACCACTTTTATTGAAAAATTGTATAATATGATTTTAAATAATTTGAATATTTTGTTGAATAATATTTATATTTTGAATTTGAATTTTTTTACTACATATTAATTTAATTATAATTATCTAATATATATTTATTATTGAATAATTCTTTGATTCTATTTTTAAGAATTTTCCTCCAAAGCCTTTATCCCTTATCTTTTTCTCTTTCTTTTCAACTTTTTTTAGTTATCTATTCTATTTTTTTTCTTTATTCTATATAGGAAAATAATTTTTTAATATCTATTCTCTCATTTTTATTCTTTAGCTTTCTTAGTTTTCTTTTTCTTCAAACGTTTATTTATTTTTATTTTTTATTTACGTTTTTCTTTTCCATTTTTCTTTTTTTTGTTATTTTTCTTTTTTAATTTTTATCCTTTTTTCTTTTTGTGTTGTATTTTTATCTTAATATTATTTAATTTATTTATAATGAATGATACACAAAATTATCTATTTATAATAATATTATAAATATAAATATTTATATTAGGATGCTGGAATTTTTGTATTAAGAATTAATTTAATCTAATGAATTAATATATTTATTACCATTTTATAATTTGACTCTATGTTTAATAAGTTATTAACAAAAATTTTATTCATTAACATATACCTAATAATGTTAATTTTTTTGCATAAATATACAATTGATATATTAAAATGAATTTGTTAAACATAATTTTATAACAATATAGTTTTAAATTACTTCATCATTAATACCATAATTTTTCTCAAATAGAATTCACAAATATTGGTCTGGCTGACAATCTTGATTGAGGTAGAATCTTTATATGTAATAAAACGTTTCCTTTAAATATTTAGCACAACTATGTATTTAAGGCAAAGTTATTATTTTACTTTGATATCTTATAAAATCACTTTTACTAAGAAATTGTATAAAATAATTTTAAATAATTATATAAATGAATAGTTTTCTTTAATAATATTTATATTATGAAGTTGAATTTTTTTTACTAAATATTAATTTAAATCTATTCCTTATATATATTTATTATAAAATAATATTTTTACTCTATGTTTAATAACTTCGTTTACAAAATTGTTGTTCATTAATACTTATATAATAATATTAATTTTTATATGAATAGATAATAGCTATTAGTATAAAATTCATCTAATAAGTATACTTTTATTAAAAATATTTTTAAATTACAATATTATTTATGCTTAATATTATCTATATTATGAAGTTGAATACTGTATACATAATATTAGTTTAGGTATAATTAGTTAATATATTCATTACAAAATAATGTTTTAAGTCTTTTATAATAACTTAATATAAAAAAATTTAGCAATTTGTTTTTCGGTGTATACTAACAAACAATCTATCAAGAATTCATCTTTGATCTTATTGCAATGTGTTCTTGATTATATTAATGGTCGAGAAAGATCACTTACTAATAGTTGTAGTCTTGTAGAAATACCTTTCCTTTATGATGTGCATTATCTTTCAATTGCAAGAAAAATAAAATTTAACAATTATAGATCTAGATTATAGATTAACATAGTTAGAGAAAAAAAAAACTGGATATATGATAATTGAACTAGTCAAGTATAATATTTAGATAAATTTATTATTGATTTTATATAATCTTAAGATAATATTTCTCTTTAAAAAGATAAAATTACTATGTACTTTTTTATTAATTTCCAATAATGAACCTGATAATTATTCCAAAGAAATACATTGCATGCTCGTATGTCGCAACCATATGAAGAAAACACACCTACTTAAATATTTAATCACCAGAGCAACAACATAAGCTATCTCCTGCCGGATAAGATGGGATGCATTCCCCTTTCTGATAGTGGTTGTCCTTGCAGTAGGCATCACAGTTTGCCTTTGGAATATTATGGCAAAATTCATGACATCTGTCCTTAAAGCTCACTCCTACATTTTATAGGTACTTACAAATTGATATCTTTAATAAAACAAATAAATTAATATTTACCAATAAAAAAAAGTATTGGCTAAGTGAGAATTTAACAATAACCATGCCTGTAAATTAAAAATATTGCCTACCAATATTGCAAAAATGGTATATACAAATTATAGAAAAACATATATTGCATGAGTAAATTCCAGTTTTGATATAATTTGGCAGCATACCATGTGAGAATTGAACAATAACCAGGGCTGCGAAGATAAAAATTTTTAGCAAATTCTTCATTGACACAAGCGTGCGAGCCATCATCTTGTTTTGTGTACGTAGTTTGTGGTACTTTGGATAGATATGGAGTATGATCATGTTTATATATATTTATTATATTGTAAAATTCATATGAAACTTTTTTAATTAGCCGTTAGATTAATCATTCAATCTTATAATAACCTTTGTATTTAACTGAATTTAATGTTACTAAACGCTTTTAATGAATAATTACGTTATTGACATTAGTATTATTTATATATTAGCTAAAATGTAATTTTTATTCCTTTATTTTCTCAAATTTACGTTTTAGTCTTCTCATTTTTTAATTGATACATTTTATCCTATACTTTTGAAAATTTTGTAATTTTAGTTTCCATTTTTTAATCGAGACATTTCATCTTTTTGTTTATTATGCAAATGACAAATGTTTTTTTTTTTTATTTAATTACTAAAAATTTTAAATTATTAAAAGAAAAATTAAAAAGGTACACACTCAACAAGTCTCAAATTGATCAAGGAAATTATAATAATAGATTTTTTAAAAGTGAGTCACAATTGTCTCAATTAAAAAATATAAAGACTAAAAGTGCATATGTAAAAATAGGGGAAAAATTACATTTTTACCTTTATATATTATATATATATATATATATATATATATATATTTTATAATTAAATTTTAATTTTGATAATTTTAATATTAGGGAATTATACTTTATTTATGATATAATTTTATTTTAAATTAATAATTGAGGATAGATATGACATAATAAATTATATATATATATATATATATATATATATATAAAGTTTATATATATATATATATAAACTTGATGCTAATGATTAAAAACTTAACTTAGAAGTTTTTAAAATCATATGATTAAAACTTCAAATTTACAACAATTGATCTAATTAACTTATGTAAACTTTATTTAAAAATTCTAGATCGATCCAATTAAAATTTTAACTTGAGAGTAGAAATGATATTATTCAATATTTATATATTTATTAAATAGAAAAGGAGAAAACTAATGAAAAAAATAAGTAATTATTTATACATTTAAAAATTAAAAATTAAAAATATTATTTTTAAAATAGTATTTATTTTTAATTTCTTATTATTAAATTTAAATCAATGATTATTTTTTAAAATGTAGAAATAATCATTGATGTTAAAATATACATATTATTTATTTATAATTTACACAAATTTAAAATATTTTATAGAGTAAAATCTTAGAATCAACATAACTTCTGTTTTAATTTATTTTAGACAAGTCACCTCCCTTTTTAAATTTTAATTTAATTACATTAATAATGGAATATTAATTTAAAAGATTAATTCAATGGAAATTAACAGTTAACCAATAGAAACTACCGTTTTTGGTTATTAATAATATTCTTTAAATCCCTTTAAAAATTAATATTCTTTAAATGAGTTGAAAAAGTTTAGCTCTCCTCTTTCTAGTATGTTTTTGTTTTCCACCGTATAAAAAATATATTCTTTTATGCATTGAAATTAATTTTAAACGGTAGTTAGTAGAAATTAATTACAACTATCGTTTTATGCATCAAAGAATAAATGACATCCTTTTATGCATCAAAGAATAACCATTGAAGGATTTTAATACCGTCCTTTTCCTTCAATATTGCTTACTCTCTTCCATGTTCAACACCTAGGAAGGAATGCAACACAACATTTTCTTTAATTTTCAGTTATTAAAAAGTAATTGCAATATTGTGTATGTTGGAATCTCACGTTGCATTCACATCCCACGTTCCTTCTTTATTTTATTATTTTGGAACATTTAGTTATTTTGAATCTGGTCCATTTTCCATCCACATTCATCCCATATCTTTGCAAATATATTTGCAACCACCTTCAGTAACAAATTACGTACCCATCATCTCACGTACGGATAACTTCTTATCTCACGTTTGATAACTTCCTGTCCCACGTTCTGATAACAAGTTGAGAGCTCTGTGATGGACAGACTCTATAAATAGGATGGGGTGCTCTCAGTTTTGTATCACCAAACCCACTTCTCTATTCAGAAAAAAAATACACCATCTATTCAGAGTGAGTAAGGGTCTGGAAGAACAAAACTGTCTTTCAGGTTTGTGTGTGCGTCGCTTCCCGTTCAATTTGCAATGGTTGGAGGTACGCTCGTAATTCTTTTTAATTTCCGCTGTTTGATCTAAATATGCTATTTAAATTCATTTGCATGTTTAGATCAGTGTATGTATATTTTTACATTTGGTATCAGAGCCTATTTGTACCTCTGTCTTGCTTATTTTCTGAGTATATGGGGTTGTGTTTTAAGCCTCCTTAATTCAAAATAACATTAAAATTAGGAATGATATAAGTTTTCTAATTTTTCTATGATTTAAAATGTATTTTTGGGTGTCTAAAATGCATATAATGATGTGGGTTTTTCGAAATTGAGGTAATAATTTTTTATTTTTGTTATTTTTTTTTTTACCCACTGCTGGAGGTTGAAGACGAAGTCTTGTGGGTTTTGTTTACTTACTTGGAATTGTTAATGTACATTTTAAATTAAAAATATTAAACAAAGCACGACTTGGTCCAGTGGTAGATGCAATATTATGTTAAATACTGGTATGCATTGGATTTGATCCTTTAAAGTTTATTACATGTTGAATGAATATACGTGCAATGTTATTTTGAATTGGTACACATGTAATTTTTATGATTCAATATTGAGCACATTTGCATTATTAAGTATGTTTATGCAAGGATTATTTTTGAATGTTAAGTGATTAATATAATTTTATTAAATTAGAGAATAGCCACAGCGTCTTTAATTGAGTAAAATTATATGCTAAATTTATAATCACATTAGAAATATTAATTGTGATTAATCATATGCAATGTGATGAAATCTACCCACAGGAATTTTGTTATATTTGTATGATTAATTAGGATAAAATATTAAATTATATTTCTTAATTTACCCACAGGAATTAAGGAAAAGAACATGATTTAATAGTTTTATCATAAAGTTGCATGATGAATCTAATTGAGTAGGACTTTAGCCCACAGGCAAGTTTTGTGTCACTAGATTCATATATTGAGACATGATTTGCATTGGCAAAACATGGCATTTGTTTAGTCTCAAATTTTCTTAATGAGCATGTGTGTTTGTTTGCAGTTTCACAATCTATGAATATTTCTTGTGACCTTCCCATTTTGAAAGGTGATAATTATAAGGTTTGGAAGGAAAGAGTTCTCCTTCATTTGGGCTGGATGGATATTGACTATGCTATAAGGAAGGATGAGCCACCGGCTATTACTGAAACTAGCGAACCTGATGCTGTTGATCTTTATGAAAAGTGGGAGAGATCTAATCGTCTCTCCGTTATGTTCATAAAAACCAACATATCAGCTAGTATCCGGGGTTCAGTTGACCAGCATGATAAGGTCAGAGATCTGTTGAAAGCCATTGATGAACAGTTTACGACCTCTGAGAAGTCACTTGCTAGTACACTCATTATGCAATTCTCTTCCATTAAGCTTACTGGAACGAGAGGTGTGCGTGAACATATCATGCGCTTAAGGGACATAGTGGCTCAGTTGAAAACCTTGGAAGTTACCATGTCTGAATCCTTCCTGGTACATTTCATTTTGTGTACCCTACCTCAACAGTATACACCCTTCAAAATCTCCTACAACACACATAAGGATAAATGGTCTATTAATGAATTGATGACCATGTGTGTTCAAGAAGAGGAGAGATTGATAATGGAAGAGGGTGAGAAGGTAAATTTGACTACTTCTAATTCTGGAAAGGAAAGGAAGAAGTCTGTAGGCACCAATAAAGGAAAGATTCCGACTCAACCAACAATTAAAAAGGAGTCAAAGTGTTTCTTCTGTAAAAAGAAAGGACACATGAAGAAGGACTGCCCCAAATTTAAAAGTTGGTTTGAGAAGAAAGGTACACCATTTGCCTTTGTTTGTTATGAATCTAATATGATTAATGTGAATCATAATACATGGTGGATTGACTCTGGTTCTACAATCCATGTTTCTAATACCTTGCAGGGTATGGAAAGCCTAAGGAAGCCAGTGGGAAGTGAGCAGTGCATCTACTCAGGGAGTAGGATGAGCTCACATGTAGAGGCCATTGGAACGTGCGTCTTAGTCTTAAGTAGTGGCTTTAAATTACATTTGGAGAAAGTTTTTTATGTTCCTAGTTTCTGTAAAAACTTAATTTCTGTTTCTAAACTTGCACCTTTGGGATTTTATTTTAATTTTACAGACTTTGGTTTTAATTTACTAAATAAATCTGAAATTATTGGTTGTGGTCAATTGGTTGATGGTCTTTATTCGATTGAATTGCAAAATGACACTACTTCTATGCACGTTTCTGTTGGGTTAAAACGATGTATTGTGAATGAAGAATCCTCTATGTTGTGGCACCGGAGATTAGGACATATCTCTATTGAAAGAATCAAGCGATTAGTAAATGAAGGAATACTTAGTACTTTGGATTTCGCTGATTTTGAGACTTGTGTAGATTGCATTAAGGGTAAGCAAACTAACAAGTCTAAAAAGGGTGCAAAGAGGAGTTCTAATTTATTAGAAATCATACATACAAACATATGTTGTCCAGACATGGATGCAAATAGTCCGAAATACTTCATAACCTTTATAGATGATTATTCACGATATATGTATCTCTACTTACTTCATTCTAAGAATGAAGCTTTAGATGCCTTTAAAGTTTTTAAGGCTGAAGTTGAGAAACAATGTGGAAAACAAATTAAGATCGTGAGATCAGATAGAGGTGGGGAGTACTATGGTAGATACACAGAGGATGGATAAGCACCAGGTTCATTTGCGAAATTTCTTCAAGAACATGGGATTGTTGCCCAATACACTATGCCTGATTCTCCGGATCAGAATGGTGTGGCAGAATGAAGAAATCGAACATTATTAGACATGGTGAGAAGCATGAGGAGTAATGTAAAGCTTCCTCAATTCTTGTGGATTGATGCTCTTAAGACGGCTGCGTATATATTAAACTGAGTTCCAACCAAGGCTGTCTCAAAGACACCTTTTGAGTTGTTCAAGGGTTGGAAACCAAGTTTGCGACATATACGCGTTTGGGGATGCCCGTTTGAAGTAAGAATTTATAATCCACAAGAGAAGAAACTAGACCCTAAGACTATTACTGGGTATTTCATTGGATATGCTGAAAGGTCTAAAGGGTATAGGTTCTATTGTCCATCCCACAACACTAGGATTGTGGAATCAAGGAATGCAAAGTTTCTTGAAAATGACTTGATCAGTGGGAGTGATCAATTTCAGAACATTTCTTCTGAAAGGGATCACTATGAAGCTGAACCTTCTGGGACAAGTAATAGGTTGGTAGTCATTCCCACCCCTCAAGTTAAAATGGGTGTTAGACAACTAGTGATTGAAGTTCCACAAGCTGTTGAAAGTGATCATGTAGATCGAGTTGTTTGTGAGGAACAATATGATGATATTGAACAAACTGGTGAAGAACCAGTTGAACAAGTTCCTCAGCAAGATGACCAAACAACATTAAGAAGATCTACTAGAATAAAAAAGACAGCAATTCCTAGTGATTATGTAGTGTACATACAAGAATCAGACTACAACATTGGAGCCGAAAATGATCCTGAGACGTTTTCACAAGCCATGAGTTCTAAGGAATCAAATTTGTGGTATAATGCTATGAGAGATGAGATGGATTCTATGGCATCTAACCAGGTTTGGGATCTCGTTGAGTTGCCTGTTGGTGTAAAAGCCATCGGATGTAGATGGGTCTTCAAAACAAAGAAAGACTCAGAAGGCAACATTGAGAGACATAAGGCAAGACTTGTTGCTAAAGGATTCACTCAAAGAGAAGGAATCGATTACAGAGAGACCTTTTCCCCTGTATCTAAGAAAGACTCTCTTCGAGTAATTCTGGCATTAGTAGCTCATTTTGATCTTGAGCTGCATCAAATGGATGTGAAAACGGCGTTCCTGAATGGTGATCTAGAAGAAGAGGTTTACATGAAACAACATGAGGGATTCTTATCTAGTGTTGGTGAGCACTTAGTCTACAAGCTTAATAAGTCCATCTATGGATTGAAACAAGCCTCCCGCCAATGGTATTTAAAATTTCATGAGGTCATTTCTTCATTTAGCTTTGAAGAGAATGTCATGGATCACTGTATATACCAGAAGGTCAGTGGGAGCACTACAAGAAAAATAATCTATACCTACAGACAAAAACTGTCACTATAAATAAAAAATCCGTAGGTAAATGTATGATAGACTTTGTCCTACAGACATTTCTTCTGTCAACTTTAAGGGGGCGTATAATGACGGTTAATTGTCTGTCACTATAGATTTTACCTACTATGTATAGTGTGTAGGTAAAAGTCATTAACTTCTACTTACATTTTCTAACTGTAGGTAAAAGTCTTTAATATGAACATCACTTGAGACCGCAAGAACCTTCTTTCCCATTAACCGATGCCACAAAACTGTACTATTTAGAAACAAGGCCAGAACCTAGGATTAGATATGTTCAAACATGATGTAATAATCACCAGAAATCTTCAAGTAACCTTCAAGGAAAAAAAAGTATTCTCTTTTTGTTTGTTGCAATTTTCAATTAGTACTTACCTGTAGTAGTCAGGATTGGGAGCAAAGGTGGTGGTATTGAGAAGGCCATAGTTCCCTCCAATTAAAGTTTGCCTGCAATAGACTTTAGTGCTGTAGCAGGATGCTATTCCAAGTTAATCTAAGTACCTGAGCCATTTAAATTTCAAAACTTACAATAAATCACAACCAATTTAAAAAAGAACCAATTTTATATTTAGCAACATGATTTAGGGAAGATATTCCCTATTCCTATGCCATAGTTCAAAAATTCAAAGCTCCAAAGTAATGAGGCAGAGAAATTACAATTTTACACTGATATTACCACTATCCGATCTCACTAGCCATGTTTACCATCAGAGGAGGCAATCCAAGTACTTTTTTCCACATATAGGCAGTTGATTTACTAATAATCAGACATATGAGTACAGTTTATTCAAGCTCCTACTTGATAAAAAGATGCATTACTAGTTAGAGAGTGTTTGTATCATACTCCCTAGTTTTGAGCATGCCTCAAGTCCCTACATGCTGCAAACTGGACCTGAAATGACCCTTAAAGATCAATTAAATTCCTTATAGAGGACTTGTTAAATTAAAAGGTAGAAAGGGATCCAAAGCATAATTTTTCAAAAAATAACACATGATGATGGGCTAGGACCTGAAAGCATTGCCGCAGATGATCCAACTTTCCTCTTACTATTCCCAAATGAAAGCAAAAAAACTTAGAAAACCAATTTATTAATTTGACAATCTAACTTCATCTGCATAATGACTATTAAAAAATGTTATAGAAGAAAATAGCACAAAGCCAGCAAATAAAAATTTGAGAAAAAAAAAAACAGGCAGCATAAACTAATGATAAATATATTTAGTGTTGGTGAGGAAGCTGAAGCTGAAAGTGGTTAGTGGGGTCCACTTGAGGTGGATGAGCATCGTGATGTGTTTTGGAGATGGCAGCCAGGGTGCCGTTGGATCTCCAATAGGTATCATTCATGGGAACCTGTATATATGATTAAAATTTAATACAAAACAAATCAGTCCAAGTATTATTTCAAAATATAAAAATTATTTAATACTAGTTTAAAGTAACTACAAAAAGAATTTAATATAATATATTAAAATACTTTTTTAACAGCATAATATATCAAATACCATATACTTTCACTGGTTTTATAATACTCATTAAAAAAATCATTTAAAATTGAAATTCTGAAATCCAAAAAAATAAAAGACAAAACCGAAGTATTTAAATAAAATTTCTCTAAGAAAAACAATTCTATATATAGATAATCTAATAACCATTTGGTTTGAAATTATGACACGAAAGAAATATACTTTTTTTTTTACTTTTTTATTTATCAAAATGACATGTTTGCATTCCCCTTAACTTACGTAATGCATAATAACAAAAAAAAAGCCTTACGTACTGCATACAAATACATAATATTTAACAGATTATTGGAAAAAACCATTGAATTATACTTTGCATTGCTACTAGCATATATAATTAAACAACTTCAGTTGAAAATGGTTGATATGATTTAAGAGAGAAGAAATTAACTTGCCTGTGGAGGGTCATGATAGCCTTGTCTCTTCTCGTTGCCTTCCAGAATCCAGGCTTGTCTCTTTTGTTTTTGATTTATGTTTTTGAGTGCATATGTCTTTGTTTATATCACAGCCAATCTCTCTCTTGCTAGTAACATCATTGGAGGCATATATAAACCACCTCCCATTGACATAATCTGCATAAGAAAATAGGAAATTAGGAATCAATCTCACACTTCAGGTATATCATTTATGATCATAAAATTTTAACCAAAGCCAGAGGGGAGAGAGATTAGAACAAAACTTCAATAACTATCTGTTTTCAAGTTCAAATTATTAGAGGTAACCACTAACCATCATTCCATAATCTTACAAAGTTTTTCAAGTGTGTCTAACAAAAGCAAAAACAGATAAAGCCAAGCTAACCTTATTGCCAAATTAATACTAATTATAACTAATAATTAATACTACACAAATAGAATATGGCCTTGCTCACCCTTTCACATAGATTATGCACTTCAGCTGCACGGCTTCACTGATGATTAAGTGTCAAATCTGAACAAAGATTTTTGCCAAGAAGTTTATTGCACAAGACACTTGTTCAATCATACAAGTAGTCACAGTGGTTGGAATAGGAAGCAACTAGCTTTCAAGAATAAAAATACAAGTTTTTCACACATTTTTCTTTTTTGGCTTTTCCTTTCATTACCAGGTTTTGTAACTTGTCATACCTCTTCTATCTATATGACATATAATAGACTATCTATCATGATATGTAGGCAGAATAAAATTGTACATAATAAACAGACGACACCACATTACAAATCTTAGCTACAACTGGCTATATGGCATTAGTTCAAAATTTGTGTAAACCCCAGACCTGACTAATGAAGAAAGAGCCTGTGATTTGTCCCCTCTGATGCAACCTTCAAGGGATCAATGCATATTTAGCAGTCACCATTGGCCAATGAAGAAATGTTCACCAATTGAGAATTTAAGTAGAGAATACAAGTTTATCATATTTCATAGAATAAATACTTACATGAGATATATTTCCATGGATGGAAGCTCTCTCACGTAGTAACTGCATCCTTGGTTACATACTTCCTGATGTCTGCCAGAAGAAGGTAAGTCTAGTACAACTATGAGAAAATAGCAGTGTAATTTAATTCAAATCAAACTCATGATTCACCTTAAAGTCAGTAATATCATCCTTGATAGAACTCAAAAGCTCTGCATGTTCCCTCATTGAGGTTATGTTCCCCTTGATACATCTAAATTCTTGAAGAAAATTAACAATTAAAGGTAAACATCTTTAAAATCAACTTATTAGAGAAATAGAATTTTTTAATGTATCAATATCTAATTTAATTCATTACATTAATATTCTAATTAATAGAAGCTTTCTAATTCCTATATAAGCTTTCTCAACTAAAAAATAGCATAACAGTGGTATGGCTAAAGTCACAAAATATCATTTTAAACTGATGACGTAAATAAATCATGGTACTATGGTAGGTCAGCATACATGCCATTACATTTGGAATAAATTGCTTTAAGCATGTAAAGATAGATCACCAACAGAAAACTGAAGTTAAATTTTCAGTAGAACACTGCTCAATTTCATAGCAGAAATAGTCTGTTTAATGATATATATGGAAAGGATATAATATACTATAGAATAGAACATTTCATATTTCTTTTAATTGGTTGTGCATCCTATAAACAGTAATATTCATACCCAAGTTTATGATATAATCCAATCAGCTTTAACAATTGGCTATACTTATTATTCATTCCAACCACATGACATGACCAGCAACATCTATCCGAAGCCAATCAAAGCAATAGCCACTTAACGATATCGAGGGTGCATTGGGATAGAAGATAATGAATTCATGTAACACATAATCAACAGGATTATATCAAAAGATACTCTTCCAAAATCACTGAAAATAATAAATATTATTATAAAGAATGGACAAAACCTGGTATGCCAAGTGTGCGTCAAAGTCCAGAAGCACTCATAATGGGTGAGAGAGGATTTGGCAGTTGAAGTTGACATAAGAGAAAATGTAATCACACAATAGAATAAAGAACTTGAATGAAATAAATAAGGAACTTGGCACATACAGGAGGCTGCAAAGATCCTAGAGATACTGGTGCTGGGGTCCAAAGCTATTACGCGATCTATCAGACAAAATCCGCAAACCAGCTTGTTCGTTTCCAATAGACTTTCCCATGCATCAACACTAAAATTTCATATCAGTAAACTTGATAATGGTTGCAAAGGAGGTAAGCTCATCACTCGATCCCTTTTTGTTCACTTTCCATGAGGATATTCTCTTCCTTTCCCTAGCCTTCTAACTAGCACTAGCAGTCAGAATAGAAAGTTGCTTAACTTTGGAATAGGAATTTGTTAGGCTACATGATATGTTAGTATGGAATCCAGTATCAATCAAGGGATTTAGAGATGTATATCTCACCTGCTGTCTCAAATTGTTTATAAGCTCTGACTCAGCCATATCATTCCACCAGCCATTTTTTTCTATCCACTTTCTAAATCTAACCACAGGATCACATGCCATATCATTTAATTAGTCTGCCATTAAAATGCCTTAATATTGGACTACACACTACCACTTTTCTTTTAAACACACCCAAATATTTTCCTTAGAAATTTATCACTTATCACTTTACTTCTATTAGAATTGGTCTCTCTTCAGTAATTGCCATTTGAAGAGCAGCTTGAATAACACTATAGATAGCCAGGGCACCCAAAATAATACTACTATTCTTTAAAGATTTTAAACTATAGCAATGAGGTCGCGTGTATCATGTAGTCCATATTGCATCTGGTGGGAGTATATGTGTTAGCTCTTAAATCTAATAGAGCTTTTTTCTCAATTTCAAAAATAAAAAATGATTGCAAAGACAGTGGTAGCATGAATCGCACAGGAGTGTGGGTGAAAAAAGAAAAAAACTATATATATATATATATATATATATATATATATATATATATATATATATATATATATACACCAGAAAAAGAGGCAAAGCGAAGAAAAAACTGTATATATACAGGAAAAAAGTGTATTGACAAACTTCAATTACCATGTGCTGAAAAGTGTATTGATTTGATTTTTAAATCCTTGATAATTACTAGATTGAAAAGTGTATTGACAAAGATTTGTTTTCAACTCAAAAGTTGGTAGCATTTGAGTTGAGTTTAGCATAGAAGCAGAGAGATAATCAGCAATTAAACTCTTTTTCATGAAGTTACTTAGGTGGCACTCCTTGACAATTCAAGAAAAAAAAATCCTCTAAAATGAGCTTTCAGAAAAAGTGCACAAGTAAAAGTGTCTCCACCCTTGAATTTTAGCTGGTTAAGCTCACAATGTATGAAATTAAGATTAAATAAAGTCACGTATGTACTTATCCATAATCCAGAAATTCAAAACTGCCAACATCAGATATGATGCTAAATAATCTAATTAGGCAATCAGAAAGCTAATTTTCCATACAATGAGTCCAAAGTCCCTCACATATAATTTCTATTTAGAAAATGGAAGAAATGACATACCACTTCATATAGGTTCCAATCAATCCACGTTCATATATGGCACCAAGTGTGTTGACCTTAGCCGCAACAGGGACAGTGTTCATCACCCACACAGGATCATCAATCAGTGCAGCAGCAAAGCCTTCACCTCTCTCTTTCTCTCCTCTTTCATCGTCGTCAAATCCCTCTTGGGCCACTCCCCGCCATCCACAGCCTCTCCATGTCCCTCATCTCCGCCACGATCTTCGTCGGCATACTCCCCTCTGCCACCGCCGAGATCCGCAAAACGCGATGGTTCTGGCGGCGCTCCAAAACCCCCTTACAGTGGCTCCTTTGCAGGGGACGGCTGGGGCTGTGGGATCTGAAGCGGTTTTGTGGTAACAATTAGCTTCCATCTCAATCGCGTTCATCTGAAGTGAAATCAACGCTGGAGGATCACACCTTCCGTACGCGTGCGGTTGGTAGCTTGGGATGTCGGGGTTGTCCACGATCCCTGGATCGGAGATCACCGCGTAGACCATCGGCGCTGAGGGGAGGAACGTGGTGGCCAAGCGTGCCATCGGCGACGGATGCTTCGACGGGGACACCGCCCTGTCCTTCCCAAAGTATATGCGCTTCGAGAGCTTCAGCCCATCGTCGACCACTTTGGAGAAATCCTCAGGCCATCGCAGAGAGAAGAAAATTGCAGTTTTGGTGAGTCAGAAAACTTTTGTATTACGAAAAAATATGGTTGTGGTTGTATTGTAGTGTGCCAAAAGACATTTAATGTGTTAAGAAAACTATTATCATATATTTTTTATAAAAAATAATTTTATTTATATAATAAGAGTAATTTTAGCTTACACCAAATGATTGTAGGTATAAGTTTTTTGAGATTTTACCTACACTCACCATTTGTATGTAGAAGTCTTTATGATTTTACTTACACTAATTGGTTGTAGGTATATATTATTTTGAAATTTTACCTACATCAAATGACTCTAGGTGTAAGGAGATTTTACATACACTTACTATTTGTAGGTTGATTTTTTTTTTATTGAATTTTTCCTACACCAAACAACTATAGGTATAAATCTTTGATTTTACCTACAATGAGTATTTGTAGATAAAAGTTTTTTCTAGGCTTTACCTACACTAGATTAAACATGTAGTCAAAAGTGTTTGTAGGCATATGTCATTTTTCTTGTAGTGGAGTAAGATTTGTTTCCTTGTATTATACGTAGATGACATTCTGCTTGCGACTAATGATAAGGATATGCTATATGAGGTGAAACAATTTCTCTCAAAGAACTTTGATATGAAGGATATGGGAGAGGCATCTTATGTCATAGGCATAAAGATCCATAGAGAAAGATCTCGAGGCATTTTAGGTTTGTCTCAAGAAACCTATATCAACAAAGTTTTAGAGAGATTTAATATGAAAGATTGTTCATCAAGTGTAGCTCCCATTGTGAAGGGTGACAAACTTGCTTTGAGTCAATGCCCCAAAAATGATTTTGAACGGGAACACATGAAAAATATTCCATATGCTTCAGCAGTTGGAAGCCTTATGTATGCTCAGGTTTGCACTAGACCTGATATTGCATTCGCTGTTGGAGTTTTGGGAAGATATCAAAGTAATCCAGGTATTGACCACTGGAAAGCTGCAAAGAAAGTGATGAGATATCTTCAAGGAACAAAGATTACATGCTCATGTACAGACAAACTGATTGTCTGGAAGTGATTGGCTACTCCGACTCAGACTTTGCTGGTTGCGTTGATTCACGAAGATCAACATCTGGTTATATTTTTATGTTAGCCAGTGGAGCTGTATCTTGGAGAAGTGCCAAACAAACCTTGACTGCTACTTCCACTATGGAGGCTGAGTTCGTTTCTTGTTTTGAGGCTACCTCGCATGGTGTATGGTTGAAGAGTTTCATATCTGGCCTTAGAGTTGTGGACTCTATTTCTAGGCCATTAAAGTTGTATTGTGACAACTTTGCTGCAGTGTTTATGGCTAAAAACAACAAAAGTGGAAGTCGAAGTAAGCACATCGACATCAAGTACTTAGCCATAAGAGAACGTGTTAAAGAAAAGAAAGTGGTCATTGAACACGTCAACACTGAGTTAATGATTGTTGATCCTTTAACTAAAGGCATGCCACCAAAGAATTTTAAGGATCATGTAGTACGAATGGGACTTGGTTCCATGATGTAATTTCATTGTACGTACATTTTTTATTTTCAATGAAACTCTTATTCAGTTAGATATTTTCTCATATCGTTTTGTGCACATATTTATTTGTTTCGAGAAAAATCATTCGGTTTAGATATAGAATAAACATATGGTTTATTCATTAAGTTAAGAGCTAGTGTTGAGAGACTTGATATATTGTGGTACATGGAAGATACTACTCATCATCAGAGGACCTATCGCCATGACTCATATATTATGTTTCTTGTTATGGTTGATGTTGAGTTAAATGGACCAAGTGGGAGAATGTTGGAATCCCACGTTGCATTCACGTCCCATGTTCCATTTTTATTTTATTATTTTGGAACATTTAGTTATTTTGAATCTGGTCCATTTTCCATCCATATTCATCCCATATCTTTGCAAATATATTTGCAACCACCTTTAGTAACAAATCACGTACCCATCATCTCACGTACTGATAACTTCTTATCTCACGTTTGATAACTTCCTATCTCACGTTCTGATAACAAGTTGAGAGCTCTGTGATGGACAGACTCTATAAATAGGATGGAGTGCTCTCAGTTTTGTATCACCAAACCCACTTCTCTATTCAGAAAAAAAAAATACACCATCTATTCAGAGTGAGTAAGGGTCTGGAAGAACAAAACTATCTTTCAGGTTTGTGTGTGCGTCGCTTCCTGTTCAATTTGCAATGGCTGGAGGTACGCTCGTAATTCTTTTTAATTTCCGCTGTTTGATCTAAATATGCTATTTAAATTTATTTGCATGTTTAGATCAGTGCATGTATATTTTTACAGTGTAACCACATATTCTCTATTTATAATCTCACAAGTCTCCATAATTTTTAATGTTTCCTTTCCATTCATTATTGCATGACTAGGGTTTTCTATTTGTCTCACTCTCAAATTCTCTTGTTCTCCCACTGTGATATTTTCCTTGTCCATGGCTATCGCTCAGTTTCCACAACAAACAAAGGAGACTCATTTCTTCTATGTTCGCATACCTATGTTCGCATGCACCACTTATGAAGACTCATTTCTTCTAAGTACCTTAAGGGGAACGTCCAAGTCACATGTTCCTTAATAACACAAGTCACACTGATTCAATTTCCGATTTTCAACAAACGAAGTCGTAATAGAATTAACTAATAATAATAAAAAAAAAAAACAAGAAGTACCGCGTAACTCCATAAACAAACTCAGCTTTTATTCCTAACTCGAAAATAAATCAAAACCCAAAATTTTTAAAAAGTAAAAAGAACCTTTCAAATCAAACTCATTTATATTTTAACAAGTTTGTGGTTCCTAAATCATAAACAGAAAATAATAATAATAATAATAATAATAATAATAATAATAATAATAATAATAATAATAATAATAATAATAATAATAATAATAATAATATATCTTGGATTGTTAGAATAATATTTTAATTAATAATAATAACAGGTGTCATTTTTTTTCTTCTAATTCTTGACTCTCATTCATTGCAAAATAATATTTATAAAATTAAAAGTAAGAAAATCCACCGCGATCAATATATAGAACGAAAAGCACGAGCGAATTGTAGCGTGTAGGGTTTCAAAAAACTACTTAATTGCGATGACAATTTAGGCCACAACGCCATGGTTAACTTACTATGACCTTATTGTGAATATGTGATTGCAATTTTAGTTGCATTATCCGCATTTACTTACAAATTTCTAAAATATTAAAGATTGTTATGAAACCACATGATAGCAATTAAAATTTTTGGTAGCATGTAGCGAACAATGTGTGACTTAGAGCAACCATAAATGCAATATCCAGTTTGGATTTTATCACAATCAATAGAGGGGCTTTAATTGATGCGGAGAATTGATTTGAAAATTATGTTTGTCATGCAGTTGGAGTCAAATATATATCATCAACAATTGTGACAGCAAAAAAGAAAAAAGAAAATCATATATAGATAAAACTATGCTTCATCAGAACATATATAATGTTTTCATTCCCAAAAATAAAACTTATTTATTTACAAATCATAATGTTTTCTCCCGTTTAATTAGAAGAAACGCTCTAATTAAATTCTCCAAGTTTATTATTGTACATGGCACAACAGCAAAAGTAATTGTTTGGTGGAACGTGAATGCATCGTCCAATCTAATAGTGAAATTTTTCTACGCAAGTATTACAGATTGGATATTGTGTACATGTGCCCCGACAATATGTTTTGCTCATACCTGTTGAGAATTAAGAATTAAGTAACATGAGATATATTAATATTTATATATAAAAATATACAAATAAAGAATTTCTCTAGTAATATTAGTTTGAATACAAATAAAGAATATACAATGGAAGATTAAAAATCTATTTTGTTATTTATTCTGCCTGCCTACTGAGAATAGAAGAACTAAAATCATGGCTGCCAAGATATGTTTTTGTCCAAGAGTCATTTTTGTGTAATTTCATCCACCTTCAATCCTCTATGTCAACAATTCTGTTTATGGAAGTTTCACAAAAAGGAAAGTGGTTTAATTAATTAGGAATTAAAAAATATTGTTATATCAAACATATTACGTTATTTCGTTTTACGTTAAATAAATTTTATCAATTAAACCATTTATATTTTATCAGTCAAATTAAATAGATTATATTTTAAAAATATTTATACCATTTAAAAATTAATTAATATTCCAATTTCTCTTTATTTTAATTTATAATACACATCTCATCAAAACAAAATTCACAAAAAAAATTTCATCAAAACAACTTGCTTTTAATTGATAATATCATTTCATTAAAAACATCTTTAACTACAGTTATCGGAGTTTCTGTAAATTCAGTCATTAGTCAAGCTTCTCTTTACTTTAATTTAATGAAGTGTGATAATTAATGTTTGGATTTTGGATAGACTAAAGTTTAGATTTGGATGAATTGAGTAATGTTTTAATCATACTACAAATTTCGGTTAAAAAAAAAAGAGAAAAAGTAGTACGTAGTATATATTTTATTACTGTTGTTGGGAAATTAATGCTTAGTTCTTCAATTTCTATTGTACTTTCTTGGTATGTTTAGCAAACTACAAACTTCCCTATTAGTAAAGGTATGGAATGATGTTCAAAGTTTTCGGTAAACAATCATTTCTGTTTTTTAACGTGTAAATCAATGATAATTTAATTTTTGAAAAAACAAAAATATTAATTTAATCCCTAAAATATGTAAAAAGTGCAAACATTGTGCCATGTTCTATAATTTAATGTCAAATTGATGTTTAAAAAAATATAATTTAGTATCAAATTAATCATTAAATTTTCTAACATCTCACGCCGTTACACAGAACCAGGAATTAATTTAAGCCAAAAACTATGATTATTTTAATTCATTTAAAACACTTCAATTAATTTATTTATGAAAATATTAGTAATATTATGTATTTCAAAAGTCAAAGGCTAAAATGCACAACAACAAAATAAAACATCACATGACATATATACAACATCATAGTAACTCGAGTCTCCTCAGAGCATGTATATAAATATAAATCATACTATAAGGATAAATTACATAAACTTTGAGTCGGTCAACACTATAAATAACTTTAAAGAGGAAACAAAAATAGATAACGCATCTTCATGTCTAGGTATGTATGTTCATGAATTCTATAAACACATTGGGCCACTTCCTATACATCTACTCCCCACATTCTTCAGATACGAGATTGTTGTAGACATGAACCACGCATGCAACAACACAAGGGTAAGCTTACAAAAAAAACCAGCATACTAAAAGGGTCTAAGTTTCATCATGGTTGGCCTTAAGGATCTAAGTTTCATTAACAATAACCCATCCCATATGCACTAAAAGGGTCACTAATTAATCCCCTTATGAAGTAGTTCTCAACACTTTGACATGTCATTCGAAGTTAAAACATAACTAACATAGTTAAGGTTTGGATTTTTGTTTAAATCATACTCATTAATTAATCTATTTATGAAAATGCTAAGTGAACTTTCGCAATTCCAAAACCATCAACTTATAACAAAACCATGCATCTACTAAACATAACCAAATCAACAAACCTAAGTCGGTCATTTCTATATATGCAAAACTAAACCAAGTAAAAGAATAGAAGAATACCACTTCAAGTTTTGTGCACACTCCATTTGTGATGCCTCTCAAAGGAAGACTAACCCTAGAAGTCATTTGCTTACCATGAACGTCAGATACGAGCTCTTCAGAGACATGAACCATAGTACAACATGCAATGATAAGCTCACCAAAACAAACATACATATATAGTCAAACTAGAACAATTTATATACCAAGGTCTATACTTTCAATTATCAATAAACACCTAAAATATATTTTTTTAACCGTCTGAAGTGAAATATACAACATATAGACGTCAATTGGCATGATCATAATACAAGTCCTTAATTATTAACAACAACATATATTAATGACTCGCCATCAAGAGTCATAAACATAATACATCACATAAACCACAATTGACATCAACACTCACAAATTCTCATCATACACTATCATCACCACTAACACACATTGATTGTTAACCAAAATAATGTCATCGATCACTATTGACGTACACCAGCAACCAACTAGGCCATCCTAAACTTAGACATCAACACTAACTCTACTCCATGAAGTTTCAACATAATCTGAGTGGTCCCCCATAAACCTCATCCCCAAGAATAGTACTCACACACTCTAACTATTCAAAGAGTCTCTTAGGTTGACCCAATGGAGAAAGTATTTTTTTTATCGAATATAGACAAATATAGGTATGGGCTTATCTCTGTAGGTTTGTAAGACCATACATTTATAGGGATTCACCCACTTGTCTATTCTCTAGGCCCATTCTTGTTAGCCACCTCGAAAACCTACCACATTAGGTTGAAAGTCCACCTAACACAATCAACTTATGTGTCTACTCATATGTCTCTGCAATAATATATTTCCATGCACACACCATGTACCAATGACAACAACAACATAGTCGTCTAAACAATATTATAGCATAGACTAATAATTGTATTAACAACAAAAACATAGACATCTAAAAAATATTATAACATAGACTAATCATTTGTATTATAGTAACACACCATTTTAACATATAAAAATTATTCAGTTAATGTTTGTGATTGGGATATCATTTCCTATATTTTGGCTTACTAACTATTTCCTTCAATTTCTATAAGTGTTTCTATGACCTTTGTTTGTTATGTTTGTGATGTCTAAAGGTATACTTACTCAATTAATATGGTTCTAGCCTTGTTTGAAACCTAAGAAGATTATCTCTAACTTTTATGTTTACACCCAAGACCAAGTTTGAAATTATACTTTGCCTAAAATTACAATTAATATGGAACTTTTATTTATTTCCAACAACTTGACATGTGCTCACTAATTTGATCATTTCTAGAGTTATACACAATATTTTTAAGTGAGACCAAAGCCATTGGTTTGCTAACATTGAGGGCTACAACTTTCTTGCGTATCACTTTTCCTGATTTGATCATCTAAGTTACCTATAGGATCACTCAACTCACTCAGCGAGTTTGACTCACCTAGTGAGTAAAACTCTCTTCTTTTTCTCTTAGAATTTCTCAAGACAATGAAGTTTTCCCACCCAACGTGACTGTGAAGTCTCCCGTTCACAATTTTGTCTAAAAAAAAAGCATCTCAACCCCAGATCCACCCCAACACCAAAAATGACCCAAACAACATAAAAATCAAACATTCAACAACTAGACATCACAAAAAACAACATCAAAACTCCATGCAACAATAAATTACATAGTAAAAGCTTCCCTTACTTAAAATAATCCCCTGGGTTTCCAAGCTCTTGAAGAAGAAGAAAGCAAGGACGATCTTGGTGAATTTTGAGTGAACCTCCTTAACTTGTGATCTTAGGCCAACTATTTGATTCTAGGCCAACATAAAAGCAGTCTCACAACAAGATTCTCATACAACCCATAAAAGAGAAGATGAGCTTAAGGGACCAAAAATGAGATGGATTTGTTACTTACCTACTGAAATCAAGCAAAAGACCTCTAAGATCCAGAGAAAACAAGCTTTGACTACTAGGGGTTTATCATGCAAGCTCTAGGGGAGAAACACTTTGAGTACAAAAGAGAGTGAGGAGTATGAAGAAGAAGATGAAGATGATTTGAAGTGTTTGAATGCTGGATGGGTTTATGAGAGAGTAGTTGATTCCTCTTTTCCATCTATAACCCCTTTGTTTTTATATTCCCATCCTTCATTTACATGTTTTCGTGCTAGCTTAAACCTTGGGCAAAAATTACCGCAACCTAGTAACACTTATATAAAGCTAACATCAAGAAATTATTCAATTAACTAGCACTTCAATTAATATAATGACACAGTTAAATCCCTATCTTGCAATATAAAATAAATTAAACAATTAATCACAATTAATAAAATCATGACATTACAAAATAACTCTAGCTACATAACAAAACAACCTATTTATTAAATTCGATTATAAATATCATGAATCTAAATTTAATATCCTCTTACAATATTTATCAAGCACATAACATACATTACCAAAATCCATAGTGTCACAATTATTCCCAACAAGAAAAATTTTATCCTTAAAATTTGCTTGTGGTGAAGGTACTATAAACATTGTTCTTGCATCCTTTGCTTCCCGTAAGTCCTTAGCTCTCCCAGAATTTTTGTGTCTTACCAAGCCGATCCACTCAAATCTCCTAACCTTAGTCCTTTTAGATATTTTTCCATATACTAATTTCTTTCTCACTAGTGCTTACAACTTTTAGCAAAAACAAGATTGTCATCATAAACCTTTTCCTTACGAAAGCATGAGTAAAAAAAACCGTGTAAGGATGAAAAAATCATCTTAGCTTAAGGCCTTTAAATCCAATTTTATAAGAGGTTTCAAAACACATAGATGAAAACCAAAACTTCCCAAGAAGATTTTAAATATGTAAAATGAACCAAAATCCATCTTCAAAGGAGGTTTCTAAACAAAATCAACACAAGTTATTGAAACTTCCAAAATGCTTGAGACATCTAAAACATACTTCCATCCACAACAATTATACATCATCTTTCATTATCAACACATTCACCTCATCAGATAATATCCATATAGATTTAATTCATCATTCATATCTCATTCACGAATCATGATTTTTTACCTAGTTTTCACAAATCAAGTTCTCATATTAAAGTCTCAGACACCAATATCACTATATGAATATGAATTACATAAGGATAAAAAGAATCCAACTCAATTACAAAATACTTGTGCTTAAACCCTATGCTTATGTCCCAAAATACTTATGTTTAAGCCCCGCGCTTAAGCCCCAAAATAATCATGTTTAAGTCCTATGCTTATGCCCCGAAATACTTATGTTTAAGCCCCAGCAAAATCGTGCTTAAGCCTAAGGTTTGCAACTTCCACCATGATTCTGCTGAAGTTTATGATCTTTAAAGCCATGGTTATTGTTCTATTTTTCTCAGTTGTACTATTAAAAAAAGGGGTTTCTACGATGCAGTTTTTACGACGGTCATTACGAAACCGTCTTAAAACTTTTGGTGTGGCATTTTCATAAATTTCACCTACTATACGAAGACGGTGTTACTCAAACCCGTCTTTAATTGCTAGAAAATATCATGTTTAATTAAAATAGGACCTGTGACACTCATCACTATCATTTTGATGATAATCCCTCGTTGTGGCGCTCATAACCCATGAATCCTTATATTCTCGAGCTTATCATAACCCACAATACCCTGACTATACGTCGCGCCGTGTCTTGACCGAAGCTCCCTCTATGGCATCACTGTTCCTCGCGTTGTGTGTTGACTGAAGCTCTTGTCGTGCCATCACTATACTTCGTGCCATGTCTTGACCCAAGCTCAAGTCGCTAGTTGTACCCAAGTATGAGAATAGTCCTATACATGTATTTTGTTGATACATTATAGGTAAAAGATTTCCTAAATTTTGTGCCCATGATATTTTATATACAAGCTTGGTACATCATTACACCATCAGCCTTCTTATCAATCTGCTCGCTTTTGATCCAGTCTATGTTCATGTTGCTCGCCCCTGAATTAAAGTTTGTGCAGCATTTTAACTTATTTTGATTCAAAAAGTAAGCAATAATATGATACAACGTGGAGAGGAAGTACTGTTTTTTTACATCCACGTAGATATTCATCAATTTCAATATATATCTAGAAGAGAGCAAAATATGAACAAAGTTGTCCAGTAGTTAGAAAGAAAAATGCAAGCATTTGAGTGCAATCCCAAAACTCTATAGAAAAGAAATTGTACTTTTTATGATATAAAAGCAAGTGCACAACATGAAGCAACTTGAGGAATTGATATATCCTGTCACTTCTCTAATCAGGCAAAACTAATACAAATTCAAAATGAACTTAACACGACCTATCCAAGTAGTTGCCCAAATGAGAGTCTGACTCTTCTCTTAAAGTCTGGATTTCGGACTTTGAGGTTCCCTAGATCATTTGGGAGGAAGTATTTTGTATTCTTGAACTGGCTCCAACTCCTTGTTTTCATCTTCAGCTCTGCCCAAAAATGTCCTGAGAGAATGCATCTAGATTATCCTTGATGCAGCTCTGCAGAGCAACAAATGGATGTACGCAGTCTGAGCCCTACATAATTGGAGAAAATTTTATATTCCAACCCTCAATGAGAATACACAAATCAAAACTTAAAATGTAAAATACTTCAAATTTGCCCATATTGGTTGCTAATTGCTATTGCAGAGTGTCATACCCTAATTTCATCTGGGGACTATCGTTCGTTGATATTTTGATCCTTGCTGGTCAACTTACAGTGTTGAACGCAATGAGCTCGCCCAAGCGAGCTGAAACTTAGTGTTGAAGCAATGAGGTCACCCAGGCGAGTTGGTTTCTTCACCATGAAGTCATTTGGTGGCCCAGGTGAGCCAGAAGCTAGCTTGGGCGAGCTAGGGTCCAGGAAAACCAAGGAAAAGACCCTTTTGCCCCCTTTTTTTTGTGTCATTTTTTGCATTCTTGATCGAAACATTGAATGATCATCTATTTCGCACTGTAACTGGCGTTCAACACTGTAAGTCGACTAGCAAGGATCAAAATATCAATGAACGATAGTCCCCGGACGAAAATAGGATATGACAGTTGTCCCTCTTTACTTATCTTTTATTGGAAATAAAAGAGAAGTAAAGATAAGGACACTAATTTTGTTCGAGTGACCTTGTTATTCGATTGGGTAAGTGGCAAAAACCAAGGAAGAAAAACCAATAAAAAAAGGGCATTGAAGTCCTATAAAACATAAACAGGGAGGACATGGAAGTCCTATAGAGCAGAAGACATTTGAAGTTTTTTTTGTCAAAGCATAGAAACAGAGAACGTTGAGTCCTAAAAAGCACAAAGACAAGGACATTGAGTCCTATGAAAGATAAAGACAAGGACCCGAAGTCCTATAAGGACGAGGACCCGGAGTCCTATGAAAGAAAAAAGACATTGAAGTCTTATAAAGTGTAAAATACAGAAGACATTGAAGTCTTCTTAAGTGTAAATGAATGAAGACATTGAAGTCTTTGAAATGTAAAAGAAGACATTGTAGTCTTTTGAAAGTGTAAATGACTGAAGACATTTAAGTCTTTGAAATGTAAATGAAGATATGTAGTATTTTAAAAGCGTAAACGACTGAAGACATTGAAGTTTGTAAATGAAGACATTGTAGTCTTTTGAAAACGTAAATGGCTAAAGACATTGAAGTCTTTGAAATGTAAATGAAGACATTGTAGTCTTTTGAAAGCATAAATGACTGAAGACATTGAAGTCTTTGAAATGTAAATGAAGACATTGTAGTCTTTGAAAGCGTAAATGACTGAAGGCATTAAAGTCTTTGAAATGTAAATGAAGACATTGTAGTCTTTTGAAAGCATAAATGACTGAAGACATTGAAGTCTTTGAAATGTAAATGAAGACATTGTAGTCTTTTGAAAGCGTAAATGATTGAAGACATTGAAGTCTTTGAAATGTAAATGATAGAGGACTTTGAGTCCTATGAAAGCATAAAGATAGAAGACTTTGAGTCCTATGAAAGATAAAGGCGAGGACTTTGAGTCCTATGAAAGATAAAGGTGAGGACTTTGAGTCCTATGAAAGATAAAGCAAAGGACGTTGAGTCCTATGAAACAAGCCAATAGGCACTAGTACCAAAGGGCTCAAGCTTATGAGAAAGAAAGAGATTGACTCTTTGAGAGGACCTCTCATCCTAAACTTAAAAGATAGGACATTAGATTTAGGAAATTGGTATATAAAGAGAAATCTAGGCACTTATAGTCTAATATGAACATGATTTTTGGGATGCAGATACATGCAACCTTCATCTTGAAATGCTAGTAATGCAAAAGGTTTTGAATCATGAAAATTGTGTAATGCTGATGACATTCCTTCCTATTTTTGTGATTTTGATTTTGATTTTTTTTTCTTTTTTTCTTTTTGTGGAAAACATAGATTGACCATCTCTTTCTGAAAGACGCGATAACTCATGAGACCTCATCCTATCTTTTTGAAAATCTCTTCGGGGACTCCCTCAGAGTGTATGTTTTGTTTGATTTAGTCACTTGACAATTTTAGAGTGACGACAATGGAGCCATTTGACATTTAATCAATCAACCGAAATATTGATCCTAGGGTTTTCCCCTTTCTTTTTTAAAACTTTGATTATTCTGCACAACAAGAAAACATAAGGCTTTGGGATTGATCGTGCGCCCCATTGAAGGATGGAAATGGATTGTCACACTTTGATATGTGACCAAGTGAAACTTTCCCAATTTAAGATCATAGAGTGATGCCAAGGGTTTGTCGATCCCGTTAAAACTTGATGACATGGGCTGATCCCGAAAGAATTTATACAACAAAGGCCACCCTTGTATTCAAAAGGAATCCTAAGGAGTTTGCATGAGCGACTAACATCAAATGTGCCCTACTATCACAATTGTCTTTAGGCGAATAAGTTTTCTTCTCAAATGTGCAAGTATGAAACCTTGAGGATTCTCTCTCTCTCTCTCTCTCTCTCTATTTATATATATATATATATATATATATTCAACAATCACAAGCGTGTGCGGGTTTCATTCCAGAATCCCAATTTAAAAACAAAATTAGTCATTCCTTGATCTACATGGGCTTTACTGGGCTTGTGACGTGGTCAAGGGTAAGAGTACTATGAAAGAAAGGATTATAGAGGCTCAAAGAGTGTTTAAGGGTTACATTGAGTAACCACCTCAACTTTACTCCTTTTGTCTTATACATTAATCCTTATTGCACTTCTGTGCCTTCCCTGTAAAATCTGGAGATCTTTTGTCTCTATTTTTCTTCACTCGCTTTTGGCGGATTTTCTTTTCTTTTTCCTATCATTGTTGCCCAACTTCATACATGTGTTGTTTGCATTGCTCTTCTCGCCTGTTTAGCGGTGGTTCCTACTCAGGGTTTCTATTTTGTTTTTGTTGTTTTTTTTGTGTTGTTTTTAGAAAACAAATATGCTTTGGCTTGGAGGGGGTAGCAAGGGATAAATTAGTGTTTGGGATATTAAAACACAACCATGTGTCATTTCAAATCTTGACTTAGATACTTTTGCAGTTTGGATTTTGGGACCAAACCACTAATAAAAACGCTCCTTATTCTTTTTTTTATATATTACCCTAATTTTTGCCTAGGCCGCCCTTTCAAGTTTTCGACTTATTGGGTGAGAACTTTTTATTTGCCCCTAAGTTCGCTTGAGGCTCATGCATGGTGCCTCTCATTGCCCCAGTGTAGGGCTCTAAGGTATCTATTGTTGTCATGACCTTGTAGCAAGGAAAAATGAAACAAACTGTGCAGGTTTTCGAAAATGAATTTTCAAGGACGAGAAATATTTAAAGGATTTTCAATTGACAGATTAAGCCGAACGACTCTTGTTCTTGACAACTCACTTTTCTCTCAAAAAGAAAACTTTTAAGAATGAGATCAGATGAATGTCTGGACTTCTTGTTTTGATTTAAAACACAATCAATCAAACATTTTTTCTTCTTTTTTATTTTACTCGTCGTTTACGGCACCCCCACCAAACGTATAAAATGAGCAATTTCTGATTGAACAGACTTGGAGATTAACTCAGGAGTGCAAGTCACTTGAGCAAACAAACCAACGACTTACATTCACATTCCAGTGAATGTTAAATAAGCAAAGATGTAATTGTGAGAGAATGAGAGACAAGGACATCAAATTTATCCATATTATTAGCATTATGACCGTTGTTTACAATAATGGCATAAACTTGAAAATCCTAATGAGTCATTGGAGACATCTAACAAAAACCTTCAAATTGCCCCACGCATAGTGTTGCTTGACAATGTCAGAATTCACAAGCAATTGTCCTCCTCAAATTTTAGCCAGCCTGCATCAATTAGACTTTGCACCTTATGTTTCAAGGTCATACAATGCTCAATAGAATGCCCCAGAACTCCTCCATGATAAGCACATGTTGCATTCAAGTTGTATCCTCGGGAAAATGGAGGTTGAGGAACCTTTGTTGGGATTATGGCTACCATTGCATTATTGAGTAGATATGGGAGTAAGTTAGCATACGACACCAGAATTGGGGTGAATTCTACGGGCTTCTTTTCTGGAAAATTCCTTCCTTAGTTGGTGTTTTGGTTCGTGTTAAGGGTGGTGTTTGGTATCTGATGTGCAGCAGGTGGGTTTTGTGGCTGATTTAGGGGTGGCCTTTGTGGATGATTGGGTGTTCTTGGCTGATAGGGTGGTGAGTAATGAGAAGGGCTGATATTGGCTGAGTATGGATATTGTTGAGTTGGTGGGAACGCTGGTAACGTGTCTACTATCATTGTTATCATCTCCCTCTCCATCATTGGGGGCACTACTTGAGCTGCCAGATCCCTCCATCTTTGGGCGTATTCTTTGAAAGATTCATGCTCCCTCTTAAACATGTTCTGTAGTTGCATTCTATCTGGAGCCATATTAGAATTGTACTGATACTGCCTAATGAAGGCAACCATTAGGTCTTTCCTGGAACGGACCCGAGAAGGCTCTAGATTGGTGTACTAGGTGATGGTTGCACTAGTAAGACTTTCCTGGAAGAAATGCATCAATAATTTTTCATCTTTTGCATATGCCCCCACTTTCCTACAGTACATCTTCAAGTGATACTTGGGGCAAGTAGTCCCCTTGTACTTATCAAATTTCAGCACCTTGAACTTTGGAGGAATGACCACGTCGGGCACTAGGCATAACTCTGCCATGTCAGCAAAGGCATAATTTTTGCCTTCTTCAGTGACCCTTATCCTTTCCTCTATATGATCAAATTTCTCCCTTTCCACCATAGCAGGAGGGACTATTTCCACTACAAAATGCAAGGGTTGTGGTTGTGGGTGATACTGAGGGCCCCCCAAAGTGTTTAGTAGGGGTACGCCACCAAATGCTTGCTCCTTAATAACATATCCGAGGCAAGGCTCAAAGTCGGCTAGAGTGTGGTCTCGGGGTACTTCATGTGTCTCCCCTATGGGTTGAGGGACCTGTGCCTGACCAAATTGGGGTTGTTGGCTTTCAATAAGTATGGGAGTGGAGTTATTGACATTCTCATCGGGAGTGTGTGCAACATTGGGTGGTGTATGGTGGGAAGGAATGCTTGTTCTAAACTTGCACAAAATGGGGGCCACCCGTACTTCCTAACGCTTCGCCTCCCTGCCCTACCATATCTGAGACTGGAGGATTTACATGATTGAGGCCAGATGGGTGAGTTAGGTCCACCTTAGTGGCGGTACTTGCGGCAACGACTATAGCCGTGTTGACCTCCATCATTTTCTCATACTCATCATGGCTTCCATCATTGTGGTAATTTGCTCTTTCATGGCCTCCATGTTAGCCTTCATCTGCTCTTGCACCTCCTCTATTTCACTCATTACTCTAGCTCTAGCACGCGTTCGGTAAGGGAGCTATAAAGCGTGTTCTTTCCTTATGATTACAATGATTACAGTTCTCATTTCAAGGAAAGAATGCAATGAGCAATGCATCCAAATGTGAAAAGAAAAATAAGTATGGATGTATATGAATGATATATCGTTGAAGTATTGCAAGTTTTACATAGGACATTCAGTAGAAGATAGGGTCAAATCAAATCAGATTTTCATTAAAGCAACATGGTTCATCACATCTTGTTAGAGTCAACGTGAAATTGGAAATAAAACATGGACATCAGCAGTCCTCAATTTTGTAAATTATTTAGCCCAATCATGTGTTAGCAGTAGCCAAAGAAGCTATGTAAACTCAATCCATCTTCTGCCTCAACTTTTGCAAGCTGGTTACTTCCATACTTGACCTTGACTTGATGAAACCTTTTCTTAAAAGCATGTGCCTGGTTTGACCCTATAATCCAAGGAATAGAAATTTTGATTGTCAATACTTTGACAACATATCATAGAGATGAATGACTTGGGCATACTTATGCTATGCATGACAAATGTAATTATGAAATCGACCTGAGATGCCCAAAGAACCATCATTTCTTGGTTAACAATGCATTAGGTACCATGTTCACATGATTTTCAATAATTTTTTAAGAGAAATGAGAGTATAATCCCAACATGGTTTGTTTATAGCTATCATCATGGTACGCAACACATGTAACTGTGGTGTAAACTTCATTCTTCATTGTGGCTTTCTTTTTGTTCTTTTTTTTGTTTTGTGTTTTTTTGTTTTTTTTTTTGCAGAGGAAAATGCAAGGATCATGTATGAGTAAATATAACATGCGAACGATGAAAATAGAATGTATGCAGTTGGCAAAACAAAAGCATGCTAAATGAAGATGTATGATAATGCAATGACTCATGCAAATGCAATGCATGAATATGATAAATGATAATTGCAGGAATGATATGTCCATTATGATGCCATGAAGAGATGCATGATGCGATCAAGGAACAAGCCAGAGTGAGTTTGCTATGTGCCCCCCTAATTTAGGAACCTAATGGAAAGGATCCAAAAGTCCCCTTCTAGTGAAACCTCTCAAGGGTGGTTTCATGTAACTTTACTGGCTTCTAGAGATATCTTCCTCTTAGGTAATACATTGTGGCGATAGGGACTATCAGCGACAATGCATCAAGTGAGTCAGAGACCCATCATGACCATAGATCGACCTCCACTCCTTATGGCTCACATAGACCTGGGTATAGGGCCTAATATCTCAATGTGTGTGCAAAGGTGTTGGTGTCACATGTGCATAGAACAAAAATATTTCTAACTACGAATGTAATAGATAGACAGACACACATCAAACATAATAACATAGCAAAGATTATACACAAATATAGACAAAACAAAAGATAAAAGAGAAAATAAAGAAGAAGTCACGATAAAACATTGCACACTGATCGAATGGCTTAACTCTCTAATAGTCCCCAGTGGAGTCACCATCTGTTGCAACCTACCCTACGACGAGAGTGCGAGTGAAAGGCCAAAGGTGTGTCTTCCAAAAAGGAAAAACGCGCGGGAGTCGCCATCAATGTTTATTCGAGACAAACGTTAGAAAAACAAAAAAAAAGGATTCGAGAGTTGTTTACGCATGGGGAAGGTATTAGCACCCCACGCGCCCACCACAAGGGGCGGGAGCCTTTAATCGAGTGTGCACAACATGACTTCAGAATTATTTACTTTTCCCTTTTTATATTTTTTTTTTGGGTCAACAAGGGTGTTGCCCTTGCTCCTATGTATCCTCAGGTACGATGAGGAATTCAGACCTACGTAGTTCTTTAAGTCTGAATGTTTGTGTGTTAAATTGGTTTTTTATGTTTTTGAAAGATTCATTTTAATTGTGAACAAAAAAGTCGTCTAAGGCGTTGGACCTTGAAACGTTGTTTTAAATTTTGAAAAACGGAGAGAATCGTTAAGGCATTGGACCTTGAAACAATCTTTTAAATTTGAAAAATAGAGAGAATCGTTAAGGCGTTGGATCTTGAAACAATCTCAAGTGATATTTGATAAAAAGAAATTATTTATGAGTTGGTTTTATCTTGGTTTTGTTTATTAACTTTCAATCTCTTTAAAGACAACTTTACAACACTAGGGATCGGTTAAGATTGAACATTACAAAGAAAAATGAGATCACCGATGATAGATGGAGGAAATGAATGTGCAGAAAACAACAAGGGGGACCCCTAAGGGTGCATAGATCACATCAAAATCTTAAAAACAAAACTAACCAACGGTCGCACGAAGAACATTGAACAAGGAGCGATGTAGGGAATGATAGCGGTTGCATTTCAGTAGTGCCTCAGCTTCGTTTCCTCTTCTTTCTTCTTCTTCTTTCTTAATTCTCTCAATTCCCTCAACTTCTGAACCTTGGAACCCCTTATAACACACCTAGGACACCTATTTTTAGGCAAAGGGTCACTTTGGGGCAGTTGCAGCTCACTCGGGTGAGTTGAAAATTAGTGCTAAAGCAATGAGCTCGCCCAGGCGAGTTGGTTTCTTCACCATGAAGTCATTTGGTGGTCCGGGCGAGCTAGGGTCCAGGAAAACCAAGGAAAAGACCATTTTGCCCCATTTTTTTTTTGGTATTTTTCTCATTCTTGATCAAAACACTAAGTGATCATTTGTTTCGCACTATAATTGGCGTTCAACACCATAAGTCGACTAGCAAGGATCAAAAGATCAACGAATGATAGTCCCAGGATAAAATTAAGGTATGAGATAAGCCAATATCAGTCCTTCTCATTACCCACCACCGTATCAACCAAGAACACCCAATCATCCACAAAGGCCACCCCTAAAGCAGCTACAAAACCCGCTTGCTGCATATCTGATACCAAACACCACCCTTAACACGAATCAAAACACCAACCAGGGAAGGAATTTTCTAGAAAAGAAGCCTGTAGAATTCACCCCAATTCTGGTGTCATATGCTAACTTACTCCCATATCTACTCACTAATGCAATGGTAGCCATAATCCCAACAAAGATTCCTCAACCCCCATTTTCCCGAGGATACAACTCGAATGCAACATGTGCTTATCATGGAGGAGTTTTGGGGTATTCCATTGAGCATTGTATGACCCTGAAACATAAGGTGCAAAGTCTAATTGATGCAGCCTGGCTAAAATTCAAGGAAGAAAATTGCTTGTGAATTCTAACATTGTCGAGCGACACTATGCGTGGGGCAATTTGAATTCAATTTGAAAATAAAGTTTTAATTTGGCGCGTTGAAGTGTTCAGAGCCTGCTTCTATTTTGATTTGCTTAGGGACAATCAAAGTTTTAATTTGGGGGATTTTGATAACTGCTAAATAATTGTACTTTTATAATAGAAAATGAAGTGAAATTGTCTTTAAAATAATTATTTAGCGATTTTTCGTACTTAAATGTTAAAGAATTAATGTTTCATTGAATTTTAGTTGTAGATATGAAAATTGGAGGTGTTATAAGCAAAAAAGTGGGAAATAACGAAGAAGAAATCAGGAATGGCCCAGCCCAGCATCTCGCTTAGCGCGCACCTCGCACTAAGCGAGACATGAGACACAGGCACTAAGCGAGGCATTAAGCACAAGAGTCAGAACACGTGCTCAACACACGCAACAGAAAACAGAACCCGCCAAGCACATAGTACACGCTAAGCGCATGATCCAACAGAAGCAACACGTGCTAAGCGAGAGGAGCTTTCTTAGCGCATGATCTAAATGCGCTAAGCGAGGATGGTCGCGCTGAGCGAGCCTACAAAGGCCCAAAGCCCACTTCATTACTATAATCTGTAATTAGATTGCAGATTAGTTGCTAAGGGAGTTAGTTAGTAGTGCCACGTGTCATTAGGTAGTTAATTCTGTTAGGTTTTCCAATTGGGAAGTTTGTTAGGAGGTAGTTAGTAACAACTTGTTATATATATAGCAAGTTTTTGTGAAGGCTCATTTTTTACGTTTTGAAAATTCCTGATATCCTTGTAATCCTCTGCATTCTTCATCAATAATATCAGAATATCTTCTTGTTTGGGATTCTCTTCTTCATTTCTAGTTCTTCGATTTGATCCAAAATCCTAGTACTATATCAATTGGTATCAGCTTGGCACCTTCTAGATTCATCTCGAAATGGCACAAAACACTAGAAACCAATCTCTTCTTCATGAAGTAGAAGAATGTTTGAGCTCGAAGTTGGATGAGAGGTTCTTGCAGCTTGCGGGTTCATTATGGCAAACGCTACGTGCAGACATGGATGAACTTCTACAACAAGAGGTAGTGGAGCATTCTCCTTCTTCCAGCGTGGGAATTACGACACGCGGTGAGAAATCTTCTATCTATTCCTTTTATACACGTCTTGCAAGACTGGATTTCTCTAGGTTTAATGGCGATGGGATTAAGAATTGGTTGGTTCAGTGTGAGACTTTTTTTCGGTGGATAATACTCCAGAAGATTTCAAAGTTAGGTTGGTTGTGGTACATTTCGAGGGAAAAGTATTGCAATGGCATAGTACTTATGTTAGAGCATTAGGATTGAGAAATTTGCCTTCTTGGAAGGATTATTCCCAAATTTTACTGGATAGATTTGATGAAGTCTGTGAGGATCCTATGGCTGAGTTGATGAGGTTAAGGTAGAAAGGATCCGTGACTGAATTTCATGAACAATTTGATGCAACTGTATCAAGAGTTGAACTGGCTGAGGAACATCAATTAAGTTGTTTCTTGGGAGGTCTCAAACAGGATGTGCAAATGATGGTGAGGATGTTCTAGCCAGATTCAATTAGGAAGGATTTTTCTTTAGCCAAAATGTATGAATTTTCTATTAGTGCTAACCCCCAACAAAAACTATTTTCTAAATCAGCCAAGACCAGTCACTTCTCGAAACCACCCTTGTTGCCTACACCCCCTAACCCTGCTGAAACATCTAAGCCCAAAATAGAAACTACAAGAAATCTTACAGCTACCTATATGAGTGAAAGAAGAGCAAAGGGGTTGTGCTATTTATGTGATGAGCTCTTTACACCAGAGCACAATTTGACACATAAGAAATTGCAAATGCATGTTATGGAGGTTGATGATAATTCAGATTCAGAAGGGGAAGATGTTGTGAGTGAGGAGTTAGCTGTCTCTTCAGCTAGTGAACCACTAATATCAGTAAATGCTCTAACTGGAACTACTAGTTTCAAAACAATGCAAGTCACTGGTTATTACAGGAAAAAAAACCCTTTCATATCCTCATTGACAGTGGCGGTACACATAACTTCTTGGATGCACATGTGGCCAAGAAATTAGGATGTAGAATTAAGGTGATTCCCTTTTTAACTGTAGTTGTGGCTGATGGAAATAAGGTACAAATTTTGAATGTGGTTAAGAGTTTTACATGGGTGATTCAGAATACCAGTTTCTCATCTGATATAATGTTGGTGTGATTTGGTGCTTGGGGTGGAATGGTTAGTAACTTTGGGTGACATTACTTGGAACTTTGATAAGATGACTATGGAGTTTGTTACACAAGGAAGGAGACATGTGCTGAGAGGGGCTTCTAATGCTAAGCTGAAAACGGTGAAGAAGCAACAATTGTACAAGGCACTTTCTTCTAGTGTGCACTTTTCTATGTTGCAGTTGTGTAAGGGAAAAGAAGACTTATTGTTGAATTCACTTACTACTCATGCACCTGCATCTTCCATGCCTACTAGTGTTGCAGAATTGCTATGCAGATTTGATGATATTTTCCAGGAACCTACTGTTAGTCGATGAATACAACTAACTTTTATGTATAAAACCTGTGTAAATTATATCAAACTCCTCCAATTTATGGTTATTTTGTAGTTTTGTAATTACTTTTTGTTAAAGATAGGTAATAAATACTTAGTACACCCATTTTGTGTGTTTAATAATCATTTCCTCACACTTTTAGGTTAATTAGGCAAGTTTGTGAAGTGCTGATTTTCATCCGCTTGCTAAGCCAATTTTCTGGCTTAGCGAGCCATCCGCTGAGCACAACACTTCTTTGGCCGAGCGTGAGGAAGAATCTAGAAGAAGGATGAGTTGTGCATGTTCGCTGAGTGAGGGCTAATCCTGCTAAGAGCCCCACTTGAGTCCATCCGCTGAGCAAAAAGACGAGCGCTAAGCCGAAATTCACTAATGCGCACTAAGCGAGCCAGAGTTCTGCTAAGCGCGAAAGCACCAACAAGGTCACCTATTTAAGCCTGAAATCAGAAATGGAGAGGGATTTTGGGAAATTCTAGAAGCTTTTGCATGTTTTGAGATTTCAAGAGAGAGAAAGGTCCAAGTTCCAGAGAGTTTTGAGGGCTTTTTCTGTGAGAAGACTGGCAGAGAACTAAGCGAGAAGAGGAAGCCATCCTGAGAGAATGAGATGAGTCTGTGAGTGATTGTGAGGTTCTAGTGGTGGAGGAGACATCTCCACTACTTGTATTTATTCAATCCATCATTTTTCTCTTCTCTTTGTTGTAAAGGAAGCTTCCCAGATATAGAGAGCTAAATCCTCTGTTTGTTCTTCCTTGTAGGTACTTGATGTAAATACTTGTATATCTATTTAATGATGTTTTATGTGTTCTCTGTGCTATCAGTACATCATTTCAGCGTGCTTTTTCCTTGATCAAGTAGATGCATGCTTTGTTAGGAGCATTCAACAGTGAAAATTGGTCTAATTCTTAGAACTTGAAATTGGTTGTCTTTAACTTTTACAAACTAAGTTGTCTATTTGTTGCAAATTTTTGTCAAGGTCTCCTTGTCTAATGGTGTGCCATCACCAAACCACTACAAAATATTAAATACACAAATTAGTCACATACATGTAAATGAATAAAAAGGGATAGTCAACTAATAAGTTAAACTTGTTAAAGTCAATATACCATGGCCCAATCATTCTTCAAACCCCCTCTTACTATGTTCCACATCCAATGCATGACATAATAGCCACACTCATAGCCTCCACTTTGAACATGACTCTACATTCAATATAAAAAATAATAGTATATAACAATTACAAACTTACAAAACATCAATAGTCTAAAATAAGGATGCATTAAATAACTAACCTTTACTTCAATCCACTGAGGTGCAACTTGATCAGTTTTACCATCCATGGTAGTCTTTAAAGTCTTCATTGTACTGGTTACAAAAAAACATCAATGTATATACACTATAAAACTATTTAACAACCCAACTTTACAGTATATTAAATGAGTTATAATATAAAACTTAACTTGTTAATTGTAGCTTTAATATGAATATCCGGCTTCTTATACAACGAATAGAACCAGAAAACAATGCATTCATAGGACATAGAACAACCAGCTGCCAATGGGCCTTGGATTAGACAATAATTAGGTTCGTATTGTGCAGATATTTCTCCTACAATCATTTGCATAAATTTTACTCATTGATTCAAGTAAGCTCCTAGGTAGACTTCTTGTTGGGATTCCTTTATCCATGTTTCAATGTAATGTTTACATTTAGCTCGTCTATCCTTTGCATTGTGTATGGACTGAATCTCAAGGAATCCATACACTAAAGCATGACCCAAGCTTGAACTCCACTCATCCATAAACCTATTTTTAACATTTCAAATGAAAATTGCTAATGATGTATATCATAATGAATGTTAATTATTACTCAATGATATGAAATTTACTTACATCATCCACAATTGTAGTATAACTATGTTCAGACGTTTGTTACCTGATATTATTTCATTTACATCTGAATATGTTAAAAAGAAGATTAAACCAAAACCAATTGTTAAAAATTAAATACTAGAAATAAGGCAAAAAAGTGTAAACCTCGAAGTCTGTAGCAGTGTGGTTTGTAAAATAGTATGGTGTCTTACAACAGAGCATTTAATCCTTTATAAAATATGCAGATAAAAATAAACTATCAAGTCTAGTCAAAACTATTGATGTAATCGGCAATAGAAAAGTCATAATGATAGAGAAGTTGAGATTTTAGGATTTAAAGATTTGAACTAAGAAACTTGAGATTTTAGCACTCAAACTCAGCAAATTTGAACTAAGTACATGAATTAAAGCACTAATAGGTTTTTTGTAGTTTCCAACACTCCCCCCAAGTTGTAGCATCTCTAAGCTTAGAAGAAATACATTGACTTTGAGGTCCCCAAAGATTGTCAACATGTCTACAAGTTGATCATTACAATTAACAGATTCAATAATTATTTCTTTAGACATAACCTTTTTCTCAAAGAAAAAGATGATGTATTTTTATATTTGGTTCTTTCATGAAACATTGCATGCACTATGAAGGACTCCTTGATAATCATAATATTGCTTCCTCTGCTAGATGTCACAAAACTTCAATCCTTAAAGGAATTCTTTGATCCAAATAAGCTCACAAGTGGTTGTTGCCAGTCTTATATCTTGCATTCCACAATAGATGGCATATATTGACTAACTACTCCAAATGCAAAATAAATGCCAGGTCTAGTAATTTTGAGATAGATGACCTTTCCAATCAATGTTGGATATCTCAAGACCTGAATAAGGCTCTTGATTAGACAACAATTATGATTTGGATCCATGGGACTATCAATAGGTCAACAATCTTAATTTCTTAATTTCTTAACATACTTGCTTCTTTAAGTATGTCTAATGCTTACATCCTTTTGTGAAACGATGATTCCATACTTTGGTTGAGTCACTTAATACCATGGAAATGTGCTTAATTTTCTAAGATATTTGGTCTTGTCATACCCTAATTTCATCCGGGGACTATTGTTTGATGGCATGCAACCTTTGGTTGACCGCTTCGAGGTACTTGGCACCCTTTGTTGCACAATACGTGAAGTTCCGAGACATGCCGGAAATCAAAAGGAAGCATTGTTACGCAATCTGTGAAATTCCGTAACATGCCGAAAATCAAAAGGAAGTATTGTTACACAATCCGTGAGTTTCCGTAACATTCCGAAAGCTAAAAAAGGAGTAATTACATGACCCGTAAGGTTCCGTAACCTTACGGAAAGAAAACAAGTATCATTACAAAATTCGTAAAGTTTCATAACGTTACGGAAAAAGAATCACCAAAAAAGCAAAAGGGAGGTGTATTTAGTATAAACAGGGGGTGCAAATAGCAACCAGGCCCACTTGGGCCTTCCAAGATGTTCCTCTAGAAGGCGGTTGGTTCTGGAGGAAGCAACCTGGCTCGCCTGGGCGAGCTGGGTGGCAAGCTCCTCCCCTATTTTCCTATAAATAGGGGGAGGAGTGAAGGAGAAAGGGGTTCAACCCTTCTGGTACTTCATAATCACTTAAAATTAGCGAAGAAAATTGTTTCCGTGAAGAAAATCCAAGCCGAGGCGCTTCCGTAACGTTTCCGTGGGTGATTTCGCGAAGATTTTCAACCGTTCTTCGTCGTTCGTCATTTGTTCTTCGTCGTTCTTCGGTCTTCAACCGGTAAGTTCCCGAAATCGAACTTTTCAATTCATTCTATGTACCCTTGGTGGTCCCCATTTGTTTCACATACTTTTATTCTCGTTTCATTTACTTTCCATACCCCTTTTTGACGTGCTTTAGTCATTTACTTAAGTCATTTTCTTGCCTAATCAAAAAAATAAAATAAATTTCCATCGATCATTTGATTTGTAATATCCATTAATTTCTGTTAAAATGAAATCCAACCGTTCGGTCATACCGTAACCAAGTTGGAAACCAAAAAGAGGTAAAATAATAATATAATAATCAAAAAATATCTTTTAGTAAAATAAACCAAAAAAATCAATCGGACGTTTCTCTTTGGGATTTCTCTTTCTTAATTGAATTGACTAATAACTAAAGTGAAACTAAAGCTAAAATCAACTCGCAAAGTCAAGCTCGTCCGTAAAAAATCACTAAAAAGGATTTTAAGGTTCAATACCTCAGTTTTTCTCACCAAGTAAAAATGGGTCATTTTAAGGTCCAACGCCTTAAAAGGACCTCCTTCCAAGTAAAAAGAATCGCTTGATTTCCCCTTTAGAAAGAACTACGTAGGTCTGATTTCCTCTTCGATAGAGGGTACATAGGAGCAAGAGTCCTGCTTTTGTCGACCTCAAAAATAAAAAAGAAATAAAAGTTTAGATACGCAATTTCACACAATTCTAAAATTAAGTCTGTTGTCCTTTGAGACAAACGTGAGAGGTGCTAATACCTTCCTCAAACGTAAATACAACTCCCGAATTTGGAATATTCTTCATGACCGGTTTCCTTCGGTTTTTTCGACGTTTTCCACAAATAAACGTTGGTGGCGACTCCGCGCATTTTTCCTCCTTTGGAAGATGCACCCGTGAGCCTCGCCTCACTCGCCCGCAAAAGGGTAGGTTGCGACAATTGGCGACTCCACTGGGACTGTTTTTGTGAGTTAGGCCTATTTTAGGAAAGTGTGGAATTGTGAAACTTTGTGTGTGCATTTTTTTTTTGAACTGTGTAAATATAATAAATGTTGTTTTTTTCCACATTTTTACACTGCATTCTAAGAACCCACGGGTTTGAGTAAAAAGGGGCCCTATACCCGGGTCCATGGAAATCTAAGGAGTGGAGGTGAATCTATGGTCATGCTAGGTCTCCGACTTGCTTGATAATAGTGAAACCTCGTCTAGAGCTTTCTCTCTTTATAATGTGTTGTCGCTAGTATTCCATACTGCTGCAATATTATTATCTTGAGTGATGATACCTCTAGAAAACAACCATGTGAGATATGGATCATTGGGAGTAGTTATTAGAGACCCCTAGATATTATCCTATAGGTCCCCAAATAGGGGCACGGAGCAAACACGCTGCGTGCCATTTTTAAACACTGCCATGCATGTAGACCTAAATGTCATGTACACCTTTGCTGTATGATTATTTGTGGATATTGCCATGCTATGTGCATCCCCGTGTTATGCTTTTGCGCGTCTACATCATGTCGTCACACACCCGTTGTATGTTGGTCTCGTCTTTTGTCATGGGAAGCCGGAAGATCCATATCACCTTCTTAAACTGCACACATGGGGCACTGCACCCCCCAAGTGTGCAAGTAAGAAGAGATAATTTTTCAGGGCTCTCGTGTCCATAAATGCATTCATATCATGCATTGCATAAGCATCTCTTCATGGCATCATAATGAACATATCGTTCTTGCATTTGTCCATTATCATATTCCAGCCTCACATTTTGCATGAGTCATTGCATCATCATGCATATGCGTCCAACAAACGTTTTTGATCTACAAATTGCATACCAATTGTTTTCATGTTTGCTCATGCGTGATCCTTGCGTTCTCCTCTGCAAAACAAAAACAAAAAAGAAAGCGTGAAAATTCACGCTGCATTCTTAGTTGCATATATTCAGTACCGTGAGCCAACCATGTTGGGATCATAAACCCGTTTCACTTAAAAACAAAATGATTGAACATGGTACCTAATGCATGGTTAACTAAGAAAAGATGTTTCCTCGGGCATCTCAATTTCATAATTACACTTTCCATGCATAGCATACGTATTCCCGATTCTTTCATCTCTATGAAATGTTGTCAAAGTATCGGCGATCAAATTGTCATTCTTTGGATTATGGGGTTGAACCAAGCTCATGCTTTTACGAAAAGGTTCATCAAGTCAAGTTGAAGCATGGAAGTAACCATCTTGCAAAAAAAAATTGGGGCAAAAGATGAATCGAGTTACATCACTGCTTCATCTACTCCCAAACTCATTTAGGACTGTTGATGTCCTTGTTACTTCCAGTTTCACTTTGACCAAGATGTCATGAACCATGTTGAAAAATCTAAATTGATTCAACCCCATGTCTTGCGTAAAAATTCGCAATACTTCAAATTGGTTGCATTGCTCATTGCATTCTTTCCTTGAAAAAAAGAGAACTTAATCATTGTTATAAAAAAGAAAAGAACATGTTTTACGGCGCCCTTACCGAACCCGTGATAGAGCTAGAGTAATGGGTAAAGTAGAGAAGGTGCAAGAGCAGATGAAGGCCGACATGGAGGCCATGAAAGAGAAAATGGCCACAATGATGAAGGCCATAAAGAGCATGAAGAAGATAATGAAAGCCAATGCGGTTGCAGTTGCCACTACCAGCACTGTTGCTAAGGTGAACCCGATGCCCCTATCTGGCCTCAACCAAATGAATCATCCAACCTCAGATATGGTAGGCAAAGCTTTGGGAAGTACGGGCGGCCCCCATGATGTGAAAATTCAAAACGAGCACGCCTTCCTGCCATATGGCTTGCCTCTCAACTATACGCCACCCAATGTGGCGTACACTCCCAATGAGAATGTCAATAACTTCACTCCTATACCCATTGAGAGCCAACAACCCCAAACTGATCATGCACATGTCTCTTAAACCGTAGGGGAGACACATGAAATTCCCCACCACAATCTAGCCGACTTCGAGCCTTGCCTCGGATATGCCACTGAAGGGCAAGCAGTTGGTGGTATACCCCTACAAAACCCTTTGGAGGGCCCTCAGTATCACCCCCAGCTACACCTCTTGCATTCCACAACAAGTAAAAACCCTCGTGCTATGACAGAAATGGGAAAGTTGGATCATCTAGAGGAAAGGCTCAGGGCCATTGAAGGAGGTGAAGATTATGCCTTTGCTAACCTAGAAGAGTTGTTCCTAGTACCCAATATCATCACCCCTCCCAAGTTCAAGGTGCTAGACTTTGACAAGTACAAGGGAACTACTTGCCCCAAGAACCATCTAAGGATGTATTGTCAGAAGATGGGGGCATACGCAAAAGATGAGGAATTGCTGATACATTCCTTCCAAGAAAGTCTTACTGGGGTAGCTGTTACCTGGTACACTAGCTTGGAACCTTCCCGAGTCCATTCTTGGAAGGACCTAATGGTTGCCTTCGTTAGGCGGTGTCAGTATAATGGCTTTGGATAGGATGCATCTACAGAACATGTGCAAAAAGGAGCATGAATCCTTCAAAGAATACACCCAAAGGTGGAGGGATCTGGCAGCCCAAGTGGTACCCCCAATGATGGAAAAGGAGACGATAATCATGATGGTAGACACATTATCGGTATTCTACTATGAAAAGATGGTGGGCTATGCACCTTCAAAGCTTTGCGGATTTGGTCTTCGCCAGTGAAAGGATCGATGTGGGTCCAAAAAGAGGCAAATTTAGTCATCCTGCTTGGACGAATGAGAAAACTGGGGCAAATGAAGAGGGTGAGGATGAAGGAGAAGCCCATGTTGTGACTGCCATTCCTATATGGCCAAGTTTCCCACCAACCCGACAATGTCATTACTTAGCCAATAACGATCCATCTCCTTACCCACCACCCAGTTATCCACAAAGGCCATCCCTAAATCAAACCACAAAACCCACCTACCACACGACCAATGCTAAACACCACTTTTAGCATGAACCGAAGCACCAACCAAAAGGGAATTTTGCAGCAAAAAGCCTGTAGAATTCACCCCAAATTCCGGTGTCATATGCTAAACTTGCTCTCACATCTACTCGATAATTCAATGGTAGCCATAACCCCTGCTAGGTTTCCTCAACCTCTATTTTTCCAAGGATACGACTCGAACGCAACGTGTGCTTGTCATGGAGAAGCCCCGGGGCATTCCATTGAGCACTGTATGACCTCAAAGTGTAAGGTGCAAGGTCCAATTGATGCGGGCTGGCTGAAATTTGAGGAGAATCGCGTGTAAATCCTAACATTGACAAGCGACACCACACATGGGGCAATTTTGAAAGCTGTTGTTAGATGTCTCTAATGACTCATCAGGATTTTCAAGTTTATGCCATAGTTACAACGCTAAATAAATGGATAAATTTGACATCTTTGTCCCTCATCCTCTCGTAATTACATCTTTGCTTCCACTGGAATGTGGGTGCAAGCCATTGGTTTGTTTGCTCGAGCAACATGCGCTCCTGAGTGCTGACTTCCAAGATTGTTCAATCAGAAATTACTTGTCTTGCACGTTGGTGGGGGTGCCGTAAAACAACGAGTAAAGTTCAAAACAAATAAGTTTCAAAATAAAAAAAAGTTCAAAAAGAAAAAGAAAAAAAAAAGCATTTGATTGACTGTGTTTTCAAGACGTTCATGTGACCTCATTTTATCATTCCGGAAAGTTTGTCTTTTTAGAGAGAAGTGAGTTATCAAGAATAGGATGTTGGACAAATGACCTCAGCTATCTTAAGAAGGGGGGGGGGGGGTTGAATTAAGATACAAAGACTATTCCCCAATTAAACTTCCACTCTCTCTTTTTGGATTAACAATGCACCCTTAACAATGATCACCCTTCATGGAAATAATTTTCCTCAGCAATTACGAGAGAGAGAGAAGTGCCTAAGGGGCTGAACCCTTTTCTTCTTCACTTCTCCCCCTATTTATAGCAAAATAGGGGAGAAGCTTGCCGCCCTGCTCGCCCAGGCGAGCAAGGTTGCTTCCTCCAGAAGCAACAGCCTTCTGGAGGAATCTTCTGGAGGGCCCAAGTGGGCCTGGTTGCAATTTGCACCCCCCTTTTTACTAAATGCACCCCCTTCTATTTTTTTTGTAATTCTTTTTCCGTAACGTTACGAAACTTTACGAATTTCGTAACGATACTTATTTTCCTTCCGCAAGGTTACGAATCCTTACGGATTATGTATTTACTCTTTTTTAGCTTTCGAAGAAGTTTACGGAAACTCACGGATTGCGCAAAAATACCTCTTTTCGATTTCCGCCACATTACAGAATTTCACGGATTGCGCAAGCCTGCTTCCTTTTGATTTCTGAGATGTCTCGGGACTTCATTTATTGCATGTCATCAAGTAATAATCCCCGGACGAAATTAGGGTATGACATCTTGGATTCTTGGATTCTTGTCTTGAATAAAACTTTGAAGCACTTGATCCTTTGGCATCATCAAAACATCAAAACATCTTGCTTCTACATAGGAGTCATTTGACTTAATCCACCAACTGAAAAAATCCTTCAACTATTTTTTGTCCTTGGAAAATTCTTTTTGCAAGAATCAATTGCTTCTTTCATTCTTCCTCATTACGAGGTTGTGAAAACAAGACGATGATTGGTACCTCAAAGCCTTACACTGGGGCAATGAGGGGCACCGTGCATGAACCTCAAGCGAACCTAGGGGCAGATTAGAAGTTCTCACCCAATAGGTTCCCTGCTACAAGGTCATGACGAAAGACAACGATTGGTACCTCAAAACCTTACACTGGGGCAATGAGGGGCACCGTGCATGAGCCTCAAGTGAACATAGGGGCCGATCAAAAGTTCTCACCCATCGATGTTTTTAAACAAAAAAAAGGGGACAAACCCTAGGATTTCAATGGATTGATTAAACATCAAACGACTCCATTGCCGTCACCCCAAAATGGTCAAGTGATTAAAATTAAACAGAACACACACTCTGAGGGAGTTCCCGGAGAGATTTGCAAAAGATAGGATAAGGTTGCATGGACTATCACCTCTTTCAAAAGGACAGTCAATCTGTGTTTTCCAAAAAACTCAAATCAAAATCAAAATCAAAATCACAAAATAGGGAAAGAATGTCATGAACATTGTACAACTTTCCATTACATTGCATTGTTTCATATGAAGTCCGCATTTACCAAATTTCACGACAAAGGTTCCATGCATCTGCATCCCTAAAATTCATGTTAACTGCATAGATTTCCTACATCTAATGTCCAATCTTTTGAATTTGGAATGACCGGCCCTCTCAATGAGTCAATCTCTTGCTTTCTCATAAGGGTGGACCCTTGGGTACTAGTACCCTCACCTTCAGAGGACTACACGTCCTCGCCTTCAGAGGACTACACGTCCTCACATTCAGAGGACTACACGTCCTCACCTTCAGAGGGCTACACGCCCTCACCTTCAGAGGACTACATGTCCTCACCTTTAGAGGACTACACGTCCTCGCCATCAGAGGACTACACGTCCTTGCCATCAGAGGATTACACGTCCTCGCCTTCAGAGGGCTACATGCCCTCACCTTCAGAGGACTACACGTCCTCACCTTTAGAGGGTTGCACGTCCTCGCCTTCAGAGGGCTGCACACCCTCTCCTTTAGTGGGCTAGACACTCTCACATTCAAAGGATGACACGTCACCAACTTTAGAGGGCTACGTGCCCTCACTTTCAGTGGACTCTATAGCCACACCTTAAGAGAATTTAAGGTCCTCTGTCCTTAATGCTTAACCGAGACTTGCGCTCCCGGTTAAGGGGCGAGTAGTTTCCTTTTATCAGTTCCTGGGCCACCCCCTGATATTGGAGGGCGACCAACTGTGCGAGCACATCCAGAGAGGGAGGCTATCACGCAGCTACTATGCATACCAGGTGTCATACCCTAATTTCGTCCGGGGATTATTACTTGATGACATGCAATAAATGAAGTCCCGAGACGTCTCAGAAATCAAAAGAAAGCAGGCTTGCGCGATCCGTGAAATTCCGTAATGTGGCGGAAATCGAAAAGAGGTGTTTTTGCGCAATCCGTGAGTTTCCGTAACTTTTTCGAAAGCTAAAAAAGAGTAAATACATAATCCGTAAAGATTCTTAACCTTGCGGAAGGAAAAATAAGTATCGTTACGAAATTCGTAAAGTTTCGTAACGTTACGGAAAAAAGAATTACAAAAAAATAGAAAGGGGGGTGCATTTAGTAAAAAGGGGGGTGCAAATAACAACTAGGCCCACTTGGGCCCTCCAGAAGATTACTCCAGAAGGTTGTTGCTTCTGAAGGAAGCAACCTTGCTCGCCTGGGCGAGCTGGGCGGCAAGCTTCTCCCCTATTTTGCTATAAATAGGGGGAGAAGTGAAGAAGAAAAGGGTTCAGCCCTTTAGGCACTTCTCTCTCTCTCTCAAAATTGCTGAGGAAAATTATTTCCGCGAAGAAAATCCAAGCCGAGGCGCTTCCGTAACGTTTCTGTAACGTTTTCGTGAGTAATTACGTGAAGATTCTCGACCGTTCTTCAAGATTCATCGTTCGTTCTTCGTTTTCTTCAGTCTTCAACGGGTAAGTACCTCAAACCAAGCTTTTCAATTCATTCTATGTACCCGTGGTGGTCTACATTTTGTTTCATGTATTTTTATTCTCGTTTTCATTTACTTTTTATGCCCCCTTTTGACGTGCTTAAGCCATTTATTTAAGTCATTTCTCGCTTAATCTAAAAATAAAATAAATTTCCACCGATCATTTAAATTGTATCATCCGTTAATTTCGGTTAAAATGAATTCCGACCGTTTGGTCGTGCCGTAACCACGTTGGAAATAAAAAAAAGAGGTAAAATAATAATATAATAATAAAAAAAATACCTTTTAGTAAAGTAAAGCGAAAAATCAATCGGGCGTTTTCTCTTTGGGATTTCTCATTCTTAATTGAATTGACTAATAACTAAAGTGAAACTAAGGCTAAAATCAAACTCGCCTAGTCAAGCTCGTCCACAAAAATAGGTTTTTGGAAGTTTATCATTTCAGTTTCTTACCAAGTAAAAAGGATCATTTTTAAGGTCCAACACCTTAAAATGATCACCCCTCAAGTAAAAAGAATCACTTGATTCACGCATAAAAGAAAGAACTACGTAGGTCTGATTTCCTCTTTGATGGAGGGTACGTAGGAGCAAAAGCCCCGCTTTTGTCGACCTCAAAAAATAAAAAGAAATAAAAGTTAAGGTAATACAAATCCCACAATTCTAAAAAATAGGCTGTTGTCCTTTGAGACAAACGTGAGAGGTGCTAATACCTTCCTCAAGCGTGAATACAACTCCCGAACTTAGAATTTTCATTTTGACCGGTTTCCTTCGGTTTTTCCGACGTTTTCCACAAATAAACGTTGGTGGCGACTCCGCGCATTTTTCCTCCTTTGGAAAGCGCACCCGTGAGCCTCGCCCTCGCTCGCCTGCGAAGGGCACGTTTCGACTGGGGACATTTTTGTGAGTTAGGCCTATTTTAAGGAATTGTGGATTTGTGAAACTTTGTGTGTGCATTTGTTGAACTGTGTAAAATGTAAATAACTGTTGTCTATTTCGCATTCTTTACACTGCATTCTAAGCACCCACGGGTTTGAGTAAAAAAAGGGGCCCTATACCCGGGTTCATGGGAATTTAAGGAGTGGAGGTGAATCTATCATCATGCTAGGTCTCTGACTTGCTTGATAATAGTGAAACCTCGTCTAGAGCTTTCTCTCTTTATAATGTGTTGTCGCTGGTATTCCATACCGCCACAATATTATTATCTTGAGTGATGATACCTCTAGAGAACGACCGTGTGAGTTATAAATTGTTGGGGAGTAGTTATTAGAGACCCATAGATATTGTCCTATAGGTTCCCGAATAGGGGCAAAGAGCAAACACGCTCCGTGCCATTCGTTCTCATGCATTTTTGGTAAATAGCACTAGTTTATAGTTTTGCTAGTGATGTTTGGTTTCTTTAGAGTAATACGTAACCTTTTTAATACTACGTTGACGCGCCATCATGCCCAAAACGTAGCATTAAAGTTGGATCTCTGCAGTCTCGTATATGTGAATTACCCCTTTGTGTTGTTTTCTTTCCGTTTCATGCATGCGTATCTGCATCATACCGTCACACATGCGTTGTATGTGGGTCTCGTCTTTTGTCATGGGAAGCCGGAAGATCCATATCGTCTTCTTAACTGCACACATGGGGCACTGTGCCCCCAAATGCGCAAGTAAGGAGAGATGATTTTCCGATCTCTCGTGTCTATAAATGCATTCATATCATGCACCGCATAAACATCTCTTCAGCATCATAATGAACATATCGTTCCTGCATTGTCCGTTATCACATTCCCATTTTGCATGAGTCATTGCATCATCACGCATATGCGTTCAACATACTTTTTGTTCTACATGTTTGCTCATACATGATCCTTGTATTTTCCTCTACAAAACAAAAAAAAAAAAAGGGAAGCATGAAAATTCATGATGCATTCTTAGTTGCATGTGTTAGGTACCATGAGCCAACCATGTTGGGATCATAAACCCATTTCTAGAATTAAAAAAAAAACACAAACAACAAAACAAAATGATTGAGCATGGTACCTAATGCGTGGTTAATTAAGAAAGGATGTCTCATTCATAACATGGGTATTCTCGAGTCTTTCATCCCTATGAAATATTGTTGAGGTACTGGCGATCAAAATTGCCATTCTCTGGGTTATGGGGTTGAACCAAGCTCGTGCTTTTACGAAAAGGTTCATCGAGTCAAATTGAAGTATGGAAGTAACCATCTTGCAAAAATTGGGGCAAAAGATGGATCGTGTTACATCGCTCCTTCGTCTACTGCCAAACACATTTAGGGCTGTCGATGTCCCTGTTACTTCCAGTTTCACCTTCACGGAGATGTCATGGACCATGTTGAAAATATAAATTGATTCAACCCCATATCCTGTGTAAAAATTCGCAATACTTCAATTGTGCATCATTCGCATACATCCATGTTGTTCATTGGTTGCATTGCTCATTGCATTCTTTCCTTGAAAAGAAAAAGAGAACCTAATCATTGTTATAAAAAAGAAAAAAAGCATGCTTTACGGTGCCCTCACCGAACCTGTGCTAGAGCTAGAGTAATGGGTAAAGCGGAGGAGGTACAAGAGTAGATGGAGGTTGACATGGAGGCCATGAAAGAGCAAATGGCCGCAATGATGGGGGCCATGATGAGAGTGAAGAAGATAATGGAAGCCAATGCGGTTGCAATTGCCGCTACCAACGTTGTTGCTAAGGTGAACCTGACGTCCCCATCCGGCATCAACCAAATGAATCATCCAACCTCAGATATGATAGGCAAAGATTTAGGGAGTACGGGCGGCCCCCATGATGTGCAAATTCAAAACGAGCACGCCTTCCCGCCATATGGTTTGCCTCTCAACTATACGCCACCCAATGTGGCGTACACTACCAAAAAGAATGTCAATAACTCCACTCCTATACCCATTGAGAGCCAACAAACCCCAAACTAATCATGCACATGTCTCTTAAACCGTGGGTGAGACACATGAAATGCCCCACCTAGCCGACTTCGAGCCTTGCCTCGGATATGCCACTGAAGGGCAAGCAGTTGGTGGTATACCCCTACAAAACCCTTTGGAGGGCCTTCAGTATTATCCACAACTACACCTCTTGCATTCCACAACAAGTAAAAACCCTCATGCTATGGCAGAAATGGGAAAGTTGGATCATCTAGAGGAAAGGCTCAGGGCCATTGAAGGAGGTGAAGATTATTCCTTTGCTAACCTAGAAGAGTTGTTCCCAATACCCAATATCATCACCCCTCTCAAGTTCAAGGTGCTGGACTTTGACAAGTACAAGGGGATTACTTGCCCCAAGAACCATCTAAAGATGTATTGTCGGAAGATGGGGGCATACGCAAAAGATGAGGAATTGTTGATGCATTCCTTCCAAGAAAGTCTTACTGGGGTAGCTGTTACCTGGTACACTAACTTGGAACCTTCCCGAGTCCATTCTTGGAAGGACCTAGTCGTTGCCTGTGATAGGCAGTATCAGTACAATTTTGATATGGTTCTGGATAGGATGTAAAAACAGGACATGTGCAAAAAAGGGGCACGGATCTTTCAAAGAATACACCCAAAGGTGGAGAACCTGGCAGCTCAAGTGGCACCTCAATGACGGAAAAAACGATGACAATGATAGTAGACACATTACCAGTATTCTACTAGGGAAAATGGTGGGCTACGCACCTTCAAAGCTTTGCAGATTTGGTCTTTGCCAGTGAAAGGATCGATGTGGGTCTAAAAAAAGGCAAATTTAGTCATCCTGCTTGGACGAATGAGAAAACTGGGACAAATAAAGAGGGTGAGAATGAGGGAGAAGCCCATGCTGTGACTGCCATTCCTATAAGACCAAGTTTCCCACCAACCCAACAATGTCATTACTCAGCCAATAACAACCCTTCTCATTACCTACCACCCAGTCATCCACAAAGGCCATCCCTAAAATCAACCACAAAGCCTACCTACCGCACTTCCAATGACAAACACCATCTTTAGCATAAACCAAAACACCAACCAAGAAATGAATTTTGCAGCGAGAAAGCCTGTAGAATTCACCCCAATTCCAGTGTCCTATGCTGACTTGCTCCCATATCTATTTGATAATTCAATGGTAGCCATAACCCTAGCCAAGGTTCATCAACCTCCATTTCTTCGAGAATACGACTCGAACGCAACGTGTGCTTGTCACGGAGAAGCCCCGGGGCGTTCCATTGAGCATTGTAGGGCTCTGAAGCGTAAGGTGCAAGGTCTAATTGATGCGGGCTGGCTGAAATTTGAGGAGAATCGCATGTAAATACCGACATTGACAAGAGATGCCACACATGGGGCAATTTTGAAAGTTGTTGTTAGATGTCTCTAATGACTCATCATAATTTTCAAGTGCAAGCCATTGGTCTGTTTGCTCAAGCGACCTGTGCTCCTGAGTTTGGACTTCCAAGACCATTCAATCAGAGATTACTCGTCTTGCACGTTGGTGGGGCTGCCGTAAAACAACAAGTAAAGTTCAAAACAAATAAAAATAAATTTAAAATAAAAAAGACTTAAAAAAAAGCATTTGATTGACTGTGTTTTCAAGACGTTCATGTGACCTCAATTTACCTCATTCCGGAAAGTTTGTCTTTTTAGAGAGAAGTGAGTTATCAAGAATAGGATGTTGGCCTTAGTTACCTTAAGAAAATGGGGGTTGAATTAAGATACGAAGATTATTCCCCAATTAAACTTTCACTCTCTCTTTTTGGATTAACAATGCACCCTTAACATGAATTACTCAAAAGACAATTCAAAATAAACTTCTTTAAAGCAAAAGATTAATAGCAATAAATAAAAGAAGTTTAAGGGATGAGAGGAATGCAAACTTGATTTATACTGGTTCGGCCACTTCCCGTGCTTACGTCCAGTCCTCAAGCAACCCACTTGAGATTTTCCACTCTCTTTGTAAAACTCCTTTTACAAAGTCTGAACCACACATGGACAACCCTTCCCTTGTGTTCAAGAATCCCCTACAACAAGAGACCCACGGTCTCTTAATCCCTTTTTAGAAATAAGAAGAAGAGAAGAAGAAGTCTCTCTTAAAAGAGATAGATTGTACAATGAAGATCAATCAAAATTCCTTATTGAATATGCAAGTGGTTGACCAAGGAATCTTTTTGAGAGGATAAAACATTTTAGTTCAGAAAAACTCTTAATCTTTTTTAGAGGATAAAACTGTTTGGGCAATGAAAAGTCTCTTTAAATTCGTGTTTCCAAGTCACCTTTGATTGTCATTCATAAAACATCTGAATAGATGTGACTCTTGGAAATTATATTCTGAAAATCCCCTCTGGTAATCAATTACAAGACTTGTGTAATCGATTACAGGTTTTAAAAATTTGAATTAAAACATTCAATAAACTGCTGGTAATCAATTACCATCCATGTGTAATCAATTACACGTTATATGTTTTGAATTCAAATTTCTAGTGACTGTTATAAACATTTTCAACTGCTGGTAATCGATTACCAGAGGGCAAATCTCAATTTGAAATGATAGAATTCTTTGGTCAAACCTTTTGTTTTTTCAATTTGGAGACTTCTTCCTAAGATTCTAGAGATCAACTTGATCATATATCTTGACTTTCTTGGATTCTTGGATTCTTGTCTTGAATAAAACTTAGAAGCACTTGATCCTTTAGCATCGTCAAGACATCAAACATCTTGCTTCTACATAGGAGTCATTTGACTTAATCCATCAAACTGAAAAATCCTTCAACTATTTCTCGTCCTTGGAAAATTCTTTTTGCAAGAATCAGCTGCTTCTTCCTCAATACGAGGTTGTGAAAACAAGACAACAATTGGTACCTCTAAGCCCTACACTGGGGCAATGAAAGGCACCATGCATAAACCTCAAACGAACCTAGGGGCAGATTAGAAGTTCTCATCCAATAGGTTCCTTGCTACAAGGTCATGACGAAAGACAACGATTCTACCTCAAAGCCTTACACTGGGGCAATGAAAGGCACCATGCAAAAACCTCAAGCGAACCTAGGGGCAGATTAGAAGTTTTCACCCAATAGGTTCCCAGCTACAGGGTCATGACGAAAGATAACAATTGGTACCTCAAAGCCTTACACTGGGGCAATGAGTGGCATCGTGCATGAGCCTAAAGTGAACATAGGGGCAGATCAAAAGTTCTCACCCGTCGATATTTTTAAACAAGAAAAAAAAAAGGGGGAGACAAGCCTTGGAATTTCAATAGATTGATTAAACGTCAAACGGCTCCATTGTTGTCACTCCAAAATGGACAAGTGACTAAATCAAACAGAACATACACTCTGAGGGAGTTCTCGGAGAGATTTGCAAAAGATAGGATAAGGTTGCATGAATTATCACCTTTTTCAAAAGGACAATCAATCTGTGTTTTCCAAAAAGATTAAATCAAAATCAAAATCACGAAATAGGGAAAGAATGTCATGAACATTGTACAACTTTCCATTGCATTGCATTGTTTCATGTGAAGTCTACATTTACCGCATTTCAAGACAAAGGTTGCATGCGTCTGCATCCCCAAAAATCATGTTAACTGCATATATTTCCTACATCTAATATCCAGTCGTGTGGATTTGAGATGACCGGCCCTCTTGGTGAGTCGATCTTTTGATTTCTCATAAGGGTGGACCCTTGGGTACTAGTACCTATCTTCATCAGAGGGCTACACGTCCTCGCCTTCAGAGGGCTACACGCCCTCACCTTCAGAGGGCCGCACGCCCTCACCTTCAGTGGACTACATGTCCTCGCCTTTAGTGGACTACACGTCCTCGCCATCAGAGGACTACATGTCCCCCATTTTCAAAGGGCGACACGCCCTCACCTTTAGAGGACTGCACGTCCTCGCCATCATAGGACTACACTCCCTCGCCTTCAAAAGGCGGCACGTCCTAAACTTCAGAGGGCTGCACGCCCTCGCCTTTATGAGGGCTACGCGTCCTCACTTTCAGTGGACTCCATATCCACACCTTAAGATAATTTAAGGTCCTCTGCCCTTAAATGCTTAACTGAGACTCGCGCTCCTGGTTAAGGGGCCAGTAGTTTCCTTTTATCAGTTTCTGGGCCACCCCTTATATTGGAGGGCGACCAATTATGCAAGCACATCCAGAGAGGGAGGCTATCACGCATCTACTATGCATACCGGGGCAAGGTTTCACCCGTGCCGCTGCAAAAGACGAGTGTGGATCATGCGCACCAACATGACCACTTTTACATGGATATGGATGACGTTGCTATTTAGTAACATTCTGCCCGGTGATCACAATGCCAATCTCCCCCTGCAGATGTATCGGTTGGTCTGTGCCGTCATGACATAGGTAAGTATGCACATGGTTCAATTGATTTCTGATGTCATCTATTGTTTGCAGGAATCGCGCCCACAAGATGCCTAGTGGGCCCGAAGAAGTCCAACAGGGCCTTGGGGTTTCCAGCTCTGGTTACGGGCCTCTGTCAGTCCTACAGGGTGCCCGTTCCCCCAGCGAGGGCATGCCATCGTGACATAGGTAAGTATATATATGGTTCAACTGATTTCTGATACCATCTATTGTTTGCAGGAATCGCACCCACAAAGACACCCAGTGGACTCGGAGAAGTCCAACAGGGCCCTGGGGTTTCCAGCTCTGGTTACGGGCCTCTGTAGTCCTATAGGGTGCCCATTCCCCCCGGCAAGGTCACTTCATCATAGGTAAGTATGCATATCACTCAACTGATTTCTGATACCATATATTGTTTGCAGAAATCGCACCCACAAAGACACCCAGTGGACCCGAAGAAGTCCAACAGGGTCTTGGAGTTGTCAAGCTCTAATTACGGGTCTCTGTCAGTTCTACGAAGTACCTATCACCTCCAGCAAGGGCATCAGGCCCCCTACTAATCGAGCTTTCATCAAGAAGTACTGCGTCTCCAGGCAGGCGCAGGGCGAAACACCACAGTAGCTTGAGGATGGCCGGCAGCGGGCAACAGACGCACCACCATCACCTCTAGAGTTCACCTCAGCTCATCCACAAAAAGGTTAGAGTGTTGCTTACGACCCATGGCCGAGCAATAGGCGACCAAGTCCAGAGCCAAAGGTAAGCAAAGTGCTAGGTCCGTGACCGGCAAGCCATCAAGCGTCCAGCTCAAGACGTTAAAGAAGCGCTACTAGGAGGCAACCTAGTAACTTTTAAATCTCTGCTTGTTTGATCACCTTTGTTTCTCAAGTAATAGTAGGACACACCTAGTTGCTCTTGATCCTAGGAATTTAAATAAAACAAGCACAAGCTCGGAAGGTAGTCATACCTCACAAAAAATATATGTATATATGTATGTTTACGTAGAAAGATACCTTGGATATGCATGTATATAGCAAAAATATCTCACAAAACATATATATGTATGTTTAGGTAGCAAGATACCTTGGATATGCATGTATATAGCAAAAATATTATACGTATGTTTAGGTAGCAAAATACCTCATGAAAAAAAGAGCGAGCAAAAAAAGAATAAGAAGGAAAGAAAAAATAGAAAATAATAATAATAAAAAGTTGTCTAGCTAAAAAAACAACATGCTTGTGAAAAGAGATAATTTCCAACTTTTCTTTGAAAGATTTTACTGATCATAACTAGTTTTTGAAAAAATGTGTGTACACATTTGAAGGGTAAATGCTGTGAAAAGTTTTTCGAACACCCAAGATAGACTCGGATGAATGCACAAATTGATAGAATAACATATTTTGGAAATACTGGGTTGACTTTAAAATAGGGAAAATAAATCCTGAGCCCTAGTGTCACATGACCATAAAAACTTGATGCTTGAGTGTCCACATGGGTGCATGCATGACCAGTTTTGCATAAAATTTCCTAATCATCTTTGTTGCATGTGTATCATGGAAATAATGTAGGACGTCCCCTTATCCCCGAACCGCTGGCCAAACCTTGACATATATCGTGACCAGCCGTTCTACAAGCCTTGAGCCAAAATCCCAACTTATCATAAACCTTGACCCGGGGTGAGAATGTCAATACTTGCCCTCGGAAGAAAACACAAAGAGAAGGAAAATTCCCAATCCAAGAAAGGGAGAACACACAAAGAAAAAAAAAAGAAAAATTACCAATCAAAGAGTGAGAGAAAGCAAAAAAGGAAAGAAAATTCCCAATCAAGGATCGGAAGAAAACAGAAGAAATATGCAGAAAGGTCTTCGGACCAGACAATATCTGAACAATACAGAATTGTCACCAAGTAAACAAAAAAGAAAGGAAACCACGACCCAAAGTGGCCCTCTCCCTTTGATTGCTAACCAAAATCCTGTGCGCTAGTGACTTTCTCGCCCCGCACTAAACAAAAACAGAAAAGGAAAAGGCAGAAACACTCAAAGCCAAATTTCCCACCAAGAAAAAACAAACCATTCCCAAGAAAAAGTCCTATTGATCCATGATCACGCATGTAATCCTTGATTTGATAGGAAGTGATTTGCAAAATCAAGTCATGACATATCTATGGTTCGGAATTAGGATAAAACACTTACCCGTGTGAGATTGATATACTTTGAGTGATTTTCTCCTATCTTTGTTGGACTCAGTGCTTCCTCTAAATGGTCATTTAGAAACGAAATGCTAACATCCAAAATCTCATTTACGGTTATGAGAAAATTTCATCAGCATACTCTTCTTCCCCGATAGGCACATTGTTTTTCATCCAGAAAGCATATGTTGCTCTGATCAGTTGGAAGTTTTGTCTCTTTACTAAAGCATGTTCGCATTTTGGTGATGAAAACACCGAGACTATTTTTAGTCTCACAGTTAGCAAGAACTACGTAGGTCTGAGTTCCTCATCACAAATTGAGGATACGTAGGAGCAAAAGCCCTGCTTTTGTCGACCACCCCACTTTTTGTTACCGTGACCCAAGAGTCCAGGGGCATGCGGAGCCACATGACCGTGGGATCCTCAAATTCGTATGTTCCATCATTTATCATTTGTATGTTATCTTTTGTTTAACTGAGGGACTAACGTTTGTTTCATGTTTTGACTTTTGTTTTGTACATACATATCGTTTGAGTTGTTACGTCGGTACTTGTTTCGTTGTTGTCAATAGTGCTTGTTGAAATTCCGAAACCGTGCAGAGTTTTTCATTTAGGAACGTTGTCCTAAAAAAATAAAATAAAATGAACCAAAAATCCTAATAAAAAGAAAGAAGCGTTGTGAATAAAAGTTATGTTCATAAATAAAAGAAAAAGGTTTTTATTTATACATGTATGTAAAAGGAAAATGTGTATAGAAGATCTTTGTGTGTAAATGATGCGTGGAAAGGAATTCTTGTGTGTGTGAGCAACGAGTGTATATGAAGGAACCTTTGTGTGAACCATAAGTGTGTGTTGAGAAAAACGAAAAGATCTTTGAATGTAAATAGGGTTTGACCGTGTGACGTAAAGAAAGAGAGTTCCAATGCGTAGACAGAAAAAGTAAGAGTGTAGATATACAAAGAAAGGTTTTTCTCATAAAGGACCACAGGTGTATAGTTTTAGTGAACATATATAAAAATAAAACAAAAAGTAAAGAGAAAGAAAGACCGCGAAGGTCGACATGTTATAGTTAAGAAGTATAAATCATTCGTAAAGAGCAAACTCATCTTCTGGAAACAAGGGACTCATGCTAAGAGTTTATTTTCCGGAATGAACCGAGATAAGGGTGGATGAATTCATTGAACTGATGAAAGAACATAACTTGGAAACGTTGGGTCTGTCTGTGTAAATCCCCAACCGTAGTATCACAATGCCATAAACGGGATGCTTGAGCGCCCCCCTGGCTGTAGCCATGACTAATTTTGCACGTTATTTTCAAATCATCATTGTCACGCGTGCCTTATGGAATAATACGGAAGTTCGGGTCGAGAGCGACACCTTGACACCCAAATTTGTTTCGCCCCAGATATCAAGATTGGGTTCCCACGATAAAAGACCCCATTGAGATATAACCTTAGACCTTTTTGAACCTTGGCCTGTAAAAATGGAATCCTCATTCTTTCCCCCGAAGCAAAGGACAGCGGAATCTCCTCAAGGGAGAGCGAATAGAATGCTAAAACCCAATTTCCCAAAGAAAGGGATGGGGGAAGGAGATGAAAAAAAGAAGGAAGAAATGGAAAGAAAGAAAAAGAAAAAGATGAAAATCAAGAAAAGAACGGAAGAAAGGAAAGAAGGATTCCCGATCAAAGGTCGGAAAGAAGTGAAAAGGGAAAAGAAGCAATTCTCGATCAATGAAAGAAAGAAGACAGAAATTCTTCAAAGCCCGATTGCCACTCAGAGTCATTCTTGACTGGCAATATCCCACCCCACATGAACAAAGAGGAAAAGACCGAAACACCCAGCTTCCTCTCCAAAAATGCTGACCTCGAGAAAATCCTATTGGTCCGTGATCGTACGTTTGATTTATGATTCGATAGGAAGTCGCGTGCAAAATAGAGTCATGGTGCAGTTATGGTTTGGGAATAGGATAAGACACTTGCCTTGTGAGTTTTATACATTATGAGTGATATATTTTCAGCTTAGCCCCATGTTTCCCCTGCGTGTTCATTTGAAAGCTAGAAGTTGACATCCTACCCTTCGTTCTCGGTTACAAGGAAGATTACTCTTGGCACAAGTATATTGTTTCTCTAAGATGTGGTGCTCTCGCAAATGATTTATTTTTCTTTGCAAAAAGCATGTTATCCTTTTAGGTGGAAAACCCCGGTGGACCGTTCGGTCCCGCCAACCCCTTTTTCGGAGCCCCATGAATTGCGTTTTCGTTCATGTGTCCTCCACTTTCGAGTTTGGAGTTGTGTTTCATGATTGCCTAAGTGAGTAACCTCAAGGCAATCCTCCATTCTCACCCTTTTTCGGAGCCACATGAATGTTATTGCTTAGGCCTGTTCATGTGTTCTCCATTTTCGAGTTTGGAGCTGTGTTTCATGATTGCCTAAGTGAGGACTCTCAAGGCAATCCTCCATTCTCACCCTTTTTCGGAGCCACGTGAATGTTATTGCTTAGGGCTGTTCATGTGTCCTCCACTTTCGAGTTTGGAGCTGTGTTTCATGATTGCCTAAGTGAGGACCCTCAAGGCAATCCTCCATTCTCACCCTTTTTCGGAGCCACATGAATGTTATTGCTTAGGGTTGTTCATGTGTCCTCCACTTTCGAGTTTGGAGCTGAGTTTCATGATTGCCTAAGTGAGGACCCTCAAGGAAATCCTCCATTCTCACCCTTTTTCGGAGCCACATGAATGTTATTGCTTAGGGCTGTTCATGTGTTCTCCATTTTCGAGTTTGGAGCTGTGTTTCATGATTGCCTAAGTGAAGACCCTCAAGGCAATCCTCCATTCTCACCCTTTTTCGGAGCCACATGAATGTTATTGCTTAGGGTTGTTCATGTGTTCTCCATTTTCGAGTTTGGAGCTGAGTTTCATGATTGCCTAAGTGAGGACCCTCAAGGCAATCCTCCATTCTCCCCCTTTTTCGGCGCCACATGAATGTTATTGCTTAGGGCTGTTCATGTGTTCTCCATTTTCGAGTTTGGAGCTGTTTTTCATGATTGCCTAAGTGAGGACCCTCAAGGCAATCCTCCATTCTCACCCTTTTTCGGAGCCACATGAACGTTATTGCTTAGGGCTGTTCATGTGTCCTCCATTTTCGAGTTTGGAGCTGAGTTTCATGATTGCCTAAGTGAGGACCCTCAAGGCAATCCTCCATTCTCACCCTTTTTCGGAGCCACATGAATGTTATTGCTTAGGGCTGTTCATGTGTCCTCCATTTTCGAGTTTGGAGCTGAGTTTCATGATTGCCTAAGTGAGGACCCTCAAGGCAATCCTCCATTCTCACCCTTTTTCGGAGCCACGTGAATGTTATTGCTTAGGGTTGTTCATGTGTCCTCCACTTTCGAGTTTGGAGCTGTGTTTCATGATTGCCTAAGTGAGGACCCTCAAGGCAATCCTCCATTCTCATCCTTTTTCGGAGCCACATGAATGTTATTGCTTAGGGCTGTTCATCTGTCCTCGATTTTCGAGTTTGGAGCTGAGTTTAATGATTGCCTAAGTGAGGACCCTCAAGGCAATCCTCCATTCTCACCCTTTTTCGGAGCCACATGAATGTTATTGCTTAGGGCTGTTCATGTGTCCTCCATTTTCGAGTTTGGAGCTGAGTTTCATGATTGCCTAAGTGAGGACCCTCAAGGCAATCCTCCATTCTCACCCTTTTTTGGAGCCCCATGAATGTCATTGCCCAGCGCTGTTCATGTGTCCTCCATTATCAAGTGCGAAGCCTCTGGTGACTGGGAAGCACGTTATTCTGTTGTTTTCCGGATCGGTTCCTTCGCCAAATATGTGTATATGTGTATATGTATATTATATTTGTTGTTCTTGTTGTTGTTTGTATTTTGTTTTGTGCAGAAGAAAAAAAAAAGGAAGGAGTAGAGACGAGAGTCGTCATCACGGAAAGGGCGGGGCGAACGAAATTAGTGTCCTATCTTTGCTTTCCTCTTATCTCCGTTGAGAGGTAAATAAAGAGGGGCAACTGTCATACCTTAATTTCGTCCGGGGATTATTACTTGATGACATGCAATAAATAAAGTCCCGAGACATCTCAGAAATCAAAAGAAAGCAGGCTTGCGCGATCCATGAAATTCCGTAATGTGGCGGAAATCGAAATGAGGTGTTTTTGCGCAATCTGTGAGTTTCCGTATCTTCTTTGAAAGCTAAAAAAGAGTAAATACATAATCCGTAAGGATTCGTAACCTTGCGGAAGGAAAAATAAGTATCGTTACGAAATTTGTAAAGTTTCGTAACGTTACGGAAAAAGAATTACAAAAAAATAGAAAGAGGGTGCATTTAGTAAAAAGGGGGGTGCAAATAGCAACCAGGCCCACTTGGGCCCTCCAGAAGATTCCTCCAGAAGGCTGTTGCCTCTGGAGGAAGCAACCTTGCTCGCCTGGGCGAGCTGGGCGGCAAGCTTCTCCCCTATTTTGCTATAAATAGGGGGAGAAGTGAATAAGAAAAGGGTTCAGCCCTTTAGGCACTTCTCTCTCTCTCGAAATTGCTGAGGAAAATTATTTCCGCGAAGAAAATCCAAGCCGAGATGCTTCCGTAACATTTCCGTAACGTTTCCGTGATTAATTACGTGAAGATTCTCGACCGTTCTTCAAGATTCATTGTTTGTTCTTCGTTTTCTTCAGTCTTCAACGGGTAAGTACCTCAAACCAAGCTTTTCAATTCATTCTATGTACCCGTGGTGGTCCACATTTTGTTTCATGTATTTTTATTCTCGTTTTCATTTGCTTTTTATACCCCCTTTTGACTTGCTTAAGCCATTTATTTAAGTCATTTCTCGCTTAATCTAAAAATAAAATAAATTTCCACCGATCATTTAAATTGTATCATCCGTTAATTTCGGTTAAAATGAATTCCGACCGTTCGGTCGTGCCGTAACCACGTTGGAAATCAAAAAAGAGGTAAAATAATAATATAATAATAAAAAAAGATACCTTTTAGTAAAGTAAAGCGAAAAATCAATCGGATGTTTTCTCTTTGGGATTTCTCATTCTTAATTGAATTGACTAATAACTAAAGTGAAACTAAGGCTAAAATCAAACTCGCCTAGTCAAGCTCGTCCACAAAAATAGGTTTTTGGAAGTTTATCATTTCAGTTTCTTACCAAGTAAAAAGGATCATTTTTAAGGTCCAACACCTTAAAATGATCACCCCTCAAGTAAAAAGAATCACTTGATTCACGCATAAAAGAAAGAACTACATAGGTCTGATTTCCTCTTTGATGGAGGGTACGTAGGAGCAAAAGTCCCGCTTTTGTCGACCTCAAAAAATAAAAAGAAATAAAAGTTAAGGTAATACAAATCCCACAATTCTAAAAAATAGGTTGTTGTCCTTTGAGACAAATGTGAGAGGTGCTAATACCTTCCTCAAGCGTAAATACAACTCCCGACCTTAGAATTTTCATTTTGACCGGTTTCCTTCGATTTTTCCGACGTTTTCCACAAATAAACGTTGGTGGCGACTCCGCGCATTTTTCCTCCTTTGGAAAGCGCACCCGTGAGCCTCACCCTCGCTCGCCCGCGAAGGGCACGTTGCGACACCAGGGCAAGATTTCACCCGTGCCGCTGCAAAGAGACGAGTGCGGATCATGCGCACCAACATGACCACTCTTACACAGATATAGATGACGTTTTTACTTAGCAACGTTCTACCCGGCGACTGCAATGCCGATCTCCCCCTGCGGAAGTATCAGTTTGTCTGTACCGTTCTGACATAGGTAAGTATGCACATCGCTCAACAGATTTCTGATGTCATCTATTATTTACAGGGGTAGCGCCCACAAGACACCCAGTGGACCCGGAGGAGCCCAACAGGGCCCTGGGGTTTCCAGCTCTGGTTACGGGCCTCTGTCAGTCCTACAGGGCACCCGTCCCCCCAGCAAGTTCATGCCATCGTGACATAGGTAAGTATGCACCTCCCCCAATTGATTTCTGATGTCATCTATTGTTTGCAGGGATCACGTCCGCAAGACATCCAGTGGACCTGAAGAAGTCTAATAGGGTCCTAGGGTTTCCAGCTTTGATTACGGGCCTCTGTCAGTTCTACGGAGTGCCCGTCGCCCCCAGCGAGGTCATCAGGCCCCCTACTAATCAAGCTTTCATCAAGAAGTATTGCGCCCCCAGACAGGCGCAGGGTGAAACACCACAGCAGCCTGGGGATGGCCGGCAGCGGGCAACAAACGCACTACCACCACCTCTAGAGTTCACCTCAGCTCATCCACAAAAAGGTTAGAGCGTTGCCTACGACACATGGCTGACCAATAGGTGACCAAGTCCAAAGCCAAAGGTAAGCAAAGTGCTAGGTCCATGGCCGACAAGTCGTCATGCGTCCAGCTCAAGACGTTAAAGAAACGCTACTAGGAGGCAACCTAGTACCTTTTAAATCTCTGCTTGTTATTTGATCATCTTTGTTTCTCCAGTCTTAGTAGGACACACCTAAATAGGGAAAATGAATCCTGAGCCCTAGTGTCACATAACCATAAAAACTTGATGCTTGAGTGTCCTCATAGGTGCATGCATGACCAGTTTTGCATAAAATTTCCTAATCGTCATCGTTGCATGTGTGTCATGGAAATAATGTGGGGCATCCCCTTTATCCCCGAACCGCTGTCCAAACCCTGACATATATCATGTCCAGCCGTTCTACAAGCCTTGAGCCAAAATCCCAACTTACCATAAACCTTGACCCAGGGTGAGAATGTCAATCCTTGCCCTCGGAAGAAAAAAAAAAAGAAAATTCCCAATTAAAGAAAGGGAGAAAGCAAAAAATAAAGAAAATTCCCAATCAAAGAGTGGGAGAAAGTAAAAAAAAGAAAGAAAATTCTCAATCAAGGATCGGAAGAAAACAGAAGAAATATGCAGAAAGGCCTTTGGACTAGACAATATCTGAACAATACAGAATTGTCACCAAACGAAAAAAGAAAGGAAACCACGACCCAAAGTGGCCCTCTCCCTTTGATTGCCAACCAAAATCCTGTGCGTCGGTGACTTGTTCACCTCACACTAAACAAAAAGAGAAAAGGAAAAGGCCAAAAACACTCAAAGTCAAATTTCCCACCAAGAAAACAAACCATTCCCAAGAAAAAGTCCTATTGATCCATGATCACGCATGTAATTTTTGATTTGATAGGAAATGATTTGCAAAATCAAGTCATGACATATCTATGGTTCGGAATTAGGATAAAACACTTACGTGTGTGAGGTTGATACACTTTGAGTGATTTTCTTCTATTTTTGTTGGACCTAGTATTTCCTCTAAATGGTCATTTAGAAACGGAATGCTAACATCCAAAATCTCATTTATGGTTATGAGAAAATTTCATCAGCATACTCTCCTTCCCCAATAGACACATTGTTTTTCATCAAAAAATCATATGTTGCTCTGATCAGTTGGAGGTTTTGTTTCTTTACTAAAGCATGTTCGCATTTTAGTGAAGAAAACACCAAGACTATTTTTTTAGTCTCACAGTTATCAAGAACTACGTAGGTCTGAGTTCCTCATCACAAATTGAGGATACGTAGGAGCAAAAGCCCTGCTTTTGTCGACCACCCCACCTTTTGTTACCGTGACCCAAGAGTCCGGTGGCATGCGGAGCGACATGACCGTGGGATCCCCAAATTCGTATGTTCCGTCATTTATCATTTGTATGTTATCTTGTTTCTATGACTTGAGGGACTAACGTTTGTTTTGTTTTTTCGATTGTCTTTTGTTTTGTGCATACATTTTGTTTGAACTGTTGCGTTAGTGCTTACTTCGTTATTGTCGATAATGTTTGTTGAAATTCAGGAACCTTGTAGAGTTTTCCTTTAGGAACGTCGTCCTAAAAATAAAACGAACAAAATCATGATAACGCCAAGAATAGAAAAAAGAAAGAGGCGTTGTGAACAAATGTCGTGTCTATATATAAAGAAAAGAAAAGAGTTTTTGTATGTAAAAAGTGTATGGAAAGATTTTGTGTGTGTATAAATAATGTGTGTAAGCGATGGGTGTATATAAAGAAATTTTTGTGTAAAACCACGAGTGTATGTTGAAAAACAAAAAAGAAATCTTTGGACAGGAATAGGGTTTTTATAGACCATGTTGATATAAAGAGAAAGAGTTTTTAGTGCGCGTGTGTACAGAAAAAGTTTGTCGTGTATAGGAATGTAGGTGTACAAAGAAAAGCTTTTCTCATAGATAGTGATGGATGTATAGTTTTTGCGAACATAAAAAATGAAACAAAAAGAAAAAGAAAGAAAGACCTCGAAGGTCGGCATGTTATGGTCATAGGAAGAATAAATCATTCATAGAGAGCAAACATATCTTTTGGAAACAAGAGACTGACGCTAAGAGTTTATTTTCCAGAATAACTGAGATAAGAATGGATGGATTCATTGAACTGATGAAAGAACATAATTTGGAAATATTGGGTCTACTTGTGTAAATCCCAAGCCTCAGTATCACAATGCCATAAACTGGATGCTTGAGTACCCACCTAGTTGTAGCCATGACTAATTTTGCACTTTGTTTCCAAATCATCATTGTTACGCGTGCCTCATGGAAATAATATGGAAATTCAACCCGAGACCGACACCTTGATACACGAATTTGTTTTGCCCCAGATATCAAAATCGGGCTCGCACGATGAAAAGACCATGTTGAGACACAACCTTAAGCTACTTTGAACCTTGGCCCATGAAAAGAATCCTCATCCTTTCCCCCGAAGAAAAGGACAGCAGAATCTCCTCAAGGGAGAGCGAATAACGAATGCTAAAACCCGAATTCCCAATCAAAAATCGGAAAGGAAGAAATGAAAAGAAATGAAAAAGAAGGATTCCCGATCGAAGATCGGATGAAAGTAAAAAGAAAAAGATCGAAGGAAAAACAGAATAATTCCCGATCAATACAGGAAACCAGGAAAGAGAACGGAAGATCTTCTGACCAGATAAATTTTTGGCTGGGCAAATGACTGCCGGCAAAGGAAAACCCATTTTTGAAGTAGATCTCCTGACTGGCGGTATCCTGCCCCACATAAACAAAGAGGAAACGACCGAAACACCTAGCTTCCTCTCTAAAAACACTACCCTCGGGAAAATCCTATTGATCCGTGATGTGCGTGTGATCTTTTGGTTCGATAGGAAATCATGTGCAAAATAAAGTCATGGTGCATCTATGGTTTGAAATTAGGGTAAAACACTTACCTGTGTGAGTTTTTATACACCATGAGTGATTTTATTCCCAGTTTCAGTTTGACCCGACATTTCCCCTGAATGTTCGTTTAAAAGCTAAATGTTGACATCCTGCCCTTCATTTTCGGTTACAAGGAAAATTACTTTTGGCATGGGTATATTGTTTCTCTAAAATATGGTGCTCTCGTGAATGACTTATTTTTCCTTGCTAAAACATGTTCGCCTTTTAGGTGGGAAAAAAAACGGTGGACCATTTGGTCCTGCCAACAAATCTTATCCGGAGCCCCATGAAATGCTTGTCATTCATGCATCCTCCACCATCGAGTCTAGAGCCCCACGAATTGATTGCCTAGCGCTGTTCATCTATCCTCCACCCTCAAATCTTATCTGGAGCCCCATGAATTGCTTGTCATTCATGCATCCTCCACCATCGAGTCTGGAGCCCCACGAATTGATTGCCTAGCACTGTTAGTCTATCCTCCACCCTCAAATCTTATCTGGAGCCCCATGAATTGCTTGTCATTCATGTATCCTCCATCCTCGAGTCTGGAGCCCCACGAATTGATTGCCTAGCGTTGTTTGTTTATCCTCCACCCTCAAATCTTATCCTGAGCCCCATGAATTGCTTGTCATTCATGCATCCTCCACCATCGAGTCTGGAGCCCCACGAATTGATTGCCTAGCACTGTTCGTCTATCCTCCACCCTCAAATCTTATCCGGAGCCCCATGAATTGCTTGTCATTCATGTATCCTCCACCCTCGAGTCTGGAGCCCCACGAATTGATTGCCTAGCGCTGTTTGTTTATCCTCCACCCTCAAATCTTATCCGAAGCCCCATGAATTGCTTGTCATTCATGCATCCTCCACCATCGAGTCTGGAGCCCCACGAATTGATTGCCTAGCGCTGTTCGTCTATCCTCCACCCTCAAATCTTATCCAGAGCCCCATGAATTGATTATCATTCATGCATCCTCCACCATCGAGTTCAGCGCCCCACGAATTGATTGCCTAGCGCTGTTCATGTATCCTCCACCCTCAAATCTTATCCGGAGCCCCATGAATTGCTTGTCATTCATGCATCCTCCACCATCGAGTCTGGAGCCCCATGAATTGATTGTCATTCATGCATCCTCCACCATCGAGTTCGGAGCCCGACGAATTGATTGCCTAGCGCTGTTCGTGTATCCTCCACCATCCTATTCAGAGCCCCATGAATTGATTGCCTAGCGCTGTTCATGCGTCATCCGTTATCAAGCATGGAGCCTCCGGTGACTGGAAAATATGATTTTTTGTTATTTCCCCGATCGGTTCCTTCGCCAAACATGTGTATACGTATATATTATGTTATTGAAGTCTTTTGTTTGTGCTTGTTTTGTGTTGTGCAGAGAAAGAAAAAAGAGAGGCGGGAGTCGTCATAGACTAATCACGGAGAAAGCGAAGACGGACAAAATCAGTGTTTTATCTTTGCTTTCCTCTTATCTCCGATAAAAGGTAAGTAAAGAAGGGCAACTGCCATACCCTAATTTTGTCCGGGGACTATTGTTTGATGGCAGGCAACTTTTGGTTGACCGCTTCGAGGTACTTGGCACCCTTTGTTGCACAATACGTGAATTTTTGAGACATGCCGGAAATCAAAAGGAAGCATTGTTACACAATCTGTGAAATTCCGTAACATGCCAAAAATCAAAAGGAAGTATTGTTACGTAATCCGTGAGTTTCTGTAACATTCTGAAAGCTAAAAAAGGAGTAATTACATAACCCGTAAGGTTCCGTAACCTTATGGAAAGAAAAAAATATCGTTACGAAATTCGTAAAATTTCGTAACGTTACGGAAAAAGAATCACCAAAAAAGCAAAAGAGGGTGTATTTAGTAAAAAAAGGGGTGCAAATAGCAACCAGGCCCACTTGGGCCTTCCAGGATGTTCCTCTAGAAGGCGGTTGGTTCTGGAGGAAGCAACCTGGCTCGCCTGGGCAAGCTGGGTGGCAAACTCCTCACCTATTTTCCTATAAATAGGGGGAGGAGTGAAGGAGAAAGGGGTTCAGCCCTTCTGGTACTTCGTAATCACTTAAAATTAGTGAGGAAAATTGTTTCCGTGAAGAAAATCCAAGCCGAGGCGCTTCCGTAATGTTTCCGTGGGTGATTTCGCGAAGATTTTCAACAGTTCTTCGTTGTTCGTCGTTCGTTCTTCGTCGTTCTTCGGTCTTCAACCAGTAAGTTCCTGAAATCGAACTTTTCAATTCATTCTATGTACCCTTGGTGGTCCCCATTTGTTTCGCGCACTTTTATTCTCGTTTCATTTACTTTTCGTACCCCCTTTCGATGTGCTTTAGTCATTTACTGAAGTCATTTTCTCGCCTAATAAAAAAAATAAAATAAATTTCCACCAATCATTTGATTTGTAATATCTGTTAATTTATGTTAAAATGAAATCCGACCGTTCGGTCATACCGTAACCACGTTGGAAACCAAAAAGAGGTAAAATAATAATATAATAATCAAAAAATATCTTTTAGTAAAATAAACCAAAAAAATCAATCGGACGTTTCTCTTTAGGATTTCTCTTTCTTAATTTTATTGACTAAAATCAACTCGCAAAGTCAAGCTCGTCCGCAAAAAATCACTAAAAAGGATTTTAAGGTTCGATACCTCAGTTTTTCTCACCAAGTAAAAATGGGTCATTTTAAGGTCCAACGCCTTAAAAGGACCTCCTTCCAAGTAAAAAGAATCGCTTGATTTCCCCTTTAGAAAGAACTACGTAGGTCTGATTTCCTCTTCGATAGAGGGTACGTAGGAGCAAGAGCCCCGCTTTTGTCGACCTCAAAAATAAAAAAGAAATAAAAGTTTAGATACGCAATTTCACACAATTCTAAAATTAAGGCTGTTGTCCTTTGAGACAAACGTGAGAGGTGCTAATACCTTCCTCAAATGTAAATACAACTCCCGAATATGGAATATTCTTCATGACCGGTTTCCTTCGGTTTTTTTGACGTTTTCCACAAATAAACGTTGGTGGCGACTCCACGCATTTTTCCTCCTTTGGAGGATGCACCCGTGAGGCTCGCCTCGCTCGCCCACAAAAGGGTAGGTTGTGACAGGTCTACAAGTGGTTGAATAAGTGTTTTTTCAGCTAAGAATTTTCTATATGGTCATTACATGTGATAACAATGTCATCACTCATCAACATAAATTACCAGACAAACACATTTACAAGGGAGATGTAAGGAAATAGAAGATTGAATTATATGCTACATAGTGTTTTAGTCCAACATTTTGAACAACAAAATTGAACTTCCCAAACCAAATTCGCGGGGACTATTTGATCCCATAAAGAGAACATCAAAGTTTGCAAACCAATTCAAAGTCCCCAAAACATCAAATTCAGTTGATAGTTCCATATAAAATTCTTCTACTTCTCCATGAAGAAATACAATTTTTTATGCCAAAATAATGTAGTGGCCAATGATTAATAGCATTCATGGCAAGAAAAAGACTTACTAAAGAATTTTTTTTCCACAGTACAAAAAGTATCACCATAGTCAAGACCATAGATTTGGGTATACCCTGTGGCCACTAGTCTAACATAAAGATGATTAACTTCTCCATTTGGATCAACATTAATAACATGAATCAATTGGCAATCAACATTTTTCTTCTTAAGAAGGGAAAGAACTCCTAAGTATCACTACACATACATTCCACAATTGTTAAATTCCTGAAAATAATTTTAAAATATTTTGTACTAATTAGACATGAAACTTTAAAATTCCTAATCTAAACTCAAAACAAAAACATAAAAGTGTCATTCCATGTCTATGTGTTTAATTAACAAGTCGGTGTAATGTTCAAATTTTTGTCCCTGGAAGATACAACTTAACATTAAAGTTGGATCACATCAGTGATCAGATATCATCAATAAGGTAAGGGTAGTACAGTACAATTGGTAATGGAGCCATTTCATTCAATTTCACATATATTATATCCGCGTCCATTTAATGCACCTAACCAACACTCCCAACCATAAAAGCCACATTGTAGAGTACTATAGAGCCTTATCTCTCTACTATATATATACTTGTACTAATGTCACACCCTCCACATTCAATGACACACACATGCCCCTATATTCCATAGCTACCTAGATTATTCACTTCTTCCCTAACAAGCCACACCGTTTCTTGCTCCAATGGTAGCTTTGGATCTCACAATAAGCATGTTGGCACTCATAGTTGTTGTTTTTTCTCTTGGCTTGTGGAGTCGTGTTGAAGGTGCACCACAAGTTCCATGCTACTTCATTTTTTGTGATTCTTTGGTTGATAATGGGAACAACAACCAGCTCCAATCTTTGGCTAGGGCTGATTAATTGCCTTATGGGATTGACTTCCTTGGTGGACCTTCTGGAAGGTTTTCTAATGGGAAAACCACTGTTGATGCAATTGGTGAGCTTGCATTTTCTTAATTGGCTTAGAAACATTTCATGGTAGCATTTTAGTCGAAATTTATACTTGTTTGCATTATAGCATGGTCTTAAACTAGATTCACATGCAACATGCATGCATATTTTATAATCATCATTGTCAAAGTCATAGGTGTAATGAGTCAATTTCATGGCAATGGTCCTAATTAACATATCTTGTTTTTCTTCCCTATTTTTGAACCTATCAATTATGACTTGTTGCCATCCTAGATTATCCCTATACAAGAAAAAAATACTAGACGATAAGAGTTGGACTCGTTCAAAGAAGAGAAAAAATATAGTGTTTTCAAGAATGTGACATTTGCAGACATGTACGTTTATTGGCTAAAGAATCACAACTATATCCTTTTTGAAGTCTAGAATATCCATGAATACATTTGAACAATAAGTTTATCTATAATTGGAGAAACCTCATGAACCAAACAAGTGCATCCAAAACGATAGGCAACATGGAACAATGGTTATTTAGCAAATAAAAGGGAATAGGGAACTTGATCGTCAATAGATTAAGGCAACATTCATTTTATCAGGTGTACATTTTGGAGAAGATGTGGAGAAGAATAAGGAACTATTACTAGCAATGTGATTAGAGGCACTTGAATTAATTCTCCATGGACTTTGACTATTATCGGATTAAGAGACACGGGTTGTTGAGGCATGAACGCTAGTGGCAAAAAACAACTAAGACTTCTTAACAAAGTATAAATCAAGCACATGCACGAACAGAAACAAGAACACAATTCTATCCAAATACATATGTTACTTGTCCAGGGAATGAACAGTAGGAGCTCCAACTAGGAATGAACAAAGTATAAACTGCAACACCAATTGCACGTTTTGCAGACCTAGGGATGAAATACCATGAATTAGTTCAAAATACGAAATAGAAGTACATTAAACAAGCCCATTCAAATGGTGTATTCAACACCCAACATTTCATAACCCATAGAACCCCATAAAGCTTTAAATTTAAAACCTATAAAGAGACCCTAAAAACAAACCTTCAACAGTCATGCTGAACCAAATGGTGGCACAGGATGTTGTTTGACAACCCGATTTTGGAAGAAAGGTATACGACAAAGAGTAAGTGCTGGAGACGTGAGGTTAGTTTCAGGAAGGGATGGAAGTTTATGAATGTATGTGTTAGCTACAACACGTGACAAGGACGTTGTCTGACTAACTTAAGCTAGAGGCACGATTTCATTAATTTAATTGGCTTTGAATTCAACGACGGTGTTAGTAGAAAACGTCATGGATTTATCATTTCTACGACGGTGATACTAAGCGTCGTTTTTGTATGTTCTAATTCAAGACAAGTTTTGTTCCATCGTCGTTGTTTACAAAATGATAATTACAAAAATGTCACCTCATATCATTCTAAGACGGTTTCTAGCGATCGACTTCATATGTGCGTCGTAGAAGCCTCTTTTTTCTAGTAATGCTTACATTTCAACAAGAAAGTCACTACTTCCATCATAGAATATTTGCACTTGCAAATGGCACCTTTTGATGGGGATTAACACTTCTAAACTGTGAATTTTATTTATTCTTTATAGGACTTTGATAGATCCTAGGAAAATGTTTTCTGTAAAAAAAGAATCTCAAACAAAATATTAAATGAAGGTCTTACATGCACTACTAAATGCTATGCCAGATCGTTTTATATGGATGTATCGTCTGAAAAGTCAGACACATAAATATAGATCATGATTTGATAGCACATCAAACATAATTTTTATCATTGGTATTTATTTACATCTAATCAAAAGAATTAAGAATCTTGATCTGTCTTTAAGACATAAATATCTTTTGACTTAACACAATTCAATCCAACCTAATTATAGATGGGTCAAATGGGTTTGTGTTGCTAAGAACAAAAGGTAAACCCAATCTAATCCTACCCAAGTAAGTTTAATTGGATTGGATTAAAAATTAGACTAAACTCAACCCAACCCAAAAGACTTGCACCCTTATTTATTTTGTAGTTTGTTAAAATAAATTTGTTATTTTTTTAGAGGAAAATAAATTTGTTATTAAAACAAGTGAAAAAGACTATACATTGACTTTTAAACAACCATCTAATGACAAATCCCTTGTATACATGTTAAGTTTGATAGTTTTTATAATAAATACTTTAAAAGGCATACAAAAGTTGATTACAAATTAAATGATACTATAAAATTATTTTACATTGTCAGTGCATAACTATTAAAATACTCTTAAATAAAAACTTAAAGTTCATTAGTAGATTCATAAAAAAAAACTTTAATTCTCATATTCAATTTTTAATAAATAAAAAATTAGACGACTTAAAAAATAAATTATATTAAAACAAAACGTCAATAAGTTAGTTTAAAGTATTGTAAGGATTTTATTTGTATTGATAATAACATTTTCTTAATAGAAAATTAAATCATCAAATCAGCTATCCTCTAAAATTTGGTTAGATTTAGTTTTCTCTATTTTTTATTTTCATATAAGTAGCAGTGGTTTTGATTTTCATTGTTTATAGTTTGTTTGAAATATAATTTTTTTTCACTGGCCTATTAGCTAATTATCTTATTTACAAATAAATCAGACATACATAAACATTTAATATGAAATAGGTTTTAATTTTTTCAGTATGAAATAGGTTTTAGTTAAGTAGGTTAACAGCCTAAATTAAACTTTCAGAAAAGGTTATATCAAGCCTAAAAAAGGCCCATGATAGGAAATAGGTCAGGCTAGAGCCTTTAATTTTTCAAACCGACCAAACTTATTCATGGAAAGTCTTATCTAACCGTATTTCTATCCGTAGATGTAAATATTAATTATACCTTGCATGATCTAAGCTTTTATATATTTATAAATGAATAATTAGTCAAAAATATTTATAAATGAATAATTCTTTTTGGTGAAGATATTATAATTAAATAAGTAAATACGGAAACAGTTTTGGAACGTATCTATATTAAAAAATGCCAGCATGATGACAAGAAATACTGAAATACCAGATTCAAAAAATAAATTAAAATAGTGTGAAATATATCTTCTTGAAATTGGTAAAAGCCATTCAATTGTGCACCTGTGGAATAAAAAAATCCATGTTTGTCTGTTGCCACCAAGCGGCAGAAATGATCCCTTCAAGAACTTGTAACTCCTTAGGCATCTCATGAGATGTTCCTCATTTTAATTCTACTCTTTACGCCACACCTAAGAGTAATCAGCATAGCCACCGCTGTAGTCAAAATTAACCAATATATAATGCTAAATCCAAGAACCACATTTTTGCCACGGTACGTAAAAAAAGGAAATCAAACACTCAAAGAACGTGTCTAGACACATATGGAGCCAGTTGCATTAATGTTATTCCTAGCATGCCTTTACTTTCTAGGCTCCAACATCAGCTTCAAGGCACCACACAAGAGATCTAAACTTAAAAATTAACTTGGTTACATCACGGATCACCTCTACATGTGTTGTTTTCCTGTGTTGAAGTTTGTAATAATGGTGATGGGTGAAGAGGTGGTGGATGCTATATATGTGTTGTTTTCCTGTGTTGAAGTTTGTAATAATGGTGATGGGTGAAGAGGTGGTGGATGCTATATATATATGTGTTGTTTTCCTGTGTTGGAGTTTGTAATAATGGTGATCAATGTAGCTGGATAAGTCATGATTTTAATTAACCTTTTTCGTCACTAATTAATATTCCGTTATACACTTCTACAGAAGAAAAACTTTAGTCCATTTACGATTTACTTGTTTTAAAATTGGCCATAACTAATTATTTTAAACTGTCACATACAATTAAAATATATGCTCAAACTAATCTTACAGATTGTATATTAAAACGTGGAGGAAATGATATTCTCAACAGTTGGCTAAACTTCGTTTTGTTATAAATTTTGATTTAAACACAAATTTTATATGGAAACGCGCACATGCATGCCAACATTTTTTTGTAATGAGGAAAATACTTTTACTACATGTTCGGTGTTCCCTCTGTGACAACATTTCTTTATATGAACCATCTCAGCAAAATGTATTCAAGTTTTGCAGGTCAGATCATTGAACAGCACTTGATAATTAATACTGCTATTTCCGGCTCCATTTCTACTTCTTTAACACGTATTTCTAGATGTTACTTCAACTTTATTTGTTTTTTTACAAAAATTTATATGAAAATGAAAGACCAAGATTAACATGAAAGAATGAGAATGGTCATTTTTATGTAAGAATGGAGGCTGGATCTATGGAGGACTAATTAATATTGCTTGTGAAGTTTCTATGGAGGCTGGATCTTTGAGTTTCAATGGTGATTTTCCACCATGGAGATGCAACGGAAGATAAAGGAGAAGAGGTGAGAGGAGACGTCATCCACTAGAGAATAAGTCATGGAAGAAGGAGCTTCACCACCAAGAGTGTCTTGGATAAGAAGCTTAGAAAGGAAGCTTCAATGGAGGAAAAGAAAGAGAGAGAGGGGGGGGGGGGGGGGAAGCACAAAATTGAAGGAGGAAAAGAGGGAGAGAAGTTGAACTTTGAAGTGTGTCTCACAAGACTCTCATTCATCAAAGTTACAACAAGTGTTACACATGCTTCTATTTATAGCCTAGATAGTTTCTTTGAGAAACTTCCTTGAGAAGCTTCCTTAAGAAACTTCCTTGAGAAGCTTCTTTGAGAAGCTTCGTTGAGAAGTTAGAGCTTAGCTACACATACCCCTCTAATAACTAAGCTCACCTCCTCGAGAAGCTTCCTTGAGAAGTTTCCTTGAGAAGATTCCTAGAGAATCTAGAGCTTAACTACACACACCCCTCTAATAGCTAAGCTCACCTCATTGTGAAATTGTGTTACCTTAACTTTTATTTCTTTTTTATTCTTGAGGTCAACAAAAGCGGGGCTCTTGCTCCTACGTACCCTCCATCGAAGAGGAAATCAGACCTACGTAGTTCTTTTTTAAGGGTGAATCAAGCGATTCTTTCTACCTGGAAGGTGATCATTTTAAGGCGTTGGACCTTAAAAATGATCCATTAACTTGGTAAGAAAAACTGAGATATTGAATTTTCAAATCCTTTTTAGTGATTTTTTTGCGGACGAGCTTGACTTTGCGAGTTGACTTTAGCCTTAGTTTCACTTTAGTTATTAGTCAATTCAATTAAGAAAGAGAAATCCCAAAGAGAAACGTCCGATTGATTTTTTCGCTTTATTTTACTAAAAGATATTTTTTGATTATTATATTATTATTTTACCTCTTTTTGGTTTCCAACGTAGTTACGGCATGACCGAACGATCGGATTTCATTTTAACAGAAATTAACAGATATTATAAATTAAACTATCGGTGGAAATTTATTTTATTTTTTGATTACGCGAGAAAATGACTTAAGTAAATGACTGAAGCACGTCAAAAGGGGGTACGGAAAGAAAATGAAACGAGAATAAAAGTACACGAAACAAATGGAGACCACCACGGGTACATAGAAAGAATTGAAAAGTTCGATTTTGGGTACTTACCGGTTGAAGACTGAAGAACAATGAAGAACGAACGATGAATGACGAAGAACGGTTGAAAATCTTCGCGAAATTACCAACGGAAACGTTACGGAAGCGCCTCGGCTTGAATTTTCTACACGGAAACAATTTTCCTCAGCAATTTTAAGTGAATACGAAGTGCCAAGAAGGCTGAACCCTTTCCTTCTTCACTCCTCCCCCTATTTATTGCAAAATAGGGAAGGAGCTTGCCACCCAGCTCGCCCTGGCGAGCCAGGTTGCTTCCTCCAGAAGCAACCGCCTTCTGGAGGAAGAATCTGGAAGGCCCAAGTGGGCCTGGTTACTATTTGCACCCTTTTTTTACTAAATACACCCCCTTTTACTTTTTTTGGTGATTCTTTTTCCGTAATGTTACAAAACTTTACGAATTTTGTAACGATACTTATTTTCTTTCCGTAAGGTTATGGAACCTTACGGATCATGTAATTACTCTTTTTTAGCTTTCGAAAAGTTACGGAAACTCACGGATTGCGTAAAAATACTTCCTTTTGATTTCCGGCACGTTACGGAATTTCACGGATTGCGTAACAATGCTTCCTTTTGATTTTTGGCACATCTCGGAACTTCACATATTGTGCAATAACAGGTGGCAAGTACCTCGAAGCGGTCAATCAAAGGTTGCATGCCATCAAACAAATCCCCGGACGAAATTAGGGTATGACAGTTGCCCCTCTTTACTTACCTTTTATCGAAGATAAGAGGAAAGCAAAGATAAAACACTGATTTCGTCCGTCTCCGTCCTTTCCGTGATTAGTCTTTGACGACTCCCGTCTCTCCTTCTTCTTTCTTTGCACAAAACAAACACAAACAACAAAAACACCAATAACATAATATACATATATACATATGTTTGGCGAAAGAAACGATCGGGAAAATAACAAAAACCACATTTTCCAGTCACCGGAGGCTCCGCACCTGATGGTGGAGGACACATGAACAGCGCTAGGTAGTCAATTCATGGGTCTCCGAACCAGATTTGAGGGTGGAGGATAGGTGAGCAGCGCTAGGCAATCAATTCGCAGGGCTCCAGACTCGATGGTGGAGGACACATGAACAGTGCTAGGCAATCAATTCATGGGTCTCCGAATAAGATTTGAGGGTGGAGGATAGGCGAACAACGCTAGGTAATCAATTCGCGGGGCTCCAGACTCGATGGTGAAGGACACATGAACAGCGCTAGGCAATCAATTCATGGGTCTCCGAAAAAGATTTGAGGGTGGAGGATAGGCGAACAGCGCTAGGCAATCAATTCGCGGGGCTCCAGACTCGATGGTGGAGGACACATGAACAGCGCTAGGCAATCAATTCATGGGTCTCCGAATAAGATTTGAGGGTGGAGGATAGGCGAGCAGTGCTAGGCAATCAACTCACGGGGCTCCAGACTCGATGGTGGAGGACACATGAACAACGCTAGGCAATCAATTCATGAGTCTCCGAATAAGATTGGAGGATCGAGGATAGGCGAACATCGCTAGACAATCAATTCGCGGGGCTCCAAACTCGATGGTGGAGGACACATGAACAACGCTAGGCAATCAATTCTTGGGTCTCCAAATAAGATTGGAGGATGGAGGATAGGCGAACAACGCTAGGCAATCAATTCGCGAGGCTCCAGACTCGATGGTGGAGGACACATGAACAGCGCTAGGCAATCAATTCATGGGTCTCCAAATAAGATTTGAGGGTAAAGGATAGGCGAACAACGCTAGGCAATCAATTCACGGGGCTCCAGCCTCGATGGTGGAGGACACATGAACAACGCTAGGCAATCAATTCATGGGTCTCCGAATAAGATTGGAGGATGGACGATAGGTGAACAGCGCTAGGCATTCAATTCACAGGGCTCCAGACTCGATGGTGGAGGACACATGAACAGCGCTAGGCAATCAATTCATGGGTCTCCGAATAAGATTTGAGGGTGGAGGATAGGCGAACAACGCTAGGTAATCAATTCGCGGGGCTCCAGACTCGATGGTGAAGGACACATGAACAGCGCTAGGCAATCAATTCATGGGTCTCCGAAAAAGATTTGAGGGTGGAGGATAGGCGAACAGCGCTAGGCAATCAATTCGCGGGGCTCCAGACTCGATGGTGGAGGACACATGAACAGCGCTAGGCAATCAATTCATGGTTCTCCGAATAAGATTTGAGGGTGGAGGATAGGCGAGCAGTGCTAGGCAATCAACTCACGGGGCTCCAGACTCGATGGTGGAGGACACATGAACAACGCTAGGCAATCAATTCATGAGTCTCCGAATAAGATTGGAGGATGGAGGATAGGCGAACATCGCTAGACAATCAATTCGCGGGGCTCCAAACTCGATGGTGGAGGACACATGAACAACGCTAGGCAATCAATTCTTGGGTCTCCAAATAAGATTGGAGGATGGAGGATAGGCGAACAACGCTAGGCAATCAATTCGCGAGGCTCCAGACTCGATGGTGGAGGACACATGAACAGCGCTAGGCAATCAATTCATGGGTCTCCAAATAAGATTTGAGGGTAAAGGATAGGCGAACAACGCTAGGCAATCAATTCACGGGGCTCCAGCCTCGATGGTGGAGGACACATGAACAGCGCTAGGCAATCAATTCATGGGTCTCCGAATAAGATTGGAGGATGGACGATAGGTGAACAGCGCTAGGCAATCAATTCACAGGGCTCCAGACTCGATGGTGGAGGACACATGAACAGCGCTAGGCAATCAATTCATGGGTCTCTGAATAAGATTTGAGGGTGGAATCGAACGGTCCACCGGGTTCTTTCACCTAAAAAAGTAAACATGCTTTTAGCAAGGAAAAATAAATCATTCACGAGAGCACCATATCTTTGAGAAACAATATACCCATGCCAAAAGTAATTTTCCTTGTAACCGAAAATGAAGGGCAGGATGTCAACATTTAGCTTTTAAATGAACATCCAGGGGAAACGTCGGGTCAAACTGAAACTGGGAACAAAATCACTCATAGTGTATAAAAACTCACACAGGCAAGTGTTTTACCCTAATCCCAAACCATAACTACACCATGACTTTATTTTGCACATGCTTTCCTATCGAACCAAAAAATCACACGCACGATCACGGATCAATAGGATTTTCTCGAAGGTAGTGTTTTGGAGATGAAGCTGGGTGTTTCGGTCTTTTCCTCTTTGTTTAGGTGGGACGGGATATCACCAGTCGAGAACGACTTTGAATGGCAATCCTAAAGGAAGAACCACTTAAAAAATGGGTTTTCTCTTTGCCGGCGGTTATTTACCTCGCCGAAAATTTATTTGGTCCGAAAATTCTTGTCCTCTCTTTCTTTTGTTGATCAGGAATTATTCTGTTTTCCTCTGATCTTTTCCTTTTTACTTTCTTCCGATCTTTGATCGGGAATCCTTCTTTTCCTTTCTTTTCATTTCTTCCTTTTCTTTCTTTTCATTTCTCCCTTTCCATTTCTTTCTTCGGGAATTCGGATCTTAGCATTCCTTATTTGCTCTCCCTCGAGGAGATTCTGCTGTCCTTTTCTTCGGGGCAAAGGATGAGGATTTTTTTTTCATAGGCCAAGGTTCAAAGTAGCCTAAGGTTGTGTCTCAACATGGTCTTTTCATCGTGGGAGCCCGATCTTGATATCTGGGGCAAAACAAATTCGTGTGTCAAGGTGTCGATCTCGGGTTGAATTTCATATTATTTCCACGAGGCACGCGTAATAATGATGATTTGGAAACAACGTGCAAAATTAGTCATGGCCACAACTAAGGTGGGTACTCAAGCATCCAGTTTATGGCATTTGTGATACTAAGGCTTGGGATTTACACAAGTAGACCCAATATTTCCAAATTATGTTCTTTCATCGGTTCAATGAATCCATCCATTCTTATCTCGGTTATTCAGGAAAATAAACTCTTAGCGTCAGTCCCTTATTTCCAAAAGATATGTTTGCTCTCTACGAATGATTTATGCTTCCTACGACCATAACATACCGACCTTCGAGGTCTTTCTTTCTTCTTTCTTTTTGTTTCATTTTTTATGTTCACGAAAAACTATACATCCATTGCCATCTCTGAGAAAAACTTTTCTTTGTACACCTACATTCCTATACATGACGAACTTTTTCTGTATACACACGCATTAAAACTCTTTCTCTTTACTTCAACACGGTCTATATACAAACCCTATTCATGTTCAAAGATTTCTTTTTTTTCGTTTTTTCCAACACACACCCGTAGTTTATGCAAAAGTTTCTTTATATACACTTGTTGCTCACACACACAAGAATTTCTTTTCACACATTATTTACACACACAAAATCCTTCTATACACATTTTCTTTTACATATATATAAAAAAACTCTTTTCTTTTCTTTGTATACATAGACACGACATTTGTTCACAACACTTCTTTCTTTTTCTTATTTTTGGCGTTATCATGATTTTTGTTCATTTTATTTTTAGGACGACGTTCCTAAATGAAAACTCTACACGGTTCCGAAATTTCAACAAATACTATTGACAACAACGAAGTAAGCACTAACGTAACAGTTCAAACGACATGTATGCACAAAACAAGAGTCAAACAAAAACAAAACAAACGTTAGTCCCTCAAGTTATACAAAATAAAATGATATCTAACAGATAAAAGAGGAAACATAAAAGAGAATATGGATCTAGGGATCTCCCGATCATGTGGCTCCGCTCCCTCCCAAGAAATCGAGTAAATCTATCATCTCCTCGTCCATGTGGGCCTCATCTGCATCGTCGGGAGCCTCTGCGGGCGCCTCCCCTGCCTGGGCCTCAGGCCAATCTCTGGGCCATGTGACCTCTGCCCTGAACTGATCCGGAGTAGGGCATGGAAAAGGAGCGAAACCCTGGCTCTGCAGGCTGAGGTTGAGCTGGTAGAGACAGTCATGGGTCTGCACGTGCGCCCTGTGGTTGGCCGCTTGCTGGCGAACCAAATACCGTAAATACCGCTCCATGTCAAATGACCCAGCTGGATCAGCATGATGAGGTGGCGGCGGTGCGTTTGGGGCCTGCGGGTCGCCACCCTACGCCTGTCTAGGCGTGCAATACTTTTCTATGAAAGCTCCGGTGATCGGCGGTCGAATCACCTTACTAGGTGTGACAGAAACCCCGAACAACTGGCAGAGACCCATGATCAATGCTGGAAAACCCAGGGCCCTATTAGACTTATCTGGGTCTAGAGGGTGCCTGGTAGGCGGCATACCTGCAAATAAATAAATGGCATCAGCGATCAACTGAGCCACATGGACGCTCATCCGTGTCAGGATGGCATACACCAGCTGACACTTCGGCAGAGCGAGGTCGGAATTATGATCGTTGGGCAGGATGTTGCTGAGCAGCAACGTCATCCATGTCTGGGTCAAGGTAGTCATGTTGGCGCGCATGATCCGCACCCGTCTCCTGGCAGCGATCCGGGCTAAATCCTGACTTGGTATGCATAGCAGTTGAGCAATGGCCTCCTCGTCAAATCCATCGGCCCGGTTCCTTCTCTGATCGTATTCGCACTCCTGGCCTTCCTCCAATACTAGCGGGTATCCCAGGAACTGACTGAGGGCGTCTGCATCGAAAGGAATCCACTGGCCCCTTACCCATGATCGCATGTCCCGTACGCCCTCCTCTGTAGGCCAAGCATTGCCATAAAACTCGAGCACTATATATGGATCAAACTTGGCCATGGGATTGACCAGCGACGCCCAACGCCGGGGAGCTATCTCATCCTGGAAATCTGTGTACTCGTCGTCCCTGAGCTGGACGCGTCTCTCTCGGTGGAAGGACCATCCCTTGATGGCTTCGAAACGCTGCTGGTGCTCAGCGCTCCTGAATCAATTGCTATCGAACTTGGGAGCGGCACTAGTCCCTTCGGCCGCGGCGTCCTTCCTAGATCTCTTCGAGGAAAGCTTCCTCGGAGCCATTTCCTATGAAGACAAACATTTGGAAAGTTAGTCTACAAGAAAACGCTTATTTTAACACAAAAATGACATGCTAATCTTTCCAATTTAGAACAAACTCGTGCACACATTTAATGTAACACATTTATGAACATGCGTATGTGTAAAATATCCTACTATTTATGTCAACATACAAGGACATTCAAAACATTCTAGTTACCACACACATATATATATATTTTTTGAAAAGAATACACATTCCCGTGCTCAAGGCATTGTGTCAGAATTACACATGTTCATATCCTAAATATTTAGCTATCATAAACTACCTACACACATTTGAAGTATTTTATTTAACATACAAATTTTTGTTGTTTCATTCACATTTAATTATACATATATGCACATTGGAAAGCTAATCTTACGTCATGCACATACTTTCATTTGAAAAGGAAATTCCATGCCATCTATATACATTTGAGGGATAATTCCACATCATATATTCATTTAGGAAGCGTCCTCAGGCCATTTTTGACATGGGTACATTTTCTAAAAGGCTCCTAATGCTACCTATCCTCAAATACGCATATGTTGAAAGGCATTTTTTGCTACTCATTCAAACTTTGCAAGGCATTTTATGCCATATATTCACATACATACACACCATTGAAAGGTATTTTCCATGCTACCTATATTCACACACATATATACATACCATTGAAAGGTATTTTCCATGCTACCTAGATGCAAAGTATTCCTCATGGGGCAGCCAAATTCTAGTAAAAACCCTCTCAAGCATGTCCTAATTTTCATGCCTTTCCACTTTCAAAACCAAAATTTAGATTCCTAGGCATAAGTCATGCTTCCTTGCATTGAAGTTAAGAGATTGGGTTCCTAAGCTTAGAATTGCATTTGGGCACCCATTTTAAATCCTCTAAGTTGTCCCCATGTATATAAAACAGTCCCGCAATCCCAATCTTACAAAACCATATTCATATGTCATTGAGGCATTCCACCGAGCACTTGGTGGACGCATGTTTAGGCATGAATAGCAAGAGAGTGGGGGCAATGTGGCATGCCCCATTGCATCAGAATACAACATAGGCCTAAGGCCATCCCCTACAACCCCTCAACTCAAACAAATCAAGCATGAAAACAAACCAAAACTGCCCCACAAATTTGAGCACATTCTCACAATTTAGAGCACCAAAAGATTAACAAGATGCACCAATGGAAAGCTAGAAAACTCAAGGATTAAATACTTACTTGCTGGAGTGAGTAGGAGTACCAAAAATGAAAGCAAAATGCAACCAAAGGTGGCATGGGGGAGCAAAAACCGTGAGTCCCGTGAGCTCTCTCTTTTTGAATGAGGGGGGGAAGTTTTTGGGTGCAGAAAATGTTCCCCTCCCTCGTTTTTTATATTTTGGTGCAGGGGTTGCTCGCCCAGGCGAGCTAACCTGCCAATTTTTTTTTTAGGGGAAACATAACCATGGCCCTCTACAGGTTGGTGTTCGCTTACTCGAACCCACTCAAGTTATATTAGGCATCCATTATTTATTTTAAACACACGATAGTAATAATTACTGTGAATTTAAAGGATACTGGGCTGCCTTGCAGCGACGTTTTCTGCTTGTCCAGCGCTGGGAAGGGATGACGATCTGTCGGTCGTGACCCTATCCTCTATTTGCATCCGTCCCTAAGTACCTGAAAGTAGGAAACAACAATGTTTGGCAAATCGTGACCGCGTCGTCGTCTCACCTTGATTGATTTCTGCCTTTAACTTTTGTCTCGCCCACTGACCGTGGCCAAAGACGATTCTGCCCCTGTTATCACAAAATATACATGTGTATACGTATGCATGTATGTTTTCAATTCAATAATCTTCATAGTGAAAGCTGGTTAGGTTCAGTTTTAAACAAGCGCTTGGGGCACCCCATGAACTGAGCGAAAGGGCTCAGGTTATACAAATTGCTCATGGTTTAAACCAAAGTGAGGACTGACGCCTCAGACCCATGTTCTCTCCTTTTAAAAAAATCGTGACGAGACAATTACAGCGGGTAGGAATCCCTAGAGGAAACCAAGAAGAACAAAAACACAAAAAATAAAAAAAACATGCAACGGTTTCCTCAATTGCCCCAGACTTCAAGCGTAATATCGCTTAACGACATCAGAGTTCACAGGCGAGGGTAGCTCCTCGCCATCCATGTTGGTGAGCACCAGAGCCCCCCCAGAAAAAGCCCTTTTCACCACGAAAGGTCCTTCGTAATTCGGGGCCCACTTCCCTCGATTATCCTTAACAGCGTGGGATATCTTTTTCAGCACAAGGTCCCCCTCAATGAACTTGCGTGGGCGTACCTTCTTGTCGAATGCGTTCTTAATCCTTTGTTGATACAGGCGCCCATGGCTCATGGCCGTCAAACACTTACCTTCAATAAGGTTGAGTTGGTCATAGCGTGTTTGAGCCCACTCTGACTCTTCTAGGCCTGATTACGCTAGTATCTTCTGGGAAGGGACCTCTACCTCAAACGGAAGTACCGCTTCCATCCCATAAACCAAGGAATACGGCGTTGTCCCAGTAGAAGTTCGTACCGAGGTTCTATATCCATGCAGGGCGAATGGCAGCATCTCATGCCAATCTTTGTATGACACCGTCATCTTCTGAATAATCTTCTTAATATTTTTATTTGCAGCCTCTACAGCCCCATTCATCTTTGGCCGATAAGGGGTGGAGTTATGATGCTGGATCTTGAAATCCTCGCATATTTCCTGCATCATTTTGTTGTTCAGATTGGTGCCATTGTCAGTAATGATCTTCCTTGGGAGTCCGTATCGACAAATCAGTTCCTTCTTTATGAATTTGACCACCACACTCCTCGTGACATTGGTATAAGAAGCCGCTTTGACCCATTTGGTGAAGTAATCTATCGCCACAAGAATGAAGCGATGACCATTCGAAGCTTTGGGTTCGATGGCCCCAATGACATCTACCCCCCACATGGAAAAAGGCTAAGGGGCGGACATGACATTCAGAGGATGTGGCGGAACATTGACATTGTCCGCGTATGCTTGACATTTATGACATTTCCTTACATGGGCGCAACAATCGCTTTCCATAGTGAGCCAGTAATAATCGGCTCTAAGGATCTTCCTAGCCATAGCATGCCCATTGGCATATGTCCCAAATGAACCCCTGTGGATTTCCTCAATCATGTAGTTCGCCTCTTTGGCATCTACGCATCGTAGGAGGGTCATGTCGTGGTTTCGTTTGTACAGGATGGTACCACTCACAAAGAAACCAGTAGCCAATCTCCTTAACGTTCTTTTGTCATTGTCGGAAATCCCTGGTGGATATTCTTTGTTCTCAACATATTGTTTGATGTCGAAATACCACGGTTTCCCATCTTGCTCTTCCTCTATTGCACAACAATGTGTCGGCTTGCCTCGAGATCTGAATTCAATGTATGGTAGATCCCCGTGTGGGGCAAGTTGAAACATGGATGCCAAGGTGGCCAATGCATCGTCCATTTAGTTCTCTTCCTGAGGTATGTGGTGGAAAGAAATGTCGTCAAAGAATTCGGCTAACTTCAAGATATGTGTTTGATAGAGTATCAACTTCGGATCCCTAGTTTCCCATTCTCCTCTCAACTGGCGTATTACCAAACTCGAGTTTCCATACACTTTGAGTAGCCTTACGTCAAAATCAATGGCTGCTTGAATCCCAAGGGCGCACGCTTCATATTCGGCCATATTGTTGGTACAATCGAAACCTAGCCTGGCCGTGAAAGGAATACATTGATTATCTGGGGATACAAGGACTGCCCCTACTCTATGGCCCAAAGCATTAGATGCCCCATCGAAGCAAACAATCCATTTGTTTATGTCCTCGTTCATCCGCTTCTCTTTGAATAGGGCCATGATGTCTTCATCCAGGAACTCAGGGTGCATCGACCGATAATCTTGGAGGGGTTGTTGGGCCAAATAATCTGCCAAGGCGCTTCCCTTTATTGCCTTTTGGGTGACGTACACAATATCGAATTCATATAGTAGTACCTGGCACCTAGCGATTCGTCCCGTGAGGGCCGGTTTCTCAAAGATGTATTTCACGGGATCCATTTTGGAAATAAGCCACGTGGTATGACTGAGCATGTACTGCCTAAGACGATGTGACACCCATACCAGGGCGCAGCACGTCCTTTCCAGCATTGAGTAATTCATCTCACATGCGGTAAACTTCTTGCTTAGATAGTAAATGGCTTGTTCCTTTTTCCCAGAGTCATCGTGCTGACCCAACACGCACCCCATAGACTCGTCTAACACAGTCATGTACAGGAAAAGAGGTCTTCCTGTTACAAGTGGCATGAGCACCGGGGGGTTTGCGAGGCTCTGTTTGATCTTCTCGAAGGCCTCTTGGCAGTCGCTGTTCCACAGGACCGCCTGGTTCTTACACAATAGCTTGAAGATGGGCTCACATGTAGGGGTGAGTTGCGAGATAAATCTCGCGATGTAATTCAACCTGCCCAAGAAACCTCGAACCTGCTTCTCCGTGCGTGGCTCTGGAATTTCAAGAATGGCCTTCACTTTCTCGGGATCTATCTCTATCCCTTTCTGGCTCACGATAAATCCCAGCAACTTCCCCGATTTTACCCCGAAGGTGCACTTGGTTGGGTTTAGTTTCAGTTGGTATTTCCGCAGCCTTCCAAACAGCTTATGCAGATTGACGAGGTGCTCGTCCTCAGTCCGAGATTTGGCAATCATGTCATCTACATAGACCTCTATCTCTTTATGCATCATGTCATGGAACAACGCTACCATGGCACGCTGATAGGTTGCCCCATCATTTTTCAGCCCGAAGGCCATCACTTTGTAGCAGAACGTTCCCCATAAGGTGGCGAAAGTAGTCTTCTCCACATCTTCGGGTGCCATCTTTATCTGATTATACCCTGAGAAACCATCCATAAAAGAGAAAAGGGCAAACTTGGATGTATTATCTACCAGTATATCAATGTGTGGCAGGGGAAAATTGTCTTTAGGACTGGCTCGGTTTAAGTCCCGATAGTCTACGCACATTCGCACTTTGCCATCCTTTTTTGGGACCGAGACAATGTTGGCCACCCACTCTGGGTATCGAGCTACAGCTAAGAAACCCGCATCGAACTGCTTTCTCACTTCTTCTTTGATTTTTAAAGACATTTCGGGTCTCATCCTTCGTAGCTTTTGCTTAACCGGGGAAGACCCAGGATTCAATGGCAACTTATGCTTCACAATGTCGAGGTCCAGACCTGGCATGTCTTGGTACGACCACGCAAAGACGTCTTGATATTCTTCAAGAAGGGTTATCAAGCCTTGGCGGATAGGTGCGGTCATACCGGTTCCTACTTTCACTTCTTTCTTTCCCTCTCTGGTCCCTATGTTTATCAGTTCGGTTTCCTCTTGGTGAGGCTTCATTTTCGCTCTTCCTGAGCGATCAACCTCTCCAACTCTGGTGAAAGGACGTCCTCTTCCTCTTCTTCATTTATTGTTTGGCTTACTTCTCGATCAAAATCGATTATCAAACCCTCGTTGTTAGGATCCTCAAAGAATCGACCCTCATATCTATACCAATCAAGACAAAAGAAACAAAAACATGCAAAATGATATGAGAAAAGGTGGAACTGCAAGAACAGATGAAACAAGATCTCTTTGTTATTTAATAAGGTAGGTTTCACAAAACAAAAGAGAAAGGAATCTATAGCCTCTAATTACATTGAATCAGCGGTATAGACCTCTAACTGGCTTATCACGCGCCAGTTCCCCACTTGGGAATCAGGATGGCATGGTCGCACGAAACTTGGCGGGTCTTGTGGAGACTCCTCTCCTATTGCCGCCACCTCTTCCTCAAACATTATCCCGACACTGGTGAAACACTGGCTAACATGGTCGGGCCATGCCCTATCTGCTCGGAGTCTTGACGGCGCATTCCTCCTTCCCGGCATCCCGGGTTCATACCCCAACCCATATTTGTATGGGTTTCCCCTAATGTCGACCACATCGGCATTCCTGAGGCCGTCCTTGCCCAGACCCATTCCGGGCTCATAACCGTGCTTGAGCATCACCCGTGCCACCATTATGGCCGTATTAGAGAGAGAAGGTAGCAACGGACTCGTTTCCACAGAGGCACAACTCACCACTTCGAAGGATTGGAAAGCTGTTTCCAATGATTCTTCCGCTGCTTCTACATATGGTGCGGAGGAGGGGCAGCTCACCAACATATCCTCTTCGCCTGACACTATCACCAAAAGTCCACCAACCGCGAATTTCAATTTCTGGTGAAGCATCAAAGGGACTGCTCCTAGTGCATGAATCCAGGGTCTCCCCAAGAGGCAGCTGTAGGCGGGATTTATTTCCATCACTTGAAAAACCACACTGCAAGTGTGGGGGCTTATCTGAATGGGGATGTCGATTTCCCCCATCACTTCCCGCCGACTACCGTCAAAGGCTCTTACCACCATCGAACTTGGTTTTAGACGTGATGCATTAAAAGGAAGTTTCTCCAAGGTGGTCTTTGGCATCACATTTGAACTTGAACCATTGTCGATGAGTACCTTAGCGGCGACATGGTCCATACATCTGACAGACACATGTAGAGCCTTGTTGTGCCCTCTCCCCTCAACGGGAATCTCTTCTTCTGCAAACGCGATATAGTTATTGGTAGTTATATGATTAACAATGCCTTCAAAACCCTCAACTGAGATGTCGTGTGCTACGTGGGCTTCGTTGAGGACTTTTACCAATAGTGCACGATGAGGCTCGGAGTTTATGAGTAGTTCGAGCAAAGAGATCCTTGCCGGAGTTTTATTCAGTTGCTCAACTACTTTAAACTCGCTTTGTTGGATGAGACGAAGGAATTCATGAGCCTCTTCCAAAGTCACCGCCTTTCCTTGAAGACCTTCTTTCTTTTCAGCTCCTTTTACCACCGGAGGATCCACTTCTTTTGAGGGGGTGGCCACGTCTGTGGGCTCTTGGATCATGGGTGTTTTCCCCTAGGAGGGAAGTTTCGCCGAGTGAGGGGGAGCGAACACCCAACCACTGCGGGTTACGCCACTAAGGCCGGTGATGTTGGTCACCTTGGCTGACAAGGAGTCAACTTCGGTTGCAACTCTTTCTCCAAAAGCGGGAGGGGTATACTTCCACGGAATGACCTTATTGCTTTGATATGCAAATGGCGTTGGCTTGGGCGCTATCGGGGGGTACATGGGCCTGGAGCCGGTCCCATTCCTAGTGAAACATATTACTAGGGCTTTGGGGGTTGGGGGAACCTTCTTTTCTTCCGACTGCATGCAAATCTGTGGTTCTTCCCTATCTCCCTTGGACACTTCGAGCTGCCCCCAGTCCATGCGCCATTGAAGTAACTCTTCCACCGCGGGACAGGTTTCCATGTCATGTGATTCCCCGAGATGAAACAAACATTCGTCGCTTTCGTCTCCGCCATGAGAGACCATGCATGCTGTTTGAAGTGACTGGTAGATGAAACGTCTAGACGTAGCCACATCTTCTAATCTCTTTGCCCCTGACGGCCCATCCTTTTCGATGGCATTTATGCTAGCCCCTCCATGACTGGCTAGTGGATTGGTTTTAACGTTGGGGCCCTCCTCTTGGAATGATAGCCAGCCGGCATTTATTAGGTGTTGCACCTTATACTTGAACGACAGGCAAGAGTCAATGTTGTGTCCGGGGACTCCACTATGGTATGCGCACTTGGCATTCGAGTTGTACCACTTGGGGTATGGTGGCTGGAAGACCTTCCCGGGTATGGCCACCACCAAATGATTTTCCAATAATGAGGGCCACAACTCAGAATATGCCATGGGAATAGGAGAGAACTCGTCTTTCGGGGGGCGCCGTGCATTGTTATAGCTCGCGCCAGGATTTGTATTATTGGTCGGCCGAGGAGTGGCCAGAGCTGTGTGTTGGGCAGGCGTCTTTTCTGTTGTGGGAGGCCCTTCTACTTGAGTTGGGAGGGAACTTCCGGCTCGGATCAAAAATTTCGGATGGTTGGGCTGGTATGAGTTTTGGGCATTTTGGGGTGCTTTCATCCATGTTGGGGTGGTGGTGACCGCGTGGGTATCTCCTTCCTTTTTCCGTGTGCCCACCACTGGGGCTCTTCTGTTGTTGTTGGGGGCAACATTGGAGGCATATTCAAACTTGCCTTTTCTCAGTCTGGACTCGATTCTTTCTCCGGCGAAGACGAGGTCTGCAAAGTTAGCTGGCATGTATCCTATCAGCTTCTCGTAGTAGAACGTAGGCAACGTATCTACCGTAATCGTGATCATCTCCCTCTCAGTCATGGGCGGGACGACTTGGGCTACTAGGTCTCTCCACATTTGAGCATATTCTTTAATGGACTCATGTTCCCGCTTGGTCATGCTCTGAAGTTGGTTCTGATCAGGAGCCATATCCGTGTTGTACTGGTACTGCCTAATGAAGGCAGTTGCCAAGTCTTTCCATGACTGGATCTGAGAAGCTTCTAGATTGGTATACCACGCCACTGCTGCTCCGGCTAAGTTGTCTTGAAAGAAGTGCATCAACAGCTTTTCATTCGTAGAATATGCCCCCATCCTTCGGCAATACATCCGAAGATGACCTTTTGGACACGTCATTCCTTTGTATTTATCAAAATCTGGTACTTTAAACTTGGGAGGGATGACGATGTCAGGTACCAGACACAAATCCGCTAAATCCGAGAACGGGTAGTTGCTGAGGCCTTCTACCGCTCTCAGCCTCTCTTCAAGTAAATCAATCTTTCCCTTATCTTTTGCAAAGGGAACAAACTCTTTAATGGGTGCAGGTGGAGACGAGACGTGGTGGACTATGTTTGGTTGGGGCAATTCATGGGGGGTCGGATCCTTGAGGGGAAGTAGAGGGCCTAGATGGGCATCTCCTTCATCATTTTCTTGCAGAGGATAGTCGGCATGAGGAGGGAGTTGCCCCTCAAAGGTAGGGGCTTGGCTCAAATCGTCTGAAGCGGTACGAGGGGTGAAGTCCGGAGGCAAACCATAAGGGTAGGCTTGAGGACTATACCTCCGACCGAAAATCATCGTGTTTCTGTGTCGGCCCAAGTTTATTGCGGGCTGTAGCACCGGTTCTGCTTCCCTAGTTGTATTGGAAGCGGTCGCCGTAGCATTATCTTCTATAGTTTTCTGAAGCTTTAGCATGGCCTCTGTGATAGAAGCCATTTGATCTTTTAAGGCCGATAGGTCGGCCTTCATTTGTTCTTGCACTCCCTCTTCATTGTCCATCTTTCTGGATCGAGTGTTATAGGGGTGCCTTTGCGCTTTTTTAGTTATGGTGAGTTCCCTAAAGAAACAAACAATGGTGAGTATGCCACCAAAACATGAATATGCTAATGAATGATCAGAGCACTTGGATCCACCTCAAGGCCTTTTTAGATAACGTGATGAGTTTCAGAACTTCTCTTTTTATATAAAAGGAACAAAGCTTTTATCTAGCTAAGATCATACAAAAGTGTTACAACAGAACCTAACGGTTTCTAATTATATGGGCCATCAAATCTATCATGTGTTGACAGTAATTGATTAGCCCACGAATTTCCTCGGGGGCTGAACACACTTCAGCGATGGCCTTTGCTTTGGCTAGTAGTCGCGGGAGGTCTTGACTTCTATTTAAGGTCAAGGCGAACCTATCCATCCACATGGTCGCTTCTTGATGCAATGCATCAATCACCCTCCCTCTTGCTTCCTTCTCGGCGTACGCTTGTGCGAAGTCCTCTACTAGTTTTTGTTCATGGGTCAAAGACTGGTTTAACTCCTCTTTGTACTGCTCTATTATAGCTAGCATGCTTCGCTCCGTGGCTTCTAAGTGTTGGGTCAAACCCCTCTTGGATCTTGAGCAAGCAGCTAACTCTTCTTTTAAGATCATGCCATGTACCCATGACTGGTCTCTTTCCTCTCTCCAAAGCTTGAGCTCATTGTTGCTACCCCATAAAGCTCCTCGGAATTTGTCTCGGCCATGCTTTTCCTTGCAGGCCCTCTTGGTTTCTTGTTCAAGGGCTCTTGCAGTAGTCGCGTTTTCCTCTCGTAACTCGGTACACTCTTTCCAGATGTTTGTAGTGGCTGACTTGAATTTTTCTTTGGCAAGTCTTGCCTTCCCTAGCTCTAATTTTAGAGCTTGGACTTTTTCATCCTCTTCCGGAGCTTCAAAGTTCTCGTCGTTGATAACTTTCAACTTGGAGAGCCATTCTAACCCTCGCGTATGAACTCTTAGCCATTCATGATAACCACCGATGATGCCATTACGGATGCCCCTAAGTTCTTTATCTTTCCTCAACGGACTTTTCCACGCCTTGTGGACTCTTTGTACAACCTTGAGACTTTGCGCACCGAAATCTCTCATAAGGAAAGGCGAGAGGCTCTCTTCCGTAGGTGCTCCCCTCATGGGGTACCCTAGCTGTCTTATGGCAAGTGCGGGATTATAGTTAATACAACCCCTCGTCTCTATCAATGGAACGTTAGGGTAGTCCCCACATGAGAAAAGAACTCCCTCCTTTCCTTCCTTCCATCGAGGAAACCAGTTGATTGTGTTGCCTCCTATCCCAGCCAAGTGTTGGTCCCAATCGATTCTTCTCTTTTCGACGCACGAGCGATAACTTTGAAGCGGACATGGGTGTCTTATGTCTGGTTGGAATAGGTGCAAAACCAACCACACACAAAGAGCGGGTAAGCAGCAGACAATCCGTGCACTATTCTTCTCGCACCTTCGGTCAAATGTATCAAATAAGTCCGCCAAGATAGCTACCACCGGGCTCTCCTTGCTATGGTGATATGCAAGGAAAGCATCAATTGCGGCTAGATCCACCAAACCGTCCATGTTTGGAAAGAGGACAACCCCAAAGATCAGCAAAGCTAGTATATCTGCAAACGGGACCCATTCCTCTTGACTCGCCATATCCCTTGCCTTGCCTTCCAAGTATTTCCGCGGTAGGCCCACTATGCCGTTTCGAGTTTGCTTCATACGATCCAATTCTCTCGCCGAATCTCTGACCACAGCTGCAATCTTGCTCAAGGAGGGAAGAAACCCAGAGAAAAGATACGGTTTTCTCCCCCCAAGAAGGCATCCTAAAATCTCCTCAAATTCTTCAACAATCGGTACAATTTGGAAGTCCCCAAACGTGAAGCATCTCAACGGCTGGTCATAGTATTGGGCGAGGGATACAACAGCTTCCGTAAATACCTCCGCTGCGGTGAAATCTAAAATCTTTCCGTACACTTTGCGGAAGGCTTGCCTTTGGAGGGGTCCCATCAACCATCCCAACTCCTTAAGGCTGGTGACATCTAGGCCCTTAATCTTGACTTGATAAAATCTTTTTTCGTTTTGATTTGTCCCCATCATTTTCCTAAAAAAGGGGGTGGATCAAGGCTCCGATATGAATGATGCAATGCGCATGAATGAAACGGTAAGAAAAAAAAGGGGTAATTTACATGTACGAGACCGAAAAAAGACCCCTCCTTTTTTTAATACTACGTTCTAGGCGTTGCGGCGCCCCAACGTATGTATTAAAAAGTGGCGCATTACTCCAGAGACACAAAATATCACTAGCAAAACTAATATTTAAGTACTATTTGCATAATAATGCATGAGAACAAATGGCACGGAGCGTGTTTTCTCCATGCCCCTATTTGGGGACCTATAGGATAATATCTAGGGGTCTCTAATAACTACTCCCAACGATTCATAACTCACATGGCTGTTTTCTAGAGGTATCATCACTCAAGATAATAATATTGTGGTGGTATGGAATACCAGCGACAACACATTATAAAGAGAGAAAGCTCTAGACGAGGTTTCACTATTATCAAGCAAGTCGGAGACCTAGCATGATCATAGATTCACCTCCACTCCTTAGATTCCCATGGACCCGGGTATAGGGCCCCTTTTTTACTCAAACCCGTGGGTGCTTAGAATGCAGTGTAAAAATGTGGAAGAGAAAGCTTTTATTATATTTACACAATTCAAAAAATGCACACACAAAGTTTCACAATTCCACAATTTCCTAAAATAGGCCTAACTCACAAAAACAGTCCCCAGTGGAGTCGCCAACTGTCGCAACCTACCCTTTAGCGGGCGAGGCTCACGGGTGCGCTTTCCAAAGGAGGAAAATGCATGGAGTCGCCACCAACGTTTATTTGTGGAAAACGTCAGAAAAACCGAAGGAAACCGGTCATAAAGAATATTCCAAGTTCGGGAGTTGTATTTACGTTTGAGGAAGGTATTAGCACCTCTCACGTTTGTCTCAAAGGACAACAACCTTATTTTTAGAATTTTGTGAAATTGTGTTACCTTAACTTTTATTTCTTTTTTATTCTTGAGGTCGACAAAAGCGGGGCTCTTGCTCCTACGTACCTTCCATCGAAGAGGAAATCAGACCTACATAGTTCTTTTTTAAGGGTGAATCAAGCGATTCTTTCTACTTGGAAGGTGATCATTTTAAGGCGTTGGACCTTAAAAATGATCCATTTACTTGGTAAGGAAAACTGAGATATTGAACTTTCAAATCCTTTTAAGTGATTATTTGCGAACGAGCTTGACTTTGCGAGTTGATTTTAGCCTTAGTTTCACTTTAGTTATTAGTCAATTCAATTAAGAAAGAGAAATCCCAAAGAAAAATGTCCAATTGATTTTTTCGCTTTATTTTACTAAAAGATATTTTTTGATTATTATATTATTATTTTACCTCTTTTTGGTTTCCAACGTAGTTACGGCGTGACCGAACGATAGGATTTCATTTTAACAGAAATTAACAGATATTACAAATCAAACGATCGGTGGAAATTTATTTTATTTTTTGATTAGGCGAGAAAATGACTTAAGTAAATGACTGAAGCACGTCAAAAGGGGGTACGGAAAGTAAATGAAACGAGAATAAAAGTACACGAAACAAATGGAGACCACCACGAGTACATAGAATGAATTGAAAAGTTCAATTTCGGGTACTTACCGGTTGAAGACCGAAGAACAATGAAGAACGAACGATGAATGACGAAGAACAGTTGAAAATCTTCGTGAAATTACCCACGAAAACGTTAAGGAAGCGCCTCGGCTTGAATTTTCTTCATGAAAACAATTTTCTTCAACAATTTCAAGTGAATACGAAGTGCCAAGAAGGCTGAACCCTTTCCTTCTTCACTCCTCCCCCTATTTATAGCAAAATAGGGGAGGAGCTTGCTGCCCAGCTCGCCCAGGTGAGCCAGGTTGCTTCCTCCAGAAGCAACTGCCTTCCAGAGGAAGAATCTGGAAGGCCCAAGTGGGCCTAGTTGCTATTTGCACCCCTTTTTTTACTAAATACACCCCTTTTACTTTTTTTGGTGATTCTTTTTCTGTAACGTTACGAAACTTTACGAATTTCGTAACGATACTTATTTTCTTTCCGTAAGGTTACGGAACCTTACGGATGATGTAATTACTCTTTTTTAGCTTTCGAAAAGTTACGGAAACTCACAGATTGCATAACAATACTTCCTTTTGATTTCCGGCACGTTACAAAATTTCACGGATTGCGTAACAATGCTTCCTTTTAATTTCCGGCATGTCTCGGAACTTCACATATTGTGCAATAAAGGGTGCCAAGTACCTCGAAGCGGTCAATCAAAGGTTGCATGCCACCAAACAATAATCCCCGGACGAAATTAGGGTATGACATGTTCGTACTTCTTGTTTTTGTTTGAAACACAATCAATCAACATTTTTTCTTCTTTTTTCTTTTGCAGAGGAAAATGCAAGGATCATGCATAAGGAAACATAACATGCGAACAATGAAAATAGAATGTATGCAATTGGCAGAACAAAAGCATACTATATGAAGATGTATGATAATGCAATGACTTATGCAAATGCAATGCATGAATATGATAAATGATAAATGCAGGAATGATATGTCCATTACAATGCCACAAAGAGATGCATGACGCAATCAAGGAACAAGCCAGAGTGAGTTTGCTATGTGCTCTCCTAATTTAGGAACCTAATGGAAAGGACCCAAAAGTCCTCTTCTAGTGACAACTCCCAAGGGTGGTTTCATTTAACTTTGCTGGCTTCTATAGATATCATCCTCTTAGGTAATACATTGTGGCGATAGGAACTATTAGCGACAATGCATCACTGAAAGAGGAAAACACTAGAGGAGGCTTCACTATTATCAAGCGAGTTGGAGACCTAGCATGACCACAGATCGAGCTTCACTCCTTATGGCTCACATAGACCTGGGTATAGGCCTAATATCTCAATGTGTGTGCAAAGGTGTAGGTGCCATATGTGCATAGAACAAAAATATTTTTAACTACGAATGTAATAGATAGACAGACACACACCAAACACAATAACATAGCTAAGGTTATATACAAATATGGACAAAACAAAAAGATAACCGAGTAAAGGAAACATAAATAAAGAAGAAGTCACGATAAAATGTCACACACTGATCGAATGGCTTAACTCTCTAACAAGTCCCTAGTGGAGTAGCCATCTGTCGCCATCTACCTTACGACGGGATGGCGAAGGCAAAATTAGATAAGCCAAAGCATTCGTCTCCAAGGGAGAAAACGAGTGGAGTCTCCACCAAAGTTTATTCGAGGAAAACATTAGAAAAACCAAAAAAGAAGGGTTTGTAAATATTGCAATGAAGGGTTCGGGAGTTGTTTACGCATGGGAAAGGTATTAGCACCCCACACGCCCGTCATAAGGGATGCCAGCCTTTAATCGAGTGTGCGCAACGTGACTTCATAATTATTTACTTTTCCCTTTTTATATTTTTTATTTTTTTGGGGCCAAAAAGGATGTTGCCCTTGCTCTTATGTATCCTCAGGTGTGATGAGGAATTAAGACCTACGTAGTTCTTTAAGTCTGAATATTTGTGTGTTAAATTGATTTTTTTATGTTTTTGAAAGATTCATTTTAATTACAAACAAAAAGTCGTTTTAGGCGTTGGACCTTGAAATGATGTTTTAAATTTTGAAAAGCGAAGAGAATTGTTAAGGCGTTGGACCTTGAAATGATCTTTTAAATTTGAAAAATGGAGAGAATCGTTAAGGTGTTGGGCCTTGAAAGCATCTCAAGCGATATTTAATGAAATGAAGAAGTTTGGTTGTGAATTGATTTTATCTTGGTTTTGTTTATTAACTTTCAATCACTTTTAAGACAACTTTACAACACTAGTGATCGATTAAGATTAAACTTTACAAAGAAAAATGAGATCACCGATGATAGATGGAGAAGATGAATGTGCACATAATAACAAGGGGGACCCCTAAGGGTACATAGATCACATTCAATCCTCAAACATAAAACTAATCGACGGTCACACGAAGAACACAGAACAAGAAAACAACATAGGGAATGATCGCGACCGCGATTCAGTAGTGCCTCGGCTTCATTTCCTCTTCTTTCTTCTTCTTCTTTCTCTCTTTTCTCAATTCCCTCACCTTCTGACCCTTCGGACCCTTTAAAAACCCCTAGGATGCCTATTTATAGGCAAAGGGTCACTTTAGGGCTGTTGCAGCTCGCCCAGGCGAGCTGGTTTCTTCACCATGAAGCTATTTGGTGACCCAGGCAAGCCAGAGGCTAGCCTGGGTGAGCAAGGGTCCAGGAAAACCAAGAAAAAGACCCTTTTGCCCATTTTTTTTTTGGTATTTTTTGCATTCTTGATCAAAACATTGAATGATCATCTGTTTCGCATTGTAACTGGCATTCAATACCGTAAGTCAACTAGCAAGGATCAAAAGATCAATGAAAGATAGTCCCAATATGAAATTAGGGTGTGACAGAAGACTCGATAAAGTTGTGGGACGGGGGGCTTTTAGTGTTTGATGGGTTTTGGAATGAGACTTTTCAAATGCGTGCAATGCTTTTTTGTACCATTAATGACTTTCCAGCATATGGGAATTTGAGCGAGTATAGTGTTAAGGGCCATCGTGCATGCCCCATCTGTGAAGAAGACACAGGCTACATACAACTGAAACATGGTAGAAAAACAGTGTACACTAAGCATCGATGTTTTCTAAAACCTCATCACCCTTACAGGCGATCGAAAAAAGCATTTAATGGAAGTCAAGAGCATGAAATTGCACCGATACCGTTAGCTGGTGACCAAGTCTTCCAGCTGGTTCAACACCTGAATACTATATTAGGAAAGACCCAAAAGAAGGAAAAAAGTAAGACTTGCATATGGAAGAAGAGGTCGATTTTATTTGATTTTCCGTACTAGTGTAATCTAGGTGTTAGACATTGTATTAATGTTATGCATGTGGAGAAAAATGTATGTGATAATGTCATTGGGATCCTCCTTAACATTCAAGGCAAGACAAAAGATGGTTTGAACACTCGTCAAGATCTAGCTGAGATGGGTATACGATCGCAGTTGCATCGAAGGTCTGATGGTAAAAAAATATAATTGCCTCCAACTTGTCATACTTTGTCTAGAAAGGAGAAGATAAGTTTTTGTCAGTGTCTACGCCAGGTCAAAGTCCCACAAGGATACTCTTCAAATATTAAGAGCCTTGTGTAGTTGAAGGATCTTAAGTTGGTAGGGTTAAAGTCTCACGATTGTCACGTCTTGATGCATTTGCTAGTCGTGGCCATACGAGAGATTTTGCCTAACAAAGTCAGGTTTACTATAACTCGGCTGTGATTTTTTTTCAATGCCATATGTAGCAAAGTCCTTGATCTTGTGATGTTAGATGAGCTAGAAAATGAGGCTACTATTATATTGTGTCAGTTGGAAATGTATTTTCCTACTGCGTCTTTGATATCATGGTTCACTTATTTGCGGTGGATGTACCCGTTTGAGTGATATATGAAGATCTTAAAAGGGTATACCAAGAATCTACATCGTCTGGAAGCATCTATTGTTGAAAGGTACATTGCAGAAGAAGCCATTTAATTTTGTTCAGAGTACATTGAAAAAGCTAAACCTATTGGGCTTCTTGAGTATCGGCATGAAGAAAGAGTGGGACGTAAGGGTTCAAGAGGACTGCATGTTATCACTCCAACTGTAAGAGAGAGTGGGATGCTCCTTAACATTCAAGGCAAGACAAAAGATGGTTTGAATACTCGTCAAGATCTAGCTAAGATAGGTATACGATTGAAGTTGCATCGAAGGTCTGATGGTAAAAAAATATAATTGCCTCTAGCTTGTCATACTTTGTCTAGAAAGGAGAAGATAAGTTTTTGTCAGTGTCTACGCCGGGTCAAAGTCCCACAAGGATGCTCTTCAAATATTAAGAGCCTTATGTAGTTGAAGGATCTTAAGTTGGTAGGGTTAAAGTCTCATGATTGTCACGTCTTGATGCATTTGTTAGCTGTGGCCATACGAGATATTTTGCCTAACAAAGTCAGGTTTACTGTAACTTGGCTGTGATTTTTCTTCAATGCCATATGTAGCAAAGTCCTTGATCCTATGAAGTTAGATGAGCTGGAAAACAAGGCTGCTATTATATTGTGTCAGTTGGAGATGTATTTTCCTACTGCTTTCTTTGATATCATGGTTCACTTATTTGCGGTGGATGTAGCCGGTTGAGCGATACATGTAGATCTTAAAAGGGTATACCGAGAATCTACATCGTCTAGAAGCATCTATTGTTGAAAGGTACATTGCAGAAGAAGCCATTGAATTTTGTTTAGAGTACATTGAAAAAGCTAAACCTATTGGTCTTCCCGAGTCTTGGCATGAAGAAAGAGTGGGATGTAAGGGTTCAAGAGGACTGCATGTTATCACTCCAACTGTAGAAGATTTGCAACAAGTTCATTTGTATTGTTGAATAACAGTAATGAAGTTTTTCCATACATACTTCTCCATGAAGGTGTAGTGAAGGAAACTAATCCAAAAATGTCGAAGAACAGGGTCTTGAAAAAGTATAACAAGACTTTCCTAGATTGGTTTAAAGATACAATCTTTGCTGATGATAATGCTTCTGAAACGTTAAGAAAGCTAGCAGATGGGCCTAAAAGAAATGTTATAACTTGGCAAGGATACGATATAAACAAGTATTCCTTCTATACAAATGCACAATATAAGAAAAGTACAATGCAAAACAATGGGGTCACCCTAAGGGCTGAATCTCAACACTTCGCTAGTGTATATGATGACAATCCACGTGTAGCTTCCATCCCTTACTTTGGTTTCATTGAAGAAATTTGGTAGCTTAACTATGTCAAATTTACTATCTATGTTTTCAAATGTAAATGGGTTGACAGCAACACCGGTGTGCAGACCAATGATGTAGGATTTACGGTGGTAGATTTAAAGAAACTCGTTTACCAGAATGACCCTTTCATCATGGCAGAACAAGCTAAACAGGTATTTTATGTTCAAGACCCTTGTGATGAAAGGTGGTTAGTGGTTCTACAAGGGAAAACAATTGGTGTTAATGTTGAAGATGATGATTCATACATTGATACTTATGTTAGTCCTTTGTCCACACAAATGTCGCCTAACATCGTCGAATAAGAAGAAGCTTATGGCGTTCATGCTAATCATAATGATCATGATGAAGGAGAATTAACTAACATCATGTAATGTAATTTTCTTATTATGTATTTAATTTCAGTCCATTTATTTACATCATTTATTCAGTTTTGTGATAATGTTAATTAACTAATTTTTTTTCTTTCCAGATAAATGGCTACACCACCCAGTTCTCCTCCTCCTCCTCCTCCTACTGGTGCAGCATCACAGTTGCCATCTACCTTGAAGCGGACAAGAAAAGCCACACGGCTAAGAACATTGGCGACTAGACCAGTTGGGGTAGAGAGACTGTTGGTCCATGTCGATCTTGCGACCGGGAAGGTCGACGGTTCCAATAAAAAGAAGTTAAGAACATATTTGGGGATTGTCGCTCGTGATAAGGTGGACGTGACATACGAGAATTGGAAACAAGTCCCTACTGCTCAGAAGGATTTGATATGGGAGGATATTCAGATATTTTAGTTAAATCTTGCATTTTATTGATTGACAATCAAATTGTAATTTAGTAACAATATAATGTAATTTTTTGTTTGTCAGGCTGAATTTAATATCCCTGAAGCATCTGATCCGAGGACAAAAAAGAAAATACTCCAGACTGTGGAGGAGCGGTGGAGACAATTTAAGTCTGATTTGACGTCGAAATAGGCACTTGCAGCCGACAAGGAAAGTGTCGATGATAGTGTATATGAAAAGTATGACATTAGCATGGAGAAGTAGACCTGCAGAGACCCTTTGTGGGAGGTAAGTTTGTGATTTTCATTGTTTTATACTTTAAATTGACTTACTATTATACATTTTAATGATAACTTTCAATAATGTTTAATTTCTACAGGATGTGCGAAATAAGGCACAGGCCATCCAGAAACAAAATACTGCCCCTCACATGTTGTCTCATGGCGGTTATGAATATTTAGAAAACAAAGTTGATGGATGAGAAGAGAAAGAAAAAAATGGAGGAAGCTGCTCAATCCAGAAGCACTGACACTATGATTGATCCTCCATCTTCCATCAGACAACACGTGAAGTGGAAGATGGCCCGTACCAAGAAAACTAGACAAATGACATTTGAGGCAACAAAGGAAATTGCTGAGAAGATTCTAAGTCACTTTCAATTATTAATTGCAATTATTTATGTTTATTGTGTGATTGAGTAAACCAATAAATGTGTTCTTTATAGAATTCGTTGGAGGAGCAAGCCTCACAGGGTTCCTTTGATGCCCATGCCCATGGACATCAGGATGTACTGACTGCTGCCATTGAGCGACCAGAACACCCTGGTCGTGGCGTGCTACTGGAGCTTGTGTCACGATCAAGCAATACTTTGGACTGGCTCCAAGGACCTCTAGCACGTATTCCTCCATGGCTCCCAAAGACTTGGAGCAGCTGATGAAAAAATCAGGGACCAGTTGGAGGAGTCGATCACAGAAAAAGTAACTCAACAACTAATGTTATCCTTCAGCCAAATGCAGTTCCAGTTTCAATCACAGATGCAATCACAGGGACTCGCACTGCCTCCTCAGCCTGAGGTTGGTCCTTCAGCTGCTCGTGTCAGCACAAAGGAGACTTGTGTTGATCCCTCAGGGAACGATCTAGACACGGGTGACTCAGACAGATGCAGGTTGTATATCGAACAAAATCCTCCCCACTTAGTTGCCCTAGGAAGACTTTATGAGGGATCCATAACCGTTCACAACATTCCTTTGCTGCATGATCAAGTCAAGGTTGGTGTTGAGGAGGTTAGAGATGCAAATGCTTCCATTCCTGTACCCATTGAAGAGGTTAAGTTAGTGAGGCAAACACTTAACACCTTCCTTGCTTGGCCGACACATCTTGTCAAGCGTTTATCAGAACAGGTATTTTAGTGTCATTAAATGATTCTTTTTTCAATTAAAGTGTTCAGTGTAATTAAATTATGTTAATTAACTATGTTGGATAAACAGGGAGCTGTGGGACTGGTGAAACCTGCAGATATGCTAGATCATGATGTCGATGATCCCCTATATCCGATGACATTGACCATCCCACAACTTTTTCTGAAGCCGTTGTAGGTTATGTGGGATGCTACCATGTTTGGGGTGTTTAATAAGAACTTCCCCTTGTACATAAAGCATGAAGATCTGTCTGAAATAGCACATGGTGGTCAATGTCTCAGCATCTCTGTTATATAGTTGTGGATTCAGTAAGTCAGTTTACATTATTGTTTATCACCTAACTTATTGTTTTAAATTCATACATAATTTAGTTTATGTTAACAACAATAGGAATATGAATGAGACAATAATGGAGTCAAGAATGACAAAGGTTGAAGAAGATGTATCTTACATCCGGTCAAGCTTTGATCTTCCACCACCGCCGCCATCATCATCTTAGACTTATAATTTAATATTAGTACTTTGATTTTCAGCCTTGTATTTTGGCTATATTATTATACTATTTGAACAATTTACTATTTCTCTATTTGCATGGTATGTTTGAACTAATATTATGTATGTTATTTGACTATGTGGAGTTTATAATTTATCTATGCATGGTTGTTTGCTTCATGGTTTCATGGTTCTTGCTTCTTGCTTCATGATTTGGTTGATATTTTTTATGAACATTGTATTGATTAAATTAATTTGATACGCACTTTGGCTTTTTGTTGATGCCAAAGGGGGAGAGAAATGGGATTAAATCAAGAATTCACATGAGTAATCAACTTATTTTTAAGATAAGCATAAATTCAGAAACAAAGGGGGAGAATTTATGAGAGTGATCGACTAGGAAAAAGTGTGTGTGTTTCTTGATTTCAGAAGTTGTCATCATCAAAAAGGGGGAGATTGTAGAAGCAAGGCTTCATGGTGAATGTGATTCAAAGGTGTTTTGATGATAACAATGATGACAACAAAAGATGATGACAAAGGTGATGAACAAAAAGCTCAAAGATCAAAGAACATCTCAAGTGAATCAAGAACAAGTCAAGAGTTCAAGAATCAAGGAGAATTCAAGACTCAAAAAGAAAGCCTAGAATCAAGAATCAAGATTCAAGATCTCAAGAATCAAGATCAAGATTCAAGACTCAAGATTCAAGAATGAAGAAAAGACTCAATCAAGATAAGTATTGAAGAGTTTTTTCAAAACTTTGAATAGCACATGAGTTTTTGACAAAACCTTTACCAAAGAGTTTTTACTCTCTGGTAATCGATTACCATATTGTTGTAATCGATTACCAGTAGCAAAATGAGTTTGAAAAAGTTTTCAAACTGAATTTACAACGTTCCAATTATTTTCAAAAGGCTGTAATCGATTACAATGTTTTGGTAATCGATTACCAGTGCCCTTGAACGTTGAAATTCAAATTTAAATGTGAAGAGTCACATCCTTTCACTCAAAAGCTTTGTGTAATCGATTACACTTATTTGGTAATCGATTACCAGTGACTGTTTCTGAAAAAATCAAAAGATGTAACTCTTCAAAAAGGTTTTTGACTTTTTCAAATGGGTTTTAAGTTTTTCTAAAAGTTATAACTCTTCTAAATGGTCTTCTTGACCAGACACGAAGAGTCTATAAAAGCAAGGCTTTGTTTTTCATTTTCAATTCAATTCATTCCTTCACACTTTTACACTTATTTCATACAATCCTTTACAAGCCTTGAATCTCTTTGAACTTCTTCTTCTTCTTTGTACCAAAATCTTTCTGAAGTTTTCTGGTTTTCTAAACCTTGAAAACTTGTGTTATTCCTCTTTTCATTCTCTTCTCCCTTTGCCAAAAAGAATTCGCCAAGGACTAACCGCCTGAATTCTTTTTGTGTCTCTCTTCTCCCTTTTCCAAAAGAACGAAGGACTAAACGCCTGAATTCTTTTGTGTCTCCCTTCTCCCTTGTCAAAGAATTCAAAACGACACAGTCTGAGAATTCTTTTGATTCTTCCCATTCCCTTATACAAAAGTGTTCAAAGGACTAACCACCTGGGAATTCTTTTGTATCCCCATTCACAAAGTATCAAAGGTTTAACAGCCTGAGATCTTTGTCTTAACACTTTAGAGGGTACATCTTTTGTGGTACAAGTAGAGGGTACATCTACTTGGGTTTGACTGAGAACAAGAGAAGGTACATCTCTTGTGGATCAGTTCTAGTGGAGGGTACATCCACTAGGTTCAAAGAGAACAAGGGAGGGTACATCCCTTGTGGATCTTTGCTTGTAAAAGGATTTTTACAAGGTTGAAAGAAATGTCAAGGACCGCAGGTCGCTTGGGAACTGGATGTAGGCACGGGTTGTTTCCGAACCAGTATAAAAACTCTTGTGTGTTTGTTTCCTTCTTCCCTACTCTTTTACTTTCCGCTGTGCATTTAATTTCCGCTTTTACTTTCTGTTAAGTTTTCTCTTCTACTCCTCATTCTCTTAACAATTTAGTAAAAGCCTTAAAAGAGTAATTTTTAATTAGTAAAGGTTTAGGAATAATTAATTCAACCCTCCTTCTTAATTATTCTGAGGCCACTCGATCCAACATTATTCACTACTATCAGTCTCAGGGCAAAAACTTGGTTCCATGCACTACCAAGGACTCCGACAACTGCCCCTTAACTGGTGTCATTTTTGAACCCTTTGAATAGGTCAAGAAGGAGCTCAACCTTGTTTGCACCATCCCACAAGCTTTTCTCGCTCGCCAGAAACACACTGGTGAATGCGAGGCTACCATAAACGAATAGATCAAGTGCATTACCTTGCTTCTAACTTTTCTCCTCTCTATTCTTTTTCTTTTCTAACTTCAAAAAAATTAAAAAATTAAGTCTCCTTTTTGTTATATTCATGAATTGTTATAAATTAACATGACTTTTATGGGTACGAGATGAAGAAGGATTTTTTTTATCTGTTTATGGGTTTATCTTGTTTGATGGTCTTTAATTTTTTTTTCACTTTGCAGTGTGGAGTACAATGTTTTGTATGTTTATCATGCAATGTTTGCCTACTTCAATAGGGACAATGTTGCACTCAAGGGTCTTGCCAAGTAATGATTTCGTTATATATTTATAGGTTTTATTGTGTAGTGTTTTGATTTACCTTGTGAGGAGTAGTTCATTAATGATTGTGATTATTACATATTTTTCAAGGAGTCAAGCGAGGAGGAAAGGGAGCATGTCGAGAAATTAATGGAATATCAAGTATAAATTACAGCTTTCAGTCTCCGAGAATATGTTGTATGTGTCAATTGAATATGCAAATTTTCAATCTTATCTTCTAGAAAGTGATAACGGGAATTTTTTGTGTGTTAATGTAATTTTAAGAACAAACGAGGTGGAAAAGTGAAGTTGCAATCCATAGTGATGCCTTTTTTTGAGTTTGACCATGAGGAAAAGGGATGTGTGCTATATGGTTAGTGTGTTTCTCATCCCTTGTTCTATTTTTTCATGTATTTTATAATTTATAATTAAACTTTTAACTTTTGCGGCATTGTTATGCATTTTAATGATGAGATATGTATGTTTTAGCTTGTTAAGGCTTATATTTTTAGAATTTGAAAACATATTTAGCAAAACTTAAATGAGTAGCATTCACAACATCCTAAATCATATGAATTCCAATGACTTGTTTTTTAGTATCTTGTTCTTTGGATGTTCCCTAATCTGGAGCTCGATCATCCACTTGAAATATTCTATAAAATGAAACGAATTATGATTTAACATTGCATTTATCTTGTTTATATGCACATATGTTGATTTAGTTATGTTAGGAAATACATTATGTCTTAATTCTTTGCAGAAATGTTGCATACAAATACACATGATGTATGTAAGCCAACTTGTTCAAAGTGTTTGCTTTCTCCAATGAACTTCCCCTGTGAAATTTGTATGTTTGGAACTAAACGTATTTTGTGTTTGTTTCTTGTTGCAACAATGGAACTTGCTCTGTCATTGGAGAAGCTAACCAATGAAAAATTACTTAACTTGCACAGAGTAAGATTAGTTTGTTTGGTCCTAGTTTTGGGTTTATAGCATGTTTGGATCATTAAATTCAATTTCCTCATATTCAATTCCAAAATCATGTTGAAATCTAAAGCAACAAATAGTCATTTCCACTTTTTCAAATTTTTACCATAATTTTGGGTCTTAGAATCAATTGTAGTACCTATCCAAACAAGCACGCCATTTGTCTCATTTATGTTCTCTTCAATGTTGTTAAAAGTAAAATTCATTTCTTTGAACATGTTGCATGTTGTTTGTTAGGTTGACTCAAAGAACAATGATGTGCAATTGGCTGATTTTATTGAAAGCAAGTTTTTGGGTGAACAGGTAAAGTGACATTGCAATTTAATAAAACTTTCTTATAGCTTACTGGCAGAATGATTTCCACGTGATTTTCACATGAATGTGTTGGACCAACGGCCTTAGAAATCTTAAGAAGGGGTGAATTAATTTCCCACTAATAAACTTTTAACCCCCTTCTAAAAGAGATAGGCTCAGATTGTAGAAGAAGCAACAATCAATTTAATAATGTTCTTTAAACATGAAAGACAAAATTGATTGCAACAAAATAAATTAGATAAGGGAAGAGAGAATGCAAAAAAAATTTTATACTGGTTCAGCAAAGTTCGTGCCTACGTCCAGTACTCAAGCAACCTACTTGAGATTTTCCACTCCCTTTGTGAAAATCCGTTTACAAAGTCAGAACCACACAGGGACAACCCATCCCTTGTGTTTAGGAATCCTTACAACTTAAGAGACCCTCAGTCTTTTAATCAATCTCTTTGAATGAGAAGAAAGAAAGAAGAATTCTCTCTTGAAGAGAAGGATATTACAATTGAAGTCCATGGAGAAACTCTTAATGGATTTGCAAGTGTTTGCCCAAGAGTTTTTTTTTTGAGAGAGCATTTGGCAATTAAGTTCTCTTGGAATATCTCCCTCATACATTTTGTGTCCTAAGTCACCTATTTATAGGCCTTTGATGACCATTCAAAAATCTCTTGAACAGATGTGACTATCAGGGGTTATTTTCTGAAGAGTTGTAACTCTTGGGAGTTATTTTCTGAATTTTTGAATTCTTGACTTGGATCAAACTTGAGAAGAAGTTATCTTTGGAATCATCAAAATCATATATACATACATTCACATTCTCCCCCTTTTTGGTGATGACAATCAAGTGATTTCTTTTTGACATCATCAAAAGAATGCATGATCCACATTCTCCCCTTTTTGATGATGACGCTCATTATCCAAGGCTTGATCTTTTTGACATCATCAAAATCTTCATGATTTACATTCTCCCTCTTTTTGATGATGACAACCACCTGTAGGTTAGGAGCAACAACAACAACAAAAAATATCCATTTGTATATAGTTTTACTCCCCCTTTGTTTTGCAATGATTGCTTATATGAGACAGTTGAAGATTTCATATATAATAAGTTGTCTCATAAAGATTTCATATATCTTTTATCTATCTCTCGCCCTTTCTCAAATCTTAAGAAGGGGTGAATTAATTTTCCACTAACAAACTTTTAACCCCCTTCTAAAAGAGATAGACTCATAATACAGAAGAAGCAACAATCAATTTAATAATGTTCTTTAAACATGAAAGACAAAATTGATTGCAACAAAATAAATAAGATAAGGGAAGAGAGAATGCAAACACAGTTTTTATACTGGTTCAGTAAAGTCTGTGCCTACGTCCAATACTCAAGCAACCTATTTATAGGTAAAAATCCGTTTACAAAGTCTGAACCACACAGGGACAACCCATCCCTTGTGTTCAGGAATCCTTACAACTTAAGAGACCCTTAGTCCCTTAATCAATCTCTTTGAATGAGAAAAAAGAAAGAAGAATTCTCTCCTGAAGAGAAGGATATTACAATTGAAGTCCATGGAGAAACTCTTAATGGATTTGCAAGTGTTTGCCCAAGAGTTTCTTTTGAGAGAGCATTTGGCAATTAAGTTCTCTTGGAATATCTCTCTCATACATTTTGTGTCCCAAGTCACCTATTTATAGGCCTTTGATGACCATTCAAAAATCTCTTGAATAGATGTGACTCTTAGGAGTTATTTTCTGAAGAGTTGTGACTCTTGGGAGTTATTTTCTGAATTTCTGAATTCTTGACTTGGATCAAACTTGAGAAGCGCTTATCTTTAGCATCATCAAAATCATGTATATATACATTCACAGATTGTATGCAAAACACTGCAAATTCAAAATAAGAAGACTCTTTTCAACCTTTAAAAGATCCCATTTGATATGGTTGTTGTTATTAAAACTCACAATTATGAATACATGTGTTTTCTGCATCCAGAAGTAAGATGTGTGCTACTTACCTTTCCCCTACCCCACTTTCTACTAACACGTGATCATGTGCTAATGGTATGATAATAAAATGCAGAAAATTAAACATGGTTCAACCTTTTATTCTTATTCCTTCATTAGCTTGGCCTTACTGTGTTCTTGCCTCTGAATTTTGTGATAATGGCCAAAAACTATGGCTTCCTTATCTACATTCTTGTCTTGGTCTTGGACATTGTTGCTGGCATACTTGGAATTCAAGCAAAAATTGCTCAAAACAAGGTACTCACTCTAATAAGACCAAAAAATATGTATATACCTCAATCTTGATCATGAGAACATTAATTAATGAGTCTTCTTTTCATGTTTATTCCATTGAACTACTCTGTTAATCCATTTTCATTTTGTGATAAGGCTACTAGTGGTGGTGCACATAAATTTGCTGACCTTTTTAAAGAAAGACTCAGATTTAGTCCTGACAAAGAAGATGAAATGAGTTGCCTTGTAGCAAGAGCAAATTTCTTGCTGAAGGTGAATCTAACTCTAGGAATTATCTATTTTCTTTTGTATTTTGTTTAAGAATGATCTCGATAGTTACAAGACCATCTCGTGAGTTGAAATATTTGTGCAATTCTTTATCTCATGCACTACTTCCTTTCATTGCAAAATATCATAGAGATATGAACAATTGCAACTCACTCACTATTCTAATAAATAATTGAAGAAAAAAGATGTTTTTTTACTTTTCTTCTTTGGACAAATTATAGTGCACCCCCTTGTTTAAAAAGGAAAAGAGCCAATCAATTGCCAAGAAATGTTATTACTTCCACTAATCCACTGGAGTATGGAAAAACCATTATATATAGTTTATTCATACTCATTGATGCATTGTTTTATTGGTGAATTGTTGAAGGATAATATGACTTAAAGTTTAATTTTCTACATAATTTTTATATAGTCATAGCTGACAACTCTATTTTTTTTTGTTTCCTTCTTGCATTATATATTTCTTGTTGTTAACCAAGATCTGTTTGAGATATATTTTAGCTCTTCTCTGCAAAAATAAACAAGATCTATACTTTGGAGCATGTGACTATGCCATTAATTCATTCTTGCTGACTTATATTGATCATTGCTAATTGCTAATTAGATGTTGTACCACTTCTTAGTAGGCAATTCGTCATGAAGCGTTTACACACATGGAAGGCCAGAAAGAGTTTGTTCAAATTAACACTAAAGATTTGTTTCCTTATCTTCTAGTTAATATTGGATCTGGTGTTAGTATGATCAAGGTATATTTGTTTAGTTTCCTCTTTTTATTTAACTTGTTGATCTCTTTGGTTTATGTTTTATAAAGACAAACTAGCGGCAATTCATTATTTAAATCTGGGTTAACATAGGTTGATGGGGACGGAAAATATGAGAGGGTCAGTGGGACTAATGTTGGTGGTGGTTGGGGATTGGGAAGGCTATTATAACAAAGTGTGAAAGGTAATTTTTCTGATAATTCTCCATTTTTTCCCTCTTTATCTACTGTTATATTTAAACTATTGCCAAAGGGTTTCTTAAAATGAGTTCCAGCTTTGGTGAATTACTTGAGCTGAGCCAGAAAGGAGATAATAGTAATACTGACATGCTTGTTGGGGACATTTATGGTGGCATGGACTATTCTAAGGTAAATTTTGCAGTTACTCATTTTGTATGATATTTATCTGATATATAAAAAATGCTCTAAATTTACTTAATTTTTGGATCAAATTGATGAGTCATTTGATTTTTTCTATCAATCATGACTTAGTATTTACCAGTATTATATAATTGTACATTGGCCTATCAGCTTATACCATTGCTTCAAGTTTTGGCAAGGCTACCTTAGAAAAAAGGACTTGATGATTACAGACCTGAAGATTAAAGTATTCTCACCTCACTCTTTCTGTAAGTTTTGAATAGTGGAATATCTGTTTGCGTGTTAGAATGAAAGGCAAGTGTCTAGGAGCTACATCTTTCTCTCTGAGCAATAACTTGAAGATCTCTGCAGGGCATGTGGGTGGTTGCATGGGCTGATATGGGTGACCCAAATGCAAGCATGTCCTCAACAGGTAAAGTTTTTTTTATCTAACTAGTTTGGTTTGAATTTTTAAGTAGAGTTCCTCTTGCTTAATCTTTTTTGGTATTTATATTCCTTAATGTTGTTCTATATTTCCTAATTTGACCATAAAATAATTAAATTGCTCATACTAATGGAGTCTATTTTAGTTTTCTTAACGGCACACACTTTTGGCACGCTTAAAAATTTTAAACTAACTTTTTTAATATTCAACTTTGTTGAATAAAAAGAATAAAAAAAGTAAATAAACAAAAACTTGTTCAAACTGGGTTTGAGCTATTGGTTTGAGCGGTTCTCTAATTGTTTGATCTTTTAAGTTGTCTAGATTGATAACTTGACCACTTCACCAGTTTTCTGGCTAAACTGGACCATTTGGTTTTTTTATCCATTATCCTAACTTCTCTCTCTATCTCTCACATAAACACTTATAGTGCTGGCTTTGGTTGTTGTACCTATTCTTTCTATTGTTGTTCATAAGTTTGGCCGTTACCTGCGGGAACTTTCTCATAAAATTCAAATTGCAGCTACAATAGCTTCATCAATAGCCGAGGTATGTATTTTTCATCAAATAGATATCATAGGAGAAGATAGTTAAACTGATATTACTTTTATCTTTGTTGCACAAGAATCCTTTGGTGCAATAAGAACAGTAAGATCATTTGCCCAAGAAGATTATTAAATAACACGCTACTTAAAGAAAGTTAATGAAGCACTTAATCTTGGTCTTAAACAAGCTGTGAGTTAGCCAATTATAGTTTGATACGTGCTTGTGTGTAGTTTTATTTGTTTACCTTTGCAACATTTAATCTTATATCTCTTTGGCAATACAGAAAGTTGTCGGGCTCTTTTTTGGAGCCCTTAATGTTGCACCTACACTTTCAATTATTATAGTTGGCTCCTTTGACTTTGTAGTGGGTTCTTCTATATCTGGTATGCCTGGATTGTATATAGTAGTTATGAAAGTTGTAGGTTCTAGAAGAAGGGTATTTCAACTTTTGGATCATACCTCATCCATGCCTAAGTCAGGAGATAAATGTCCACTGGGGTCAATTTCATATATTTCCTAAAATATAACTTAAAAAAATTTAGTACCACAAGACAAACTACAATTGGGTGAAATTAATGGTATCCACTTAATAGGGGGCAGGATCCATATCATTGAGTGGACCACTGGTGAATTTCACCTAATAAGTAAAGAATGTGTTTCTACCATTTCTTTACATCTATACACATTGTGTAGGATGTATGGATGAAAAAGCCTGCCTTTTGGAATCTTGTACTATAAGATTTTACATTGTCTAATTATGCATTCAAATCCTGTATTGTCAATAAAAGTAGTTAACTCATTATTAAATAGACCTTGCAATATATAGACACTTAGGCCTTGTTTGTTTACTAAGTGACACTAAATGTCTTTTACTGTAGTGATCAAGATGGGGAAGTAGAACTAGATGATGTGTGGTTTGCCTATCCATCACACCCTAGCCATCTTGTGCTTAAGGTAGCAGTTTCCATCTAGTTTTATGTTCAGGCTTTACAAATTGAGTGGTAAATTATTAAGCAAATTATGCTTTGCATTGTTCATCTTTAGGGCATTACATTGAAGCTGCATCCAAGATCAAAGGTTGCTCTTGTCGGTCCAAGTGGTGGTGGAAAGGTATAGTACACATCTTATCTTCATTTTTCCTTTCTTCCTATGTTTTGCAGTTCATCATTCCACAATGTTCATATTAATGTGCTTGGGTTGAAGAGGAATAGAAAGTTAAGCAAGGTAAAGTGAAAGGAGAAAACATCACGAACATGAACTTGTTTCTTATTTTGTGCAGAGTACAATTGCAAACTTAATTGAAAGATTTTATGACCCAACCAAGGGGAAGATTCTACTGAATGAGGTTCCTTTGGTAGAAATATCACATAAGCATTTAAATACTACAATTTTTTTTGTCATTACTATTATTATTTATTGTCTAAGAATGGGACGATGGATTAATTGGGCTAGCACTGCAGCAGCTATTTTTGTATTTAGGACACAACAAATTTATAACATTTTTTACAATATAGAAAAAAAAAATATGTTGTCAACACTCCACACCATATAATATAGAATTCAGGATTTTTCATACTTCTACAATCCTAAGAACGAAAATTCACATAAGGCCATGATGTAACCTTAATTAACCTTAAAGGAAAACTTAGTACACCTTATTTGCCCCAGAAATGTATCTATGTAGAAGGTTTTAATGGCCACTGACACATGGCTGATTACATGTGTCTTGACTCAAGTATGAATCTGATAACTACTGGTTCGGTGATCAGAGAAAGAATGAATGAAAAATAGGAATTTAATGATGAAATCTCCCTTAGCATTGGATGAGTGACAAACCCAGGTTATGTAATGCCAAGTAACACTTTCTTTCTCTTAGTTTTGCTTTTCTTGAGAAGGATGGATCAGGGATTAGAGGTAAAATAAAGATCATTGGATTTGAAAATAGAGATATAGATCTTTCAAAATCATTATGGACCTATCAGGTATGTATATAATATTTAAACCCTAAATTGATCCAAAAGAACTGTTAGTTATTAGTTGGTTTTTTGAGGAAAATACTATTAGATGTAGTACCATACAAATATATTCTATAAATCTGTACAGTTAGAAAAAATATAGTAACTACACAAGCCAAATACACGTGTCTTCTTTTTCTCTCATTTCCTACATGGTACCTTCTGGAATCTGGACATATTACAATTGGTCTTCTTTTGAATTTAAATGACCATCTAACAAACATTTTCTAGGGTAAGTCAATTAGTTAGTCCATACATAGTGTAAGTACTAGGTGTACATAAGTTGTTTAGGTATACTCCAATTGCATTCTCTTCGTAAATAAACCAGTGTAGTTAGTATAAATATTGTAAGTACTTAAGCCAAACATTTGTGTATTTTCATTCAATAGGTTCTCTCTCATTCTCTCTATTGTGTATGTGTGTGTGTGTGTTTGATATAAGCTATTTCATTAAATGAATATGGAATGACCTTGGTAGTTACTAGCATACACAACACTAAATGTGCCTGTCTTATTATAAATCAAGTTGCTAATTACATTAAGTTTCCTCGTGGCTCGAGATATTAAAAAAAAAAGAAGGAACACGCCACTGTAGTAGAATACAAGAATTTTAAGTCGTCCAAAATTCAAATATTTAAAAGCAGATAGAGTGAAGCACGCTAGAATATAAACATGCTGGTGCTAATGGTGGTACACATTGTCATAGTGAATAGAACTTACTAAATAAAATAGCTGACTTGTGGATTAACAAATCTCCAGCCAAATCATCTGAGACTAATTATTCTAATCTAATGAACATAAATACAGTTGATACTTAAACACAATCAAACATTTCTTACATAGGTCATACAGAATCATAACTAAGATGGTCTTCCCATATTCAAATAATATTCACTTTAATTTTCAATATGACACTAATCCATTAACAAAAAAATGGCTTCAACTACTTCATGAATGGAGATGCATATTTAATAATTTAGATCCCAAAAATTATTCTCTTGTATATAGAATCTAAGGTCAAACACTAAATCCTTCAAATGTATACATATAATTTCTCTTCTTTAGACCACAACCCATTCATAGTTTGTTTGCTTTTTCTTATCAGAGAATGCACTTAACATACAACACATTAAAGCCAGGTTAACTTTCCAATGAAGACAAATATACTCAATATAAGCACAAACAACAAATAAATCTATAAATAGGACCACTAAAACAACCAGTGCTGCAATAACAGACAAGCCTTCAGCTATGATCGGTAGCAAGCTCATCTAATGTTACAGTAAGAACCAAAGTCACAACAATAACCAATAAGTTTACATAGCAACTGTAGTTGACTATTATATTTGAGTGATCCTCAATCCTTACACATCATAAGTAACCTTCGATAGTTTAAAACATCTCACAAGAGATTTGCTGATGCATTTTTGACTTATTGCCAGCTTATAGACAATGCCCAGCTATACAGTACAAATTCTTTGGAAGGCCCACCTAAGGTATACATATTTCCCTTTCTTACTCATTCTCTGATGCCAAAAACAAAAACCTCCATACAAACCTAAGGTATGAAAGTGCATGGTATAAAAAATGCAGCATCTTACCTCCTTTTTGCATGCGAAATCCAAGAACTGGTGGGGCAATATGACCTAACTTTGTTAGGATCCTGTCAAATACCTTTTGTGTTTGATCAATAGTCAAATCCACTCTTAGCTGCAATGTAATCCTTAAGATATTTATCACAACATCAAACCTAAAAGTAGTAGGAAGTGAAAAATCATAAAAACAACAAAATGCAGTAATTTATGAACACACCAATAAATCATAAAAAATCATACCTCAATGGACAATCCCTCTCTTTTGAAGTCATCACCAGTAATGGTAGAACTATGACAAGCTTCAATGTGGCACCAGCCAACTGGCAATTTAAAGTGAGGGCACCTATCAGTCATGTGAGGGCGACCATGATCAACACAACCACAAAAATTACTACCTAATACTATAATTTAAAGTGCTTTCTTGTAACAAAGAATGGGTACATTTGAATAATAAGGATTACAAAAGTATCTGATAAAGAAGTCTATTGCTTCTCCACAAATTGTATTTAGTGAACTACATTTAAAGTATGCCTTGACACAAAAGGGGTCTAGGCCAAATTTCTAGTCATAGGTAAACTGAGGTATGATCTCAAATCTCAAATGCTCTATTAGGTTGTTCCAACAATGTTAGCTTATAAAAATATACAACCCCGTATCAACCTCATGGCCAAAATGCAGTGTTTCAGCTAAAATATTAACAAACCAGTAAGGACTCTAAAAGGAATCTCTTAGAAGGTAACAAGTTAGAAATACTGATGCCTTTATAATATATATAGGATAAGCATTAAAAGACTCTAAATTTTTAACTAAAGTTATGCAAGTCACTAAATTTTTTGTGGTTTACTACCTATGGAGTGTACTATTATCAACAGTTTCTATTATTTCTAGCTAGTTTCATGTATGGTCAATGCTATATATCAATAGTAGGCATCAAAATATTTATATTGGTGCTTCCTATTATACTGAAGCAAGTTGCATAACTTTGGTGCCAGATTCCAATATACATACCCCAGAAACCCCAAATAAATCAATCCCCAGAAAGCAAGCTACAAACATGCACAAAATCTGCACGCTCAACAACATAACCCTATCTAGCTAGCTCTAGCCCCTCTTATTGGGGCATTGTTTGCTACATTCATAATCAGAAATACTTGAGACAGAGTCGCGAAAAGTACATGAGACAAAGTCGTGAAAGGTTGCAGAGATAGAGAGATACAGTCGGAAAAGGTTGCAGAGATAGAGACGAAAAAGAAGAGAGCGCGAGCAAAATAGGGCTTGCGTTCTAATATTTTTAAATATTTAAGCCCAACATTGGTTTTCAATACCAAACCGATGTTAATCAAATGATGTTAAAGTTAACATCGGTTTTTTGGCAGAAACCGATGTTAATGTATACATGTTGTTTACAGTTAAGCCACCGTGTTTATGTTCACATCGGTTTTGTCAAAAACCAATGTTTAGCTGACGATGTTAAATCTATATTTTCTAGTAGTGTAAAACTACCCATAAATTAGGAACAACCAATAAACTTGCATATAAAAACTTGTAACAACCATTACAGTAGGAATTCTATCATAAATCCTAATAAATAGATAGGGATTATTCATATTCTCAACAAAAATCGAATTATTTATTAAAAAAACAAATTATATTTCTATTATATCTTTTTATGCATGTGTCGTTGTCTGATAAGGTGACACAAATGTGTTAGGATGGGTTTTGAGAGATCTAAGTATGTTCTGGAATCTAATGAAGTGTAAATAAAATAGAAATTTTAAAATATAAATATAATAGTAATGAAATATTAATATGTATGGAATAAAGATATTCGAACCACCAAAGTAAAGAACCGTTACACATAAGGATTTTTTTTATGACATAAATAAGATTAATTGCTCCTTATACTTTAATTACTTTTAACAGTAAAACAAATAGATCACAAATTAGCTAATTTTTTCTATGAAAGGCGGAAAATTCTTTTATTTAGCCATGTAAAAGCTTAAAACCATGACGACATGACATATAACTTGATGGCCACCATTAGCTAGCTATGTCAACACAAGAAAGATACATAGAAGAATTCCACCCTTAATATCCAATGCCAGCAAAGCATTCTCCACCTCTTCTACTACCACCGTCACTGTCATCACCACCACCAGTGTCAGTTCTACCGCCACCATAGCCAAAACTGCTGCTAACCCCATTTCCTATCCCAACACCACCTTGAGCACCACCACTTCCACTCCCAATTCCACTTCCTGAGCCTACTCCAAATCCAATAGGAGTGGAAGAGTGGGTGGGGAACCAGCGGATGGAGTTGGTGATGTAAGGGATGTTGGAGGAGCGGGAAGAGAACGGGAGGTGGCGGTGGTGTAGTAGGTGCCAAAGGAGACAATGGGGTGGAAATGTAGAAGATGGTATGGTGCTTGGACTTGTGCCATGATAGTAAAATTTAGAAGGAAAACAAAAAATGCTAAGAATAATACAAGTCGAGCCATATGTGTCTAAATTCTAAAACTCACTTCAAGTGTTGTGCCAAAATGGGGTGGTTGGAGCTGCATTATAAGTTGGTTTGGTTGAAGCGCTGGTCATGCCCATTACTTTGGTGTGGCATGAAAAGTAGATTATGAGGAACTTCATGTGTTGTATCTCATGTATATAACGACAAATATTAACATGTGGTGATTCACTCCCAACCATTTGTTATTGTCTTGTTGGACGGAGTGTCGGCAAGTGTACTGATTTGCACAAGTAGTATAAAACGGTAAGACCGAGTATCGTATCCTCAAGGAATTTGTTTCACCTAGACCATGTACATTCAGTAGGTAAACATTTATACGGATTAAAATAAGACAAATATTGAGTTTTGTACCAGAAAATCTATTTGAACATAAACAAACAAAATATCTAAAGCTATAAGAGGTGAAAACTATCAAGTTAAGAGCATTGGGGAGTGTTCTACTGAATTTCTCTTGATGTCTAAAATGTGTTTTTCTCTATTTAACGATGTCCTAGTGTTCTTATGCTGAGAAACTACTCAAACCATGATTCCTCACATGAATGAGCCTAACTCTCTTTAGACTTTGTCCTTGATCCCTCAACAATCTTGTTCTAAAAGAGTTGCACTAAGCCTACAACATAAAATGGACTAGATCACTGCACTCCATTCCTAGACATACAAATTTCTAGCTTGCTCTATCAAGTTCTAAGGTTTTAAAGCATTTCCCAATACTAAAAAGCCTAACAACACATACAAATGGGTGATCAAGCCACAAGCATGTAAAATAATCATAAAAAGAAGCAATGAACATAAAAAAATAACATTAAATAGATAGTGAGAATATTACATCAATATTGTTTAGTAGAACTCCCCAAGAAAGGGGCTTAGCCTTCCATTACAAGCAAAGCTTCAAAACTAAGAAAGAAACTATTTTTGGTGAAAGAAATTGGAAGAAGATGATGGAGGATGTCTCCTCCAGCCTCTAAACCCTAACTCTCTCAGTTTTTCTGAACTAAGCTCTCTTTGTTGCTCAAAACTCATCTCTCTCCTTGAAACTCCGCCAACCTCAGTGTTTTAAAGGCTCTTGGACTCTTCAGCTTCCGAAAGCTCGCTGAGCGAGCATGGCTCGCTAAGCGAGAGTTAGTGAATTTTCGCTTAGCGAGAGTGGGCGCGCTGAGCGCGAGAAGAGACAACATGCTCGTTGGGCAGGCTGGCTTCACGCTGGACAAGCACATCTCTGACTTATCATCTTCTAGGGTTTCCCAATCAACTAAGCGAGTTGGATGCCTTGCAAAGCGGATGCATCTCGCTGAGTGGATTTACCTCTCTAAGCGAGTCATCAGCTGCTTAAACCTTCTCTTCTTTGGCCTGAAACTAAGTTGGATTCAACATTAAGTCACAAAAATGAAGTTTTTGTCCTATAAAATCACACAATAAGGAAAAATATGTACAATTCCTACAAAAAGAACCATAAATTAGAGGCACAACGCTATTTCTTTGCAAATATTCAATACTAAACTAGCTCATAAATGGCAACTAACAGGTCTCTTCACATCAATTCGATCAATAATATTAGACTTTGCATGTTACGTATAATGTAGGTACTACTGATTTTTAAGTTTTGGCAGTGAAAAGGATTTAGCTATATGAAAAGGGTTTTGAATAGCCTTTGCACTCAGCTTAATAAGATTTTGCTTATAAAAAGATGAAAAAAGAAATGTACATGTGCAAGCTTAGCCATGCATAAGTTGTTTTAGCACTAACATCCATAATAGGTGGATCTAATTTTATGATTTAAGTTTATTTATAGTCCTCAAATTAAGTCATTATTTTTTACTTCCCTAAATTTAAAGTTACTTTTTTAGTCTTTGAAAATTAATAATTATTGTTTTTAGTCCTTTTTTACATACGTCATTGACACGGCCAAATAAAAAATATAAAATTAGCAATTTGTGTTAGCTATTGGTTGCGCACAACTTGCAAAAAATTAAAAAAAAAATCTGAACTTGCAGATGAGGAAGCACAATAAATTGGAGTCGCACAAAACCCAAAAACCCGATGGCTACTTCATTCAACTATTATAAATTTAAACTTAGATCATACTCGCTCCATCCAACGTTTCGTGTTAAATGCATTAAAGCCAAATGTTGTAGCTTCAATCTCTACTCATCAGTGCTCTCCAAATTAATCTTACCAATAAAAAAATTAGCACTAAACAAAATTATGAACAATTATTACTGCTGAAAAAAAACATTAATGAATTTCTAGTCAATGTTCTCCAAATCAAATTCAGAAAAAGAGAAAGCATGAATCATAAACAAAATTGCAAGAACAGAAAAATAACACTAAAACATCCATGCTTGTGTAGGAAAAACACAAAGCCCTTCCACCAAATGTGATAAAACCATCTTTGAAGCCAATGACGTTAAAAGTAATTGACGTACAATAGCGGTTATGGAAAAACCCTCTTAAAAAATGTAACTCTTCTAAGACAGTTCTTATCAAGAACCATCTTAGAATGTGACTATGTTAAGTCATTTAAGATGATTCTTAAATAAGAACCATCTTAGAATGTGACTCTTCCAAGAAGGTTCTTACCTGAGAACCGTCTTAGAATAGACACATTCTAAGACATTCTAAGACGGTTCTTATCTAAAAACCATCTAAAAATAAACACATTCTAAAATGGTGTCTTAGAATAAGCACATTCTAAGACTGTTTTTAGCTAAGAACCATCTTAGAATAGACAATTCTAAGATGGTTCTACCTATTCTAAGATGGTTCTTAGGTAAGAACCGTCTTAGAATGACTTAGCATAGAAACATTCTAAGACTGTTCTTAGCCAAGAACAGTCTTAGAATGTTTCTATGCCAAGTCATTCTAAGACGGTTCTTAGGTAAGAACCATCTTAGAATTTAATTTTTAATTTTCTTTATTTTTTAAAATTATCTGTCATACCATTCAGTTACCACTACCTATTTCTATACACTTAATTCTCATTTATTGTCATACCACAATTTATGCATGCGCCAAACATATACCTTATCCTAATTGACAATATCATATACGTTATCCTAATTCACAATGGATTCTTATACTAGCATACCTTGTACTTGGAAACCTACACCATAATAATGAAATCAAGCAAAATATTGATGAGCAGTTCACATGTTAACTAAGGTACAATATCCAAGAAGAATTATATCAATAAGGCACACTATAAATATGCATTATCAGTCAATGAATACTTGCCTTAATTAACTGATAACTTGATTTGTAATCCAGATTAAAAAAACAAAGGAAAAAATATTATAGCCCAAGTTAGGTGAGAAGGAAAATACCTGTGTTGACAAGATTTAAGCTTTCAGATCTGTATCTGCAAGTAAATAACAACTTAGTCTATAAATTAATTAGGCCAAATAAGAGTCAAATAGAGACTGACTAGAATTGTGTGGGAAATCAATCGATAATTGCTTATGCTTATGCTAAAGACATGAATAACATCATGAAGACTCAACGCCTAAATTGGAGTATTAATTAGTTAGGCAATAAATGCACATTAATGTTACACTCATCTTCAAGCTGGAGTACAAAGAAAAAGCTCATTACATATATAACTCATATGTACCAAAGCAATAGTTAGCATATGGCAGTGAATCATGTGCCAGAGTTTGTTAGACTGATAAGTTGAATTGCTATATGTATGAAATGAAAGAAAGGAATAAGATATGCTTACCCTTGATAATCAAAATCTGCATCTCCAACACATTGTAAGGGTGTTTCCAGTCATTTCCTTCCCATTCTTTTTATCCTCTGCTTTGTTTGGTTGGCCAACAGTCTCTCAAACAGACTTTTGCTTGTCTTCTCTGTGTGTTGGTTCACAGATTTTGAGTGCATGGATAATAGACCCAACATCGAGAGAGTAAAGACGCTTACCCTGAGCCAAATCCCACAAAAGAGTCACTCCATCTTTGCCACCACTGGCACAGAGATCCAAACATGGTTCTTGCTTCAAGTTCAACGAAATTAAAACTCTGAGACATTCATGTTCAGGTTTGAAAATGGTGGCAAGGGATTCCCAAACACAATGGTGAGGGTGAGGGCGAGGGCAAAGGAACACGACGGTGAAAATGATGACTAGACCATGCGACAAAGATGGTGAGACGATAAGGACGATGACAACGACGACCACGAGCCAGTCGATGGAGAGCAACGCCGAAGGCATGAGCACAAGAAAGAGTTCAAATGACATTAGTGTTCAAAGTTAGGATGAATGTCTAAGTGAGGAAGATGAGCATGGGCTAGTTCAAAAAGATTCTCAATCACAACCATTTTTAAAAAAAGCATCGTTGAATGAACTTTTCCATGGTGGTTTTTAAAATAACCGTTGTGGAATGCAGTCTTCCACACCAATTTTATCCTTTATTAAAAGCATAAAGATTAAAAATATGTTTTTTTTTCTTTATTGAATCACAAACAACTCAACAAGCCTAGAAAATGTATAGTGAATGTTGAAAGTAACTAACTGGTAACAATGAAGCAGAAATACATAGCCAAGCTAGAGAGAAATGCATATAAGATTCCGAATGACAGTGTAGGAGCAGTAGACTCAACATTGATACTAAAATTCTGGCCTCTTGCACAGTGATTGCCAATGGTATAGTATAATTTACCATTGTCCTCCTATAATCAAATATGTATGTGAGACCACCTTCTAAGCCGGTGCTACAATTCTTGTAATAAATAGCGTCTGTCCTAAGTCCCAATGAATGCTCTCCGCTCCAGCTGAAAACTGATACATGTACACCACAAAGCCAAAATATTGAAGCAGCTATAGTTTATGTGCAAATCAACTATTAATGCATTAAGTATAATGTATCATATACACTCCTAGTCCTAGACCTAATGGTTATAACTCAATAGGCAACTTACATTAAGTTTGTGGGAAAAGATTTAAGTTTGATTTCCGCAGAATACACTCTTGTGAAAGGACGAGTAACTTAAAGTGTGATTAAGTCTCACATCAAACATTAGTTTCATAATCGGTCCAAAAAATCAAAACTTGTAAAAATAGTTTGAGGTGTCACAGGGGAGCAAAAATATATAATTACGGTGGTTATCAAGTATATATACACACACTGCTAATATTTTTCTACAATCTATTTGCGTTTCATTTAGCGAAGACTATATATATGTCCTTATTACACTTAATGTATTTATTTTCATTTAGCAGTTTTATTTGAGCAAAGACTATATATATCCGAATGGAGTTAATAATGACGAATGAACTTTTTTTTTCCCGGTGAAATAAATAGATGAGTTTGAGTAGGATGAGAATGGGCGTATATTAAAACTTACTGAGTTTGTGACCAACATGGAATCTCTTGGTTCTAGCCCAGTCTATATAGTAGCTCTCATAGGAGGGAACGTTCTATCCGAAGTTGTCACCAACCATATATTTTGTTGCTTTAGTCGTCACACCAATTATGAAAACCATTGCAACGGTGGAGTACCCTATCAAATTCAAACCCATGTTCCTTCCCATTTTTTTGTGTTTTACAGCTCGTCCTCATTGGAACTCTGTTCTTTGATGTTCTGTCTATACTTGGCTCTAGTTCAAAAGGATAAGATGTTGTGTATTATTAGATTATGTGGTTAGGGACCATTTATATAGAAGTCCAGGATAAATTCTTCTCTGAAATTAGAATATTCAAATGAGGTATATTTTTTTCGAACATTTTCCTCTAGGTGTATTTAACTAGTATCCCACCCCCCACGATGTAGGGTTTTCTCTTTATTTTTAAGTTATAGGAAATATTAAAATGATAGAAAATAAAATAAAAAATGTAAAATAAGTTTTATTATTATTTATTTATTTTCTGTTTCATATTATATCATTTTATAAATTTATTGTTGAAAATGAATGTTATACAATGTAACTAATGTAAGTTTATCAGTTTCTTAATATATTTCGATCATATTCATTAGCAGACTTAAAAATTTACTGATTAGTAAACATCTTTTTGGCACAAATAAATCATCTCAAATTTTCATATAGTAGAAATAATAGCATTATTTGTATATAGACATTTTTTAATTAACCCAAAACAATAACTAAGAATCTTTTGACACTTTCTCAACAAAATTTTCTTCTTAGGTCTAACTGCATTCTGGCACCAGCGAGTGAGATTTGGATTATTTTTTATCATTAAATTAAGGGTCTATGGTTAGTAAATATATTCCATAAATGATACTTAACAACTAAAAATGACCTACCATTTTGAACTTGAACTGAAAGTATTTTTTTGTTCTCATATATATTTATGAGATTAACTTTTATTAAATATTTTCTAGTGAACAACAGGAACGGAAATAATTAAAGATGTGCACTATAAAACAAAGGATAGTTAGGAAATATTAGCTTGTGCACCCTTTACAATTGTTTGTAATGCTTGTTTCTAAATCTTGCGTGTTATCTTTGTAATCCTAAGGTGAAAAACTTTTCAGCTTACTAAGCTTAAAATGTGTTTTAGTTTCTAGAATTCATAAAGTTTTTTTTCTATTATTGAACTAAGATGCTTCCGTACAATGAAATAATTAACAATCTTCCATACAATTAAGTAATTAAAAGTAACATGCTATTATTCCTTTCTACTATATATATCCGTACGTGAATGCAATCGCATTCATATGCTTCACTAAGCTCTTGCTTGCTTTTAACAGATGTCACACATTCCTCAACGCTTAGTCTTCCTCTCCCCTTTGCCACTTGTCTAGCAGTTACATCTTACCAACAAAATCCGCATGCATATTAATTTAAAAATCATACATCAGAAGCAGAAAATAAGTGCTAATTAAATACTTCTCAAAGAAGTCCAAGTCATATTGTGTAATTCAATGAAGGCCTCCATTGGTGAGCTGCTTCGTTTGAATCTCAATCCCTTTCGTATCTATATCTCCACTAAAATATCCGAACAATATATTAATGAGCTAAAATATAATCACTACTAGAAAAATGCTTTTCTACATCAATTAAATGATCTTTTCTATGACAGTTAATAACTATCGTCGTAGCCAATATCATAAAAAGTCTTCACTTTCTACGATTATTTTATAAAAAAACCATCTTAGAAAAAATTATCCTTCTAAGACGGTTCTTAACTAAAAATTATCTTAGAAAGATACCTTTTTAAAATGATTCTTAGTTAAAAACCATCTTAAAATGGTAGATTTTTTAAAATGGTTTTTCAGAGAACCGTCTTAGAATATATATTTTAAAAAAATATATATTTGGAAATTCTAAGACGGTTTTTTCCAAAAAAAATTGTCTTAAAATATGTACATTCTAAGAATGTTTTTATGTATTTTTTTTTTTAAAATAAAATATATTTTAGGATTCTAGGATGGTTTTAGGATTCTAAGATATTTCAAGATCCTAAAATATATTTTAGGATTCTAAGAAAACCTACATTTTAAGACGATTTTTTAGAAAACCATCTTAGAATGTATTTTTAAAAAAATTAAAATATTTTGAGGGTATACGTGCCTATGTGAGTATCAAACATTACAACATTGTAGTTTTTCAATTTAGGGTGTACAGTCCAATCCCTTAAATCCTACAGGACTCAGTTATCCAACTAAGCAGCACCTTGTGATTAGTGAATTGATATTTCCCCGATCAACTGATAACAATCACTTTATGATTAATGAACAACATTAAGAATTATAACACAAACTCCTCATGATTTTTTTTTTGAACTACATCTTAAATTAAAGAATAGAGTATGGTAGGTCACATAGTCCAATACTTCTTAACCAGGGTTAAAATCAAGAAAACACAACTTAATTACAAGGCAATCAGACAACACAGTAAGAAATGTGATAGGTGACGTGACAACATGATAAGCATAAGGCATGGATTAATAAATAGCTTTTCATCTTGATTTTATCCCACACTCATCAATTCATAATACTAGTATACTATAAGATATATAGGTTCCCTAAAAGTTAAAAACATGACACTACAAGTCTATAACACTAAATTGGGTAAAACATTGTCGGTAGTGTATAAATGTCTTATCTAAGTTAATATGTACTAAAATGTTCTTTGATATTCTTGTTATTGCATTTCACTTCTAGACCTAAATTTTAGGATTAACTAAACACCAAAAACCAAAAACAAAAATTAAGAGTTTTTACTACATTCAAGTATGTGCTTCATATACCAAAGATCTTTGCTGCAATATTAATTTGTGTGTGAGCTAAGAATCCTTTTAGGAAGGTTAAGTGAGGACAAGTTTAATTGTTCAAATACCTTCACAAAAAAGAGAGATGGGATCAACACATAACGACCCGAATGTATTCCACTTTAGTTCTCTATCACCCACAACTGCCATCCTCAACTGCGTGACATGTGGGAGGAAAATGCAGCAACACAAAGATAAGTTTTTGGCTTTCCCCTTCTAGTTAGAATGACCATAGTAGAGTTGCAAGCGACTGCCATCGAAAACAGATGAGAACTGATGGTGGGGATGGTTGTTAGTGGTGGTGTTGTTGTTCTCCATGGCAGGAGCAGCAACTGCAGCAGAAGGAGCAGCTTAAATGAAGAAAGGTACAATGGATCCGTCTAAAGGCGAAAATCTTTGCAAGTGAGGCAAAAGAGATGGAGAATTGGACTGAAGGGTCCCCTTATTGTAATCAACGAGACCCAAAGACATGGTGAAGTTCAGATTGTAGTCGCTCCCGCTAGGTTGATGATGAGAAGAAGAAGTAACCACAGCTGACATAAGATGATCTGGTATGAATGAGAAGTATGTGAGTTTACGTCAGTTCTATCATCCACCACAGTCCATTGTTGTGGCTCCTTCTAGTACTACTATTAATAATAATTATGGTTATGAATATGGAGGCCATGTGCAATACCAAGGTTACTATAGTCAACAACAAACCACCACTGCTCCATTGCTTCCTCAGTACCAATCCATGAGCCCATCTTTTATTGAGGGACCTTTTTTTATTGCTTTTCTATCCAAATGTTATTATATTACTGAGTTGAATATATTCTGCATTCTGCCTCTCCATTATTTTATCAACCTTGATATGCACAAAGCCATTGGGACTATTTCAATTGCATTAGTATGTTGTAATTAACCCACTTGGATTTATATTTTCATTTATGATGTATTTGTTTGATATACTTCCTACTAAACACTCAAAATTCATAGTTGTACATATATGATCGAATTTTACTTGATATATCAAAGTTTGTATTATATCTCATTTAGCATTGAAATATTTTTCTATAGGCACTATTTATCTAGTTGTTTGCATCGTGATCACAACATTCGCTGCTAGACATTGTACTGATCATCATCACAGGTACGCAAGTTTTTCATAAACTTTTAATGATTAATTTTGTTACGATTGTTTTTGTACGTTATTGTATGTCATTAATGTACTTTGCTTTAGATACAACTTTTGTTCATAATGAGTGAACCATAGATTCCCATTTGAGATTTAATACAATGATTCTTGCGTCATTAACATACTCTGAGTGCATACTTGATTATCGGGGTATTAATGTCACCAATTTCATGTCATCTACTTTGAGACCAATGTGAAATGCTATCGAAATTTCATCAAATTTAACAAAATAAGATTAACCTTGACGCATGAATCTACCATAAAAAATGTCTTCCTGAATGGGATAAGGCCACATCTTAAATGAAAAAGTGAGATTTCATGCATTGAATGAGTTTTGGAGTATCACAGAGTTACTATTTAGATGGATTGAAGTTGGATGAATGAAAGTCGCTTGAGCCCTGCGTATGAGGAAGGCGTGGAATAGTTCCTACAATTTGCTTCGGAAAGAAGTCGATCGGATGAAAATGGGAAATTTTTTTGTTCGTGCATAAATTGTTTGAACGGGAGACAGAAAAAAGTCAACGACATACGGGAGCATCTATTGTATGATGAAATTAAGAAGAATTATACAACATGGATATGGCATGGTGAATTGAGAGACATGTAGAGTGGGTCCCAATCTGAACCCTTTGATGTAGAAATGGGAGATCGCTTGGAGGATATGATTTGTGACCTTGGACAAGATTCTTTTCAGCAAGCACATGCCCCTATGTATGATACATTGCAAACTGATTAAAAGAAACTTTTGTATCTGAGGTGCAAGAATTCCTTGACGCTGTTGTCGATGGTGTTAAGTCTGGTTAATGTGAAGGCCAGATATGGGTGGAGTGACAAAAGTTTTAGTTCACTGCTTCAAGTAGTGCACGATATGCTTCCAGAGGAAAACACGTTGCCTAAAAGTTACTATCAGGCGAAGAAGATACTATGTTCGGTGGGTATGGAGTATCAGAAGATTCATGCTTGCCCGAATGATTGCATATTGTACAAACATGAATTTTAAGAAATGTCCAAATGCCCTAGGTGTGGGGTATCATGGTACAAAGTGAAGGATGAGGAGGAGTGTATTAGTGATAAAAACTCAAAGAACGGCCCGCCAGTGAAGGTGTTGTGTTATCTTCCCATCATTCCAAGGTTTAAGTGTCTGTTTGCTAATGGAAACGACACAAAAGACCTGACATGGCATGCAAATGGGAGAAACTACTATGGAATGCTCTGTCATCCGGTTGATTCCTCGCAATGGAAGAAGTTGATCGTTTGTATTCGGATTTTGGCAAAGAGGCAACAAATCTTAGGCTAGGACTAGCCACTGATGGAATGAATCCATATGGTAGTTTAAGCACTCAACACAGTTCGTGGCCAATTTTGCTAGTAATTTACAATTTGCCTCCTTGGTTGTGCATGAAGCGAAAATACATGATGTTGTCTATGATGATATCGAGCCCAAGATAGCCTAGAAATGACATCGATGTTTATCTCAGTCCCTTAATTGAAGATTTGTCAAAGTTGTGGGACGAGGGAGTTTTAGTGTTTGATGAGTTTCGAAATGAGACTTTTCATTTGTGTGTAATGCTTTTTTGTACCATTAATGACTTTCCAACATATTGGAATTTGAGCGGTTACAGTGTTAAGGGACATTGTGCATGCCCCATCTGTGAAGAAGACACAAGCTACATACAACTGAAACATGGTAGAAAAATAGTCTACACTAGGCATTGACGTTTTCTAAAACCTCATCACTCTTACCAGCGATTGAAAAAAGCATTTAATGGAAGTCAAGAGCATGAAAATACACTGATACCGTTGACTGGTGGCCAAGTCTTCCAGCGGGTTCAACACCTGAATACTATATTTGGAAAGACTCAAAAGAAGGAAAAAAATAAGACTTGCATATGGAAGAAAAGGTCGATTTTGTTTGATCTTCCGTACTAGGCTAATCTAGATGTTAGTCATTGTATTGATGTTATGCATGTGGAGAAAAATGTATGTGATAGTGTCATTGGGACGCTCCTTAACATTCAAGGCAAGACGAAAGATGGTTTGAATACTCGTCAAGATCTAGCTGAGATGGGTATACAAGCATCATTACATCCAAGGTCTGACGGTAAAAAAATATACTTGCCTCCAACTTGTCATACTTTGTCCAGAAAGGAGAAGATCAGTTTTTGTCAGTGTCTGTGCCGGGTCAAAGTCCCACAAGGATACTCTTCAAATATTAAGAGCCTTGTGCAGTTGAAGGATCTTAAGTTGGTAGGCTTAAAGTCTCACGATTGTCACGTCTTGATGCAACAATTTTTATCCACGGCCATACAAGACATTTTGCCTAACAAAGTCAAGCTTGCCATAACTCGACTGTGCTTTTTCTTCAATTCCATATATAGCAAAGTCCTTGATCCTGTAAAGTTAGATGAGCTAGAAAATGAGGCTGCTATTATATTGTGTCAGTTAGAGATGTATTTTCCTCCTGCCTTCTTTGACATCATGGTTCATTTAATTTTTCATCTGGTCAGAGAAATCAAATGTTGTGTTCATGTTTATTTACGGTGGATGTACCCGGTTGAGCGATACATGAAGATCTTAAAAGGGTATACCAAGAATTTACATCATTCGAAAGCATCTATTGTTGAAAGGTACATTACAAAAGAAGCCATTGAATTTTGTTTAGAGTACATTGAAAAAGCTAAACCTGTTGGGCTTCCCGAGTCTCAGCATGATGAAAAAGTGGGAGGTAAGGGTTCAAGAGGACTATATGTTATCACTCCAACTGTAGAAGATTTGCAACAAGCTCATTTGTATGTGTTGAATAACAGTGACGAAGTTTTGCCATACATACTTTGCCATAAAGGTTTAGTGAAGGAAAGTAATCCAAAAATGTCAAAGAACAGGGTCTTGAAAGAGCATAACAAGACTTTCCTAGATTGGTTTAAAGATACAATCTTTGTTGATGATAATGCTTCTAAAACATTAAGAAATCTAGCAGATGGGCCTAAAAGAAATGTTAAAACATGCAAGGATACGATATAAACAAGTATTCTTTCTATACAAAAGCACAAGACGAGAAAAGTACAATGCAAAACAGTGGGGTTACCCTAAGGGCTGAATCTCAACACTTCGCTAGTGTACATGATGACAATTCCCGTGTAGCTTCCATCCCTTACTTTGGTTTCATTGAAGAAATTTGGGAGCTTAACTATGTGAAGTTTACTATTTGTGTTTTCAAATGTAAGTGGGTTGACAGTAATACCGGTGTGCGGACCGAAGATGTAGGATTTATGTTGGTGGATCTTAATAAACTCGCTTACCAGAATGATCCTTTCATCATGGCAGAAAAAGCTAAACAGGTATTTTATGTTCAAGACCCTTGTGATGAAAAGTGGTCACTGGTTCTACACGGGAAAACAATAGGTGATAATGTTGAAGATGATGATTCATACATTGACACTTATGTTAGTCCTTTGTCCACACAAATTCCGCCTAATGTCGTCGGAGAAAAAGAAGATGACGACGTTCATGCTAATCATAATGATCATAATGAAGGAGAATTAATTAACATCGTCTAATGTAATTTTTTTATTTTGTACTTAATTTCAGTACTTCGAATTACATTGATACTTAATTTTTGTTGATAACATCCTAAATTAATGTTTTTTTGTTTACAGGTAAATGACTACACCACCCAGCTCTCCTCCTCCTCCTCCTCCTATTGGTGCAGCATTGCATTCACTATCTACCTTGAAGTGGACAAGAAAGGCCACACGCCTAAGATCATTCGCGATTAAAATAGTTGGGGCAGAGAGACCCCTGGTCCATGTGGATCCTGCTATCGGGAAAGCGGACGATCCCTACAAAAAGAAGTTAAGAACATATTTGGGTATCATCGCTCGTAATAAGGTGGATGTGACATACGAGAATTGGAAGCAAATCCCTATTGCTCAGAAGGATTTGATATGGGAGGATATTTAGGTATTTTAGTTTTCATGTTGCATATTGTTTATTAACTAAAAATTCTAATTTAGTAACAATAAAACCTAATTTTTTATATGTCAATATGAATTTGATATCCCTGAAGCATCTGATGTAAGGAAAAAAAATGAAAATACTTCAGACCGTGGGGGAGCGGTGGAGACAGTTTAAGTATGATTTGACATCCAAATGGGCACTTGCAGCTGACAAGGATAGTGTCAATGACACTGTATGCGAAAAGTACAACAATAACAAGGAGAAATGGGCCCAATTTTGTCAGAGCCACGAGACCCTTCGTGGAAGGTAACTTTGTGATTTTCATTGTTTTCAACTTTAAATTCACTTATTATTATACATTGTAATGATAAGTTTCAATAATGTTGAATTTTTGCAGGATCTGCGAAAAAAGGCACAGGTCATCCAGAAACAAAACACTGTCCCTCACGTGTTGTCTCGTGGGGGTTATGAATATCTAGAAAACAAGATGATGGAGGAGAAGAAAAAAAAATTGGAGGAAGCTACTCAATTCGGAAGCACTAACACTGTGATTGATCCTCATCTCCCATCAGACGGCACGTGAAATGGAAGATGGCCCGCACCAAGAAAACTAGCCAAATGACGTCTGAGGCAACAAAAGAAATTGCTGACAATATTGTAAGTCACTTTCAATTGTTGATTGTAATTATTTATCTTTATTGTGTGATTCAGTAAACCAATAAATGTGTTCCTTATAGGATTCATTGGAGGAGCAGGCCTCTGGGTTCCTTTGTCGCCCATGGACGTCAGGATGTACTGACTGTTGCCATTGGGCAACCAGAACACCCTGGTTGTGTGCGTGCTGTTGGAGCTGGTGTCACGATCAAGCAATAGTTTGGACCAACTCCAAGGACCTACCGCACGTCTTCCTCCATGGCTCCCAAAGACCTGGAGCAGCTAACGCAACAAATCAGGGACCAGCTGAAGGAGTCGATCACAGAAAAAGTGACTCAACAACTAATGTTATCCTTCAACCAGATGCAGTCCCAGTTTCAATCGCAGATGCAATCACAGGGACTCATACTACCTTCTAAGCCTGAGGTTGGTCCTTCAATTGCTCATGTCAGCACAAAGGAGAGTTATGTTGATCCCTCAGGGAACGATCGAGACACGGGTGACTCAGACAAATGCGGGTTGTACGTCGAAGAAAGTCCTCCTCGCCTGGTTGCCCTAGGAAGACTTTGTGAGGGGTCCACAACTGTTCACAACATTCCTTTGCTCCATGACCAAGTCAAGGTTGGTGTTGAGGAGGTTAGAGATGTAGATGCTCCCATTCCTGTACCCAATGAAGAGGCTAAGTTAGTGAGGCAGACACATAACACCTTCCTTGCTTGGGCAAGACATCTTGTCAAGCGTTTATCAAAACAAGTATTTCAGTTGGATTAAATGTTTTTTTAAAATTAAAGTGTTCACTGTAATTAAATTATGTTTCTTAAATGTGTTGGATAAATAGGGAGCTATGGGACCGATGAAACCTACAGATAGGTCGGATCATGATGTCGATGATCCCTTATATCTTATGACATTGACCATCCCACAGTTTTTTTTGGTTATGTGGGATGTTACCGTGTTTGGGGTGTATAATGACAACTTCCCCTTGTACATAAAGTATGAAGATCTATCTGAAATAGCACATGATGGTCAATGTCTCAGCATCTTTGTTATACAGTTGTGGATTCTGTAAGTCAATTTACATTATTGTTTACTACCTAACTTATTTTTTAAATTCATACATAATTTACTCTATTTTAACAACAATAGGCATATGATTGAGACAAGTATGCGAGCGGGTAATGCCGATGTGTATTGATTCCTCGAGCCACAATCCATCCAAAGATCTGTGCAATTGTAATTTGAATCAGAAAGTTACATTAAGAACTGGATGCAGAATTTTAAACAGGGTGTGTACCTAGAAGCCTACTTGAATGGGTAAGTTAAGTTGAACAAATGAATTTAAATATTGTATAATAGTATAATAACCTATATTGGTCTCCACTGCAGTGCACATTGGAAAATGGTCGTCATTTTGCCTAAGAAAAATATTGTCATTTGGTTTTGTTCGTTGTATAATAGACCAGACAACTACCTCAAAGAAATAATTAACAGGTCAGTGTTGATTTTCAATACATTTGCATTAGCATTAGTCAGGAACATCAATATTTTAATTGTACAATACACATCCATGTTTGTATTCAACAGTGCTTTGAAAGGACTTGACGATACTCCACAAAGTAAATCCAAGGCTGTTGATAGGAGGATTGTTGTTAAAGTAAGTTATTTAAATAATGCTTCTAGTTATATTTTAATATTGTGTAGACTAATTTGTACTTAACATTGAATATCTACATTTCATAATGTATTTAGTGTAATAGACAAAAAGGAAGCACTAAGTGTGAGTATTATGTCATGCACTGGATGTCAACTATAATCTTAGGAAGTTTCAAGAATAATTGGGAAACGGTAATTGTTTAATTCAAACTAATTTCATTTTGTTATAATTGGTATTATATACTATTGACTTATGTTTTATCATGCAGTATTTCAATGATGCTAGACCATTGGAACCAGAGAGATTGAAGGTACTTCGCATCCAATGGGCAAAGTTTTATTTGAAAGTTAAAAATGAAACAATTAGTGTTTAGACAATTTTTGAATTGTACTTTGGTTACTTTACATTTTTTTACAATTCATGTATCATTAACATTAAATATTTTTTTAATTCATGGTAATTAATAAATTAACCATGGAATTTTTGGTAAAAACTGTTTAAAAACAGAATGAAAATGATATGTTGTGGTCTGCTTTTTAAAATTTGTAGGTTAATTTTGGGGTTATTAAAAAAATAGACACCATATTAAACAAAACCTAAAAAACAACATTGATTTTTTACCAAATACAGATAAAAGAACCTAGAGAACATATCTATAGGAGTCACTGTAGGGTAACATTAACTTGATTCATATAACATTAGAGACAATATTCCTATATAGTCTAATAAGTATTCAAAAGGTTTTGTTTTGATTGACACAGGAAAAAATGCACATTTTGTTAAGCCAAAAAGAAGAAAGTAGATAATACCAATTCTAGATTGACATGACAATATTCCTATATAGTCTAATAAGTATTCAAAAGGTTTTGTTTTCTCAAGTAAGTAGTTCTCAATTGCAGCCATCACCATCAAGTAATTGGTTTTCTTCAAAGTAAACAAAAAAGGCAAGTATTTTGTTACGGCTACTTTGATTGATTTCGTGTGCATTATCCTTACCTTCCAGTCCACTTGAAAACTTGCTGAATATGCATTTCAAGTTTTAACATCTGCTTAAGAACTTATATGATGTGATAATTCCATTTAAAAGTCCTCCCTTAGTCTCTGATGTATCGTAATGATACTAGACAAAGGCCCTAAACACTTACATTCTAACTTCTTTCCAAAGCAAAGACTTTAAAACCATTTACATTAGTCCCAAGTTTTACATTCTCATCGCTTTTTCACCTCAGTATAAATATGCTAACTTATTACCTCTTATAACCACAACTAATAATCAATCTTGATTCACATTCATATCTACCTATCTTTGTTGGAAGGAATCCAAACAATGGCAATGCACAAGAGAAATTTAGGTTTAGCATTGGGTCCGGGAGGCTTGGACTTAACTCAAGCCTTCTTCATGTCCATCATGAACTCTGTAGCTTCTTCTCCTGCAGTTGAACTTAACAAACACATGCATTGGACTTTACACAATAAATAAATGAATGCTGAAAGGAAAAGGAAAAAAAATGAACCGACTCAATAGTAAAGGTGAGTAAATCAACTTTGAGTTAAATTAGAAAATTTTAAGCTAATTTTCAAGATAACTAAAATTCAAGTCTAAGAAATAACATAATTAACAACTTTGAGGTAAATCAACTTGGAAATGTAGTTGCAAAATCAATAATTTCAAAATAATCATAACAAAAATAAGATAATTAACCAATCGAAAGTAATCTATTCTAATTTTGTGTTCTTCCTCTTGAAGCTTCCTCTTTCTTGTCTAGATGTGATCTTTCTATATTGATTTTTCTGCTAAGGTTCCTCATTTCTCTTTGATTAATTGCTCTCTGGTCTCAATCCTCTAACACTTTTCCTACCTCTTTCTTTTCTAGATTGTGCTCTTCCTCTCAAAGCTTCCTCTTTCTTTTCTAGATAACTGACTTTTTTGCTAAGGTTCCACGTTTCACTTCCAATTGCCGCCCCTACGAAATACTAACTTCTGAAAGTTAAATGCTAAACTTACCTCTTCATGTAACGTAGTCATTTCCCAAGTAATAACATATTTCCTACAATATCATCAAATTAGGAAGTCAACTGATCTAATTTATATATTTAAAAAAAAACGGATTCTCCAATTGGAAATTTTGAGAGGGGAGACAAAAGCTATAGTGATAAGTGATTAGAAGAAAAGGCCGACAATTGTATAGTACTTACTCCTATTAAATGGGTAAGCCATAGGCAGTTTGCAACATCCAAGGGGAACATAAGGTAGCATGTAAGATAAAACAAAATAAACACCATATGAAAAGCACAGAAATTATAAACAAGCAATAGACCTATCATATTGTGCAGAAGATACAACTAGACTAATAATATTTAGCCAAATATAAGTGTGTAATGGAACTTAGCTTACTTTTTAATTCAAAACAACTTATACTTGGTCTAAGAGAACTTTTGGTAAGTAAAAGGGTTTACCCAAAAATAATAATAATAATAATAATAATAATAATAATAATAATAATAATAATAAATGCTATAAGTAGTATGATTATTTATCCTGAGAATGTTGCTTTCTACAAAGGTTGTACACTGGACATCTCATATTCCAAGTCTTAGAACCATAATTTGTAGTTTTATGTTTCACATTTAAGAGATAAAACCCCCATAGTATAAAAACCATTCACATGTTTTCACTAAACAACTTAAGCTTTTAGGATAGTTTATTCATGACAATGGTATAATTCACGTTACCTTTTTATTTTCCCCTTTCTATGCTGATGTTTGTTCATTTTCAAGAAGAAACCAAGCATAACAACATCTTTTATGTCTCTATGAGACACTCCAATACAGTTGTGAATATAAACTATTGCTCTACATATATAAAAAATAAGAAATAGAAGAAATGAGAACCAACAAAGTGATATAGGCAAATGCCTTAATAGTAAAACTTACAAGAAAGAAGAATTTTTTTTTTTAATGTAGTACTTAGAAATATACCTCATTAAAATAGTTTCACATATATCAAGGCATTCTTTGATTCATTTTGTTGTAATGTCTGATAACTCAGTGGGCAGTCTTAAGAACATACTCAAGTACCAAATTAAGATAAATCTCATCTTTTTTAGTTGTCGAAAAGAAACAATGCTTCAAAGTTACAAGCTCATCTTGAAGAACCTTCTTTATAGCCAAAGTTTCCCCTGTCTCCAAGCACTTTTCCTACATAATAGAGACATGATAAAATAAACATCAATATTATGCAAAGCATGACTACTATACAATTAAAAGATGCAAACTAAATAATACAAGTGACTAACCTAGAAAACTACACCAAATGATACATTTCCAACAACTCGCTTAGCCATGTAGCTTATTATATGCAATCATGAAAATGTTACATCACAAAAAGCATGCATAAGTAAGCATGCAAATGCAAATAGACAAACTGATTGTTCAAGTAACAAGTTTAAGATATCACAAACAGACTTGCTTTGGTTGGCCATTTTTACCACCAATGGTAGTAACAATTATATGTCATGTTTCAATCCCATTTCCATCTACCACGGTTGCTTCCATTTCTAGCGTGTGGTGTGTTTTCTTTTCTTTTTTTTCTTTTTTGTTTTGATTTTTAATGTAACAATATTTTTTGTTAAGCTGAGTGGTTAGTTCCAACAATATTTGGTTTGATTCTTTATTTTTTTCCTGCACGTTCTACTTGCACTTGGGAGTATCTTTGTTTGTTTTTGGTTTGTTAGCATTCATGGTGTTGTAGTTTTTTTTAGCACAAGTAACAAGATTGGTGGGTTGTGTCTATATATATCTTCTCTCCTCCTTTAGCCAAGGGAATGCATTTTTAATCTATGTTATGTTATATTCTAAAGTTACTTTGCTATTGGTTTATTTAGTTTAAGACTTTGCATCTTCTTCTCATTTATTCCTTTTATTTTATTTTATTTGTTTAACAGTCATAGAGAGAAAAATCTACTTTCTTCTTCCATAGTCTTTTCTACAGTAGCATTCTATTTTATCAAAATATCAGTCATGGATATGATTGAGTCCCTTTCTAGTAAGTCTGAAAAATTTATGGGTGAAAATGCAATGTATTTTGCTCCATCAATTTTTTTATTATATTATTTCATTTCTTTAAATTTTAAATTAGTGGAAGATTGTTGGAAAATATTTTCTTATAATTTAAAATATAAAATTAAAATATATTTTCATTGTCAATTATGTTTTTTATAGATAAAATGCTTTTAGAATTAGTTTTTGTGAAAAATAAAAGCATCCCAGTACTTCCATTCCTATATGTTAGGAAGCTATTGTGAACGTTACAAGTCTTTAACGTTAGGAAGTTTGTTGTTCGGTGTTTTTATTTTTTGTTTCTTAGTGTTATCGCCGCAAATATTTTTTGTTGCTACATGTTGGTGACTAATTGTCTCTACATATGTAGCTCCTTGCTAAAATAAAATATAAAAAAATATACATGTGAAAATACAACCACAAAATAATAAAATGAACATAAATCAAACAGTAGATATTTTACCTATCTCTTTACAAAATTCTACTATTATTTAAAATATGTTTTTGGAGTATGGCACATGTGTTAGGAGAAGGTGAAGTGAAGCTAGAGTTATCTTCAGTAAATTTTCTTGTTTTAGATGGAGTCTATCATATTTCTGATATTAGGAAAAATTTAATAAATACTTCTTTGTTAGTCCAACAAGGGTACAAGGTTATTTTTGAGTCCAATAGAGTTGTTATTACTATACATGGTGTTTTTATTGGTAAAGGATACATTTGTGATGGTTTGTTTAAGTTAAGTCTTATGCCTCTTTCTATTAATAAAATATCTAGCATTTCTTCTTTTGTTGCAAATGTTGAATGTTCTGATTTATAGCATGCTAGGTTTGGACATGCAAATTTGAATTCTATCAAAAAGAATGATGTCTCTTAATTTTATTCCTAAAGCTTCCATTGATTTAAAACAAAAATGTGAAACATGTTTTCAAGCAAAGCGACCTAGAAAGGGTTTTACTACATGTATTGAAAGAGAAACTTACTTGCTTGAATTGGTTCATAGTGATGTATGTGATAGTAATGATGTGTTAACACGTGGTGGTAAGCGATACTTTGTTACTTTCATTGATGATTTCTCCAAATCTTGCTATGTGTATTGAGTTAATTACAAAAGTGAGTTGTTGGATAAGTTCAAAGTATATAAAATAGAAGTAGAAAATCAATTGGAAATAAAAATTTAAATTCTATATTTTGATAGAGATGGAGAATACATATCTTTAGATATGAATAATTTGTGAAATGCATGATATTATTCTTGAAGTGACACCTCCGTATGTTCCTCAATCTAATGGTATTACGGAAAGAAAGAACCGTACCTTGCTTGATATGGTGAATGTTATGCTTGTAAGTTCTGGTTTGCCTAAAAATATGTGGGGTGAAGCTTTATATTCTACATGCCATATTCTTAACAGGGTTCCTTATAAAAAAATTTGAAAAACCCCTTGAGTTATGGAGAAAAAGAGAACCACATCTGAAATATCTTAAAGTGTGGGGGTGTCTTGCAAAGGTTAACATCCCTATTAATAAGAAAAGAAAAATTAGACCAAAAAACTGTTGATTGTGTTTTTGTTTGATATTCTTTGCATAATACTTCTTATAGATTCTTGGTTGTTGATTCAGAAGTGTCCAAAATTTCTAATGATACTATTTTGGAATCTAGAGATGTCATTTTCTTTGAAAATGTTTTTCCTTTGAAAAATAAATTGCCTAAATCTATTTGTGATACTTCTTGTTCTAATTTACCATCTTGTAGTAATGCTAATAAGGACATTGTTTTTGAACTTAGGAAGAGTAAAAGATCTAAAAAAGCTAAGGATTTAGGTTCTGAATTTTATTCTTTTCTACATGAAGATGATCCTAAAACTTATGGTGAGGCCATGAGGTCTATTGATGCACCTTTTTTGGAAAATAAGCAATGAATGATGAAATGTGTTCTCTTAAAACTAACAAAACTTGATTTCTAATTGATCTCCCCCTCTGGTTGTAAAAGTATAGGTTGTAAGTGGATTTTCCAAAAGAAACTAAGAACTAATGGATCTATAAACAAATTTAAGGCGAGACTTGTTGTGATTGATTTTAAACAAGTAAAAGGCGTAGATTTCTTTGATACACATTCTTTTGTTTCTAAAGTTACTACTATTAGAGTTTTAATTGCGCTTGCTTGTGTTTTTAATTTGGAAGTTCATCAAATGGATGTAAAAATTGCTTTTTTAAATGGTGATTTAAAAGAAGAAATTTATATAAGTCAACCTAAAGGTTTTGTAGAACCAAGTAAAGAAAAGAAAGTTTGTAAACTTGTTAAATTTTTAAATCAATAATACTGATAAATGTGTGTATGTGAAACAATTTGATGATAGTGGATGTGTCATTTTTTGTTTGTATGTGGATTACATATTGATATTTGGTAGTAATACACATTTCATAAATGATGTGAAGTCTTTCTTGTATAGTAATTTTAATATGAAGGACCTTGGTCCTATAGATGTGATTTTGGGTATTAAGCTTATAAAGAAAGATGATGGCATGGTTTTAACCCAATCACATTATGTTGAAAAGCTATTGAAGAAGTTTAATTATTTTGATGTGAAACCTGTTTCTACACCTTATGACTCATCCATTAGGTTAAAGAAAAAATTGAGTAAAGGAATTTCTTCTCATAAATATTATCAAATTATTGGTTTTTTTGTTGCATTTGACAAACTTCTTTAGGCTTGACATTGCATATGTTGTTGGTAGATTAGGAAGCTATACTAATAATCCTGATCATTCTCATTGGATTACATTAGAAAGGGTTTTTAGATACTTAAAAGGAACCATTAATTATGACATTCATTATACAAGTTTTGCTGTAGTAATTGAGGGGTTTAGTGATGCAAATTGGATTTCTGATTCTGATGAAACAAAATCGACAAGAGGTTGTGTCTTTAATTTAGTTGGTGGTGCAGTATCATGGAAATCTTCTAAACAAACTATTATTTCGCATTCTACCATGGAAGTGGAAGTTATTGCTTTAGATATTGCTACCAGTGAGACTGAGTTTCTTAAAAATTTGTTATGTGATTTGTCATTGTTGAATAAGTCTATACCTCCTATTTTAATGCATTGTGATAGTCAAATTGTTATATCTAAAGTTACAAATAAAAATTTTAATGAAAAAAGAAGACACTTAAGAGTGAGACATAAGTCTCTCACAAATTTGATTTCTCATGGTGTTATTTCTCTTGACTTTGTCATGTCAGAAAACACTATTGCGGACCCACTTACAAAAGGATTGATGTGCCAACAAGTACTTGAGTCGTTGAGGGGAATGAGACTATAACTCATTTTTTAGTTACAACAATGGACACTCATCTCCGTATGATTGGAGATCCCATGAATGGAGTTTAACAAGTAACAACAAAATTATTTGTTGACTAAAGTACACCAAAATAATTTTTACAGAGTTGTAGGGGTGGGGGTCACAAACCACTCTTTGAGGATTCACCTAGTGAGTGTGGTGGTGGGGCCACCACTATGAGATATGGGCTAATCTCTAAGTGACACTCACGAAATAAGATACATGCGCAAGACCGTGTAACGCGCAACCACTAATTAGAACCTAAATGAACACCAATATTGTAGGGGTTGCGTACTAAAGTCTAGTTAAAGAAGGTGAAGTTCAAAACAATTAAATTCATATTTTCTTGGGTAGAAGTTCATAAACACTATGTATAAGGCTCAAATTCAAAAGGTTCCTTATACTGAAATACAATATCACATTTTTCTCTTCCTTTTCTTATAATTTTTTTTAGAGCAAGAGCATTGGTGTTTAGAAGGTTTGAGGATCATTTCGCTGCACACGATTGAAACCAATAGATTGTTATATCTTGGGAGATGAGCACAGTCAGATTTTCCTACCAGTACAGTGGGAGCATTTTCTCTCTAAGGATAGTGTTTGCGCACTTCAACCTAGGTTATTTGAAAATTTTCCCTTAAAATTATTTTCCTTTGTGCTTATTGTATGTCATATTGCATTGTTAATATATGTTCTGTTACATTCTAAAATTATTTTGCTACTATTGTTTTATTATTTATTTTAAGACATTGAATCTTCTTCTCATTTATTCCTTTTATTTTATTTTATTTTTCTAACAATTTTTACCACCAATGGTAGTAACAATTATATGTCCTATTTCAATCCCATTTCCATCTACCACAATTACTTCCATTTCTAGCGTGTGGTGTGTTTTCTTTTCTTTTTTCTTTTCTGACTTCAGCACCAAAACAACAAAAAAGTATGACACCTAATCAATTTCTAGCATGTGGTGTGTTGAAACCAGAGTGAAAATAGAACAACGATGCAATGCAGAGGTAGTTGTTAGAGAAATATGAGGGAAACAAAAACAACTTGGAATCCAATGATAATATGCAAGGCTTAGAATTTCTTGCCATAGAATTTTTGTGTGCTATGATTACAACCTAATTACTAATTGAGCAGCCAAAAGAACCAGAGGATTTAGATGCCATGTGTAGACTAAACATGAGCTGAATTAGGTCACAGAAATAAAAACATGGAGCAATTATGGAAATAATTGTAAAAAAAAGAGGAAACAATAAGAGAAACTCACAGATCCTGATTCATTGAGAATTATGGGAAGAGAACAACTGATGTTGGGCAAAAATCAATCAAGTGCAAACAAATCCAGCATCTTGAGAACACACTTCCTTGGAGACAAAGATGTAGCCCTTCTCGTCGACCTCGGCATGGCGGCAGGGGCATGTGGTGGCAGTGACAATGAAATGGAGGCCGCGACGGGAGTCATGGAGGCGCACGATGAAGGCATCCTTGCCGATGCTACTAGGGCCGCTAATGACAATGATTAGAGGGTTAGGGTTTTGGGAGAGAGGCTCTGAGCTAAAGGGAGAGCCTATGGAAGCTTCTAGGGCACGAAGGAGGTCGGAGTGTGCAATGAAAAGGTGTACAAAGAGAATGGGAGACTAAGCATCAAAAAAAGAAGGTGCATGAGAATGAGGAGATAAATTTCAAAGACAATTTTCTAATAAAACTGTCTTTGAATACTTAATTTCTAAGATAATTTTTATAAAACCGTCATTGTATATATAACTATAGAAGCAAAGCTTCATGGGGAATCAAAGGTGATTCAAAGGTGTTTTGATGATAACAATGATGATAACAAAAGATGATGACAAAGGTGATGACAAAAAGCTCAAAGATCAATCAAAGAAAGCCTCAAGTGAATCAAAGATCAATCAAAGAACAACTCAAGTGAATCAAGAACAATTCAAGAGTTCAAGATAAGAATCAAGAAGAATTCAAGACTCAAGAAGAAAGTCTAAAGTCAAGAATCAAGATTCAAGGTTCAAGATGTCAAGAATCAAGATCAAGATTCAAGACTCAAGATTCAAGAATGAAGAGAAGACTCAATCAAGATAAGTATTAAAAAGTTTTTCAAAACTTTGAATAGCACATGAGTTTTTGAAAAAACCTTTTACCAAAGAGTTTTTACTCTCTGGTAATCGATTACCAGATTGTTGTGATCGATTACCAGTAGCAAAATTGTTTTGAAAAAGTTTTCAAATTGAATTTACAACGTTCCAATTAATTTCAAAATGTTGTAATCGATTACAATGTTTTGGTAATCGATTACCAGTGCCTTTGAACGTTGAAATTTAAATTCAAATGTGAATAGTCACATCCTTTCACTAAAAGCTTTGTGTAATCGATTACACTGATTTGGTAATCGATTACCAGTGTTTGTTTCAGAATAAATCAAAAGATGTAACTCTTCAAAAAGGTTTTTGACTTTTTCAAATTGGTTTTAAGTTTTTCTAAAAGTTATAACTCTTCTAAATGGTCATCTTGACCAGACATGAAGAGTCTATAAAAGCAAGGCTTTGATTTTCTTTTCGATAAACTTTTACTTTTCCAATCAATCCTTTACAAGCCTTGAATCTCTTTGAATTTCTTCTTCATCTTTGTACCAAAACCTTTCTGAAGTTTTCTGGTTTTCCAAACCTTGAAAACTTGTGCTATTCATCTTTTCATTCTCTTCTCCCTTTGCCAAAAAGAATTCGCCAAGGACTAACCGCCTGAATTCTTTTGTGTCTCCATTCTCCTTTGTCAAAGAATTCAAAATGACACAGTCTGAGAATTCTTTTGATTCTTCCCATTCCCTAATACAAAAGTGTTCAAAGGACTAACCGCCTAAGGATTCTTTTGTATCCCCATTCACAAAGTATCAAAGGTTAAACAGCCTGAGATCTTTGTCTCAACACATTGGAGGGTACATCCTTTGTGGTACAAGTAGAGGGTACATCTACTTGGGTTTGACTGAGAACAAGAGAGGGTACATCTCTTGTGGATCAGTTCTAGTGGAGGGTACATCCACTAGGTTCAAAGAGAACAAGGGAGGGTACATCCCTTGTGGATCTATGCTTGTAAAAGGATTTTTACAAGGTTGAAAGAAATCTAAAGGACTGCAGGTCGCTAGGGGACTGGATGTAGGCACGGGTTGTTGCCGAACCAGTATAAAAACTCTTGTGTGTTTGTTTCATTCTTCCCTACTCTTTTACTTTCCGCTGTGCATTTAATTTCCGCTTTTACTTTCTGTTAAGTTTCTCTTCTACTCCATATTCTCTTAACAACATAAGTAAAAGCCTTAGAAGAGTAATTTTTTAATTAGTAAAGGTTTAGGAATAATTAATTCAACCCCCCTTTCTTAATTATTCTGAGGTCACTCGATCCAACAAGTGGTATCAGAGCAGGTTTCTTGTAGAATGGCCTCCTCAAATCCCTTGTTTCCCGAAGGAAATTCCATTCACAGACCACCCATTGTCAATGGTGAGGGTTACCATTATTGGAAAACCCGCATGCAGATATTCATTGAAGCTATAGATCTAAATATATGGGAAGCAATAGAATTAGGACCACATATACCCACTATAGTAGATGTAAGCACAAGCACTACAACCCAAAAACCTAGAGATCAATGGACAGAAGAAGATAGGAGAAAAATCCAGTACGATCTCAAAGCCAAAAATATCATCACTTCAGCCCTAGGGATAGATGAGTACTTTAGAGTTTCAAATTGTACTAATGCCAAGGATATGTGGGATACTCTCCAGTTAACCCATGAAGGAACCACAGATGTAAAAAGGTCTAGAATAAATACCCTTACCCATGAATATGAATTATTTAGGATGAACCCAAATGAAAATATCCATAGTTTGCAAAAAAGATTTACACATATAGTAAACCATCTTGCATCTTTAGGAAAAATCTTTCCGAATGAAGATTTAATTAATAAAGTCTTAAGATGTTTAAGTAGGGAATGGCAGCCCAAGGTAACTGCTATTTCTGAAAGCAAAGATCTCTCTTCCATGTCTCTTGCCACTTTATTTGGTAAATTGCATGAACACGAGATGGAACTTCAACGCCTCAATCAGAATGAAGAAAATGACAAAAAGAAGAGAAGCATAGCCCTTAAAGCCTCATCTTCAACACAAGAAGAAAACGAAGAAGAAGATTCAGATGATCAAGAAGATTTTTCTTTCTCTGTTAAGAAATTTCAAAAATTCATCAAGAAAAGAAGAATTGACTGGCGTCAGGATTTCAATAATGGAAGAAAATCACAAGATGATTCTCAAGTCCTTAGGTGCTACAAATGCAACCAAATTGGTCACATCAAGGCCAACTGTCCGTCAAATGAAGAATGGTCGGAGAAAAGTGAAAAGAAAAGATTTGACGAAAGAAGAACTAAGAAAGCATACATTGCATGGGATGACAATGATTCATCCGATGGTTTAGAAAAGGAGATTAATCTTCTAACCAAAGATTATGAAAGTGACGAGAACATCTCTCAAGGATGAAAAACAAGGAGAAAAAGCATGATCCTCATCTTTGAAGATCTAGACACTTCAATCTTGAAAAAGGTAATATCAAAACCATTATATTATTAAAATTTCTCTTAAAGTTGAAATTTTTATTCAAACAATTTGATTATGATGACTAACAATTCTTTATTTGTTTGTCTTTTGATTGTTTGAAATCATGAGTATATTTGCTTGATTGATTTCATCCTATTTGCATGAAATATTCATTCATATATTTAAGTAAAATCAATATTCTTCATACTTGTGTTTTGATTGTTTTTGATAAAATTGATTATCTTCATGTTTTAAATATTTTTGCATGACATGATATGTAAATTACATGATTGAAAATTATTCATAAAGTATTTTTAAATATAGTTTTCATAAAAAAGTACTTTGATAGTAACTCAAAACTTCTTCTCTCTTAGAAAGCCTTCTGTTTTTGTTTTCTGGCTAAAATAACCACTGGTAATCGATTACCATAATAGTGTAATCGATTACAAGCAGTTATTTTTGGCAAAGTTGCTCTCTGGTAATCGATTACCATATTTGTGTAATCGATTACAACGCGTCCCTACACCTATGTATTCAAATTTCAAATTCTGAAACCTGCAACCTCTCTCTCTCTCTCTCGAAAACCCTCGCCCCCAATTTTTCTTCCAGCCATATCTCACTCAATTTTTGTCCAAATCACTCCTCGCAAAGCCCAAACTTCATATTTTTTCACTCATTTTCATTTGAACCGATTGAAATCTTGAAAAAAAACCCCTCAAATGGTGGAACCATCAAAGAAGCATAAATGATCCACGAGTCGGAGTCAACGACATTCCGGGTCACAGGAAACACCAATTCCTTCCTCCATTCCCTCTGGATCATTGTTCTCATCAGAGGAACAGCGTATACAGTACACAAACCTCTTTTCATCTCGTTCCATTATAGATCCAAAATTCATAGATATGGAGTTCTTCTCAAATGAGAATTTTGAATGCTTTCAAGCATTTGAAAACTCCAATCTTATTCCATTCATGTCTTTGAAATTACCTATCTATTCTGAATTAGTCAAAGCTTTCTATTCTAATTTAGAAATCCATGAAGGTACCCTAATGTCTGAGGTTTATGGGATTAAGATGGTCATTGACCAATCCCTATTTTATGATTTAACAAAATTGCCTAGTGAAGGTGTGCCTTTTGAGGGTGCACTGATTGATGAATGGAAATTCGATTTCTCTGTGCATGATGCCCGCCGGTTGGTTTGCACCAACCAAGCGGATATGACCAGAAGACTTCTTGCCGGTTCATTGGCTTTTGAAAGTTGCATCCTCCATTATCTTATTGTTCGCATTTTGCTTCCTAGATCTTCAAACCTTGCCCAGGTTTTTGAAGAAGATCTCATTGTCATGTGGACCTTTCATAAAGGTTTACAAATTGATTGGGCACACCTTGTTAGATATCGCATGCATAAGGCATTGCGATTGAATGCCCCATTACCTTATCCTTATCTTGTTACCCTTTTCCTTCAACACTTCAGCATCCCTCTTGATTCTTAACCCTATGTTCCAATCAAGAGATCATTCCTTATAGGCGCTTCAGTCATAGCATCCTTTGGTTATATTAAGGAGCATGATGGCTCTTGGATAAAGAAGGGTGCTAGAAATGTTGGTGAAGAAGGACATGAGGGAGAAGATTCATCTCTTCTTTCGAAGATTTTGGAAAGGTTTGATGGTTTTCAAACCTTTGTTGGTGAGAGGTTTGATACCTTGGAATTGCAAGTGGATATGCGCTTCAATGAAATGGAGTCAAGAATGACAAAGGTTGAAGAAGATGTATTCTTACATCCGGTCAAGCTTTGATCTTCCACCACCGCCGCCACCATCATCTTAGAATTATATTTTAATATTATTAGTACTTTGATTTTTAGCCTTGTATTTTGGTTATATTATTATAGTATTTGAACAATTTACTATTTCCTTATTTGCATGGTATGGTTGAACAAGTATGTTATTTGACTATGTGGATTTTATAGTTAATCTATTTATGATTGTTACTTCATGATTCTTGCTTCATGGTTTGGTTGATATTTTTCATGAAGATTGTATGGATGTTTAAGTTATATCTGTATACTTTAATGTTTGATACGCACTTTGGCTTTTTGCTGATGCCAAAGGGGGAGAGAAATGGGATTAAATAAAAAATTCACATGAGTAATCAACTTATTTTTAAAGATAAGCATAAATTCAAAAACAAAGGGGGAGAATTTATGTGAGTGATTGACTAGGAAAAAGTGTGTGTGTGTTTCTTGATTTCAGAAGTTGTCATCATCAAAAAGGGGGAGATTGTAGAAGCAAAGCTTCATGGTGAATCAAAGGTGATTCAAAGGTGTTTTGATGATAACAATGATGATAACAAAAGATGATGACAAAGGTGATGACAAAAAGCTCAAAGATCAATCAAAGAACAACTCAAGTGAATCAAGAACAATTCAAGAGTTCAAGATAAGAATCAAGAAGAATTCAAGACTCAAGAAGAAAGTCTAAAGTCAAGAATCAAGATTCAAGGTTCAAGATGTCAAGAATGAAGATCAAGATTCAAGACTCAAGATTCAAGAATGAAGAGAAGACTCAATCAAGATAAGTATTAAAAAGTTTTTCAAAACTTTGAATAGCACATGAGTTTTTGACAAAACCTTTTACCAAAGAGTTTTTACTCTCTGGTAATCGATTACCGGATTGTTGTGATCGATTACCAGTAGCAAAATTGTTTTGAAAAAGTTTTCAAATTGAATTTACAACGTTCCAATTAATTTCAAAATGTTGTAATCGATTACAATGTTTCGGTAATCGATTACCAGTGCCTTTGAACGTTGAAATTTAAATTCAAATGTGAATAGTCACATCCTTTCACTAAAAGCTTTGTGTAATCGATTACACTGATTTGGTAATCGATTACCAGTGTTTGTTTTGGAATAAATCAAAAGATGTAACTCTTCAAAAAGGTTTTTGACTTTTTCAAATTGGTTTTAAGTTTTTCTAAAAGTTATAACTCTTCTAAATGGTCATCTTGACCAGACATGAAGAGTCTATAAAAGCAAAGCTTTGATTTGCTTTTCGATACACTTTTACTTTTCCAATCAATCCTTTACAAGCCTTGAATCTCTTTGAACTTCTTCTTCTTCTTTGTACCAAAAGCTTTCTGAAGTTTTCTGGTTTTCCAAACCTTGAAAACTTGTGTTATTCATCTTTTCATTCTCTTCTCCCTTTGCTAAAAGGAATTCGCCAAGGACTAATCGCCTAAATTCTTTTTGTGTCTCTCTTATCCCTTTTCCAAAAGAACGAAGGACTAACCGCCTGAATTCTTTTGTGTCTCCCTTCTCCCTTATCAAAGAATTCAAAACGACACAGTCTGAGAATTCTTTTGATTCTGCCCATTCCTTAATACAAAAGTATTCAAAGGACTAACCGCCTGAGAATTCTTTTGTATCCCCATTCACAAAGTATCAAAGGTTAAACAGCCTGAGATCTTTGTCTCAACACATTGGAGGGTACATCCTTTGTGGTACAAGTAGAGGGTACATCTACTTGGGTTTGACTGAGAACAAGAGAGGATACATCTCTTGTGGATCAGTTCTAGTGGAGGGTACATCCACTAGGTTCAAAGAGAACAAGGGAGGGTACATCCCTTGTGGATCTTTGCTTGTAAAAGGATTTTTACAAGGTTGAAAGAAATCTCAAGGACTGCAGGTCGCTTGGGGACTAGATGTAGGCACGGGTTGTTGCCGAACCAGTATAAAAACTCTTGTGTGTTTGTTTCCTTCTTCCCTACTCTTTTACTTTCCGCTGTGCATTTAATTTCCGCTTTTACTTTCTGTTAAGTTTCTCTTCTACTCCATATTCTCTTAACAACATAAGTAAAAGCCTTAGAAGAGTAATTTTTTAATTAGTAAAGGTTTAGGAATAATTAATTCAACCCCCCCTTCTTAATTATTCTGAGGTCACTCGATCCAACAATAACTTTTGTTATTTACAAAATTTTCACTACATGACATTCTAAGACTGTTTCACATAATTGTCTTAGAAAGTGCAAAGTTTAACCGTACCATGTATTGCAATGATCTTCATAAGCTTATTTGTAAAAAATTACAAAGTTCATGTCTTGAATTGGCTAAGTTCAAAGGAATGTTTCAAATATAGGATCAACATTGGTTTATGTTTTAATTTCTGGAATAATTCTAAATTGGTCTTTTGTTTTATTTTGTTGTATTAATATATCATACTAGGTTAATGGAATGTAGCACTCCTGTAGAAGCTTTGCTGACTGCAAGGAAATGATGTATTATGTATAGAGTATACTTTTTTTTATATCGGCATTTGAGAAGTTATAAGCTTTAACTTGGTGGTTAAAAGTAAAATGAGAAGGAAAAAGGTCGTGGATTCGAATCGAATCTTTTTCACTAAATGTTAACCAATAAAAAATAACAAATCAAAACAAATATATTTTTTAGATTTTAAAAATTTGAAAATGAAAACTATTTATAAAAAATGAAAATAGAAAATATTTTCTCAAATTAACCAAATGTTACCATTAAATGTTCATTTACTTTGCTAGGTTGGTGGTTCGAATCCACCTAGATCTGTAGCTGAATTTATTTGGCTTAATTGGTTGTGGATGCATGCTTTTAAACATGTTTTTAGAATACAGCCACTCTGCCAGTATAAACTTTATATACTATTACCATTTTTTTTCTTTCAAATTTTTAAATATTATGTTTTTATCGAAATTGTACTTTTCTAGGTGTTAGCTTGTTTCAGATTATAAACTGCTATAGTTGTTAATTCAGGAAAAAAAAACTGCTATAATTGTTGTTGCACGTGAGACATCCTTATTTCTTTGTAGTTGTACGTGAGACCTAACACCTCCAGCATTTATGTGCTTTATTTGCGTATGCTCTCAAGGAGGGGAAGAGCTAAGTAACATATACTCAAATAATAGAGGTGAATGGCTCATGGTGGTGCGAGTGAGTAAAGCTCTTCTTTTCACGTTAAGCAAGAGACGTGCAGAGATATGTATATGCTTCAATGCAGTACAGGAGTGTTCGGTGCGCTATTGTTTTTGGAAAAAAATAAAATAAAGATACATGACCAAGTTAAACGTTGGCTCTACAACTTGCTGTTCTGCTGTTCATTTTTTTTTTTTTTTGCAATTAACTCATTTCAAATGATAGGCTGATTTATTAAAACAAAAATGCATAAGCTAATATGTAGAAACTCTTTTTATGTATGTAAATTCTTTAAAAGATGATTATTTACTTATGTATAAGTTAAAATTTTAACTTATATATTATTTTCTTTTTTTTTTCTTCTACTAGAAATATGTTTGGATAAATTTATCCAAACAGCGATGGATCCCTGTGGAGTTTTATAGAGAGAACGTGTTATTGTTTTAATTATTGATCATAGAAGGCAGATTAAAAAGAAAACATTTGTGGGTGTATTAGTCGTGTAAATGTAGAAGGCTGCTTTTATGGAAGGAAATGAATGCATATATAATTAAGGGTAATTAAACAATGAATAAGCATAAGAATGAATGCATATATAATTAAGGGAGGAAAAACAATAATAAAGCAATGTTATTTTAACTGTAATGAGAGGTAGACTGAAAGGAAGAGACATATTTGTGGTTGTATTAAAACCTTGATTATCAAAGAGAGAAAAAATATGTATTGATGGGGTAAGATAACTTTACAATAATTTTGGTGATTTTTATAATAATTATCTAAAAAATCATATAAAAATAATTTATAATTAAATGAGAGTATAAAATTATTTTTTATTATTGTCAGACCATAACCCCATTAATTAAACTCACTGCAAAATGTTTTTAAGTTGTATTAAATTATGAAGAAAAAAGTTTAAGAATGATTAAATAATGAGTAACTAAAAGAATGTGTCTGGGTTTATAATTAATTTTGCATTATATTGATTTTGTAAATTTGTTTTTAGTTAAGATTGATTTTGGAAAGATGTGATTTATATTTGAATATATTTTTATTCCAAATGCAATTTCGTAAGAGAATTTAGTGTAATTTTTTAATCAAATGCAAAAATTAAAATTGTTTTAGCTCAAAATCGATTATGGATACATAATTAATTTTTCATTATAAATCCAAATATGCAAACATTTATATAAAATTATATTAACTGATTGTTCAATGTGGCTATTAAAAAAAACTGATTTTTAAATATGATTTTGTATAAATCAACGTCGTGAAATCAAACAAGCATTGCCATATATAAGGAAAGGAAAGTATTAGAGGAGAAAAGAGGAGATGAGTTATTCAACAAAAATAATCTTAACTTGCATGCATCTTAACTTTTAGACGGTTAAAATGTCAATATTATATAACTAGCATGCATCTTAACGTTTATATATTAAAAATAAATATTAAAGAGAGTATTAAAATAATGTTGTAGCATTTCGGCACACTAACAAGGCAACTATTTTATTAACATCTAAATTCTTCTCGTAAATTATGTTTTTGTCATGTTATATATCACTTATATAACATTTACATTTTTTTTTTCTCTATCAATGTCTATTAGCATGATGGGGGTATCATCCATCATTTTCTTTTCTTAAAACAATGCCGGCATGACTTAGAGATTCCAGCATCAAGAAATAAAATAGTGTGGAATAATAATATAAAAAAAATCCACGTCTGTCAGTTGTTACCAAGCGGTTTGAATGGTCTCTCTACAACTATCAATTTCTTAGCTAGGTATCTCATGAAGATGTTCCACGTATTAATTCTACTCTTCATACCACACACCAAAGAGTACGTAATTAATGGGCATAGCATGTAGTCAAAATTAACCACTATATAATGCTTCTCCAACCATCAAACAAAACACACTACTTGAAGAGCCTTAATTTAGAGTTTAATTAGACACATTACACATATGGCTCCACTTTCATTATTGTTCTTCCTAGCATTTTCTCTTTTCCTTCTAAGCTCCACCATCATGGCACAAATCACAATTTCACCATCTCCTTTGGCACCAGTGATCCCACCATCACCATCATCATCACAAATATCTCTTCCACCATCTCCTTTGGCAGCAGTGATCCCACCATCACCGTCACCATCACAAATATCTCTTCCACCATCTCCTTTGGCAACTGTGATCCCACCATCACCATCGCCATCACAAATATCTCTCCCAACACCTCCTTTGGCACCTGTGATCCCACCGCCACTACCATCACAATATTCTCCTCCTCCTCCTCATCTCCCAACATCTCCTTTTGCTCCTCCACCTCTTGTTGTAGAAACACCGGTTACCCCGCCACCACCATCACTTCCTACTCGTCCAGCGTCTCGTTTTGCACCTCCACCTCCCGTTGGAGAAGCAGGAAGAGAAACACCTGTTGGTGGAAGTGGAACTAAAGGGGGTAGTAATGACTCCAACATATGAGTAAGCTCAGGAAGTGGGAGTGGTGGGGTTCAAGGTGGTGGTGGACAAGGAAGTCACATTGACAGTTATAGTGGTGGAGGTAGAAGAGGTGGTGAACACTTTGTAGGCGTTGGATATTAATATAGCTAGACAATTTTCTACTTAATTGTGTTTTTCTTATGTTGATCTGTTTGTATGGTGACCATCTAGATGCTAAGATGTATGTCGTGGTTTTTAACCTTTTTACGTTTCTAAAATAAAAATTTTTTTGTTTAGCACAAGAAAAATATTATATAGTCAAACTTGGGATTTGTGGCAATCCAGATTCATCAGATCATCAAACAAACAGAAGCAAAACATATAGTGGAAGTGGTGTTCTCGCTAGATTTAAACCTTTCACAAAGATGAAGATGACATTGGTTTTTCAACTAATTTTGATCACAGTCGACGAGATGGAGTAACACTACTTTCATTTTGCATGTGCTAAATTAACAATTAACAAACTAACATTTATTTATAAAAAAAAAAAAAACTGCATGTAATTTACAAAAACTAACAACTAACAAACTAATATTTTTTAGATTAAAAAAATTGCATGAACTAAATTGTATAAGTTTGCAGTTAGCATATTTCTAACAAGCAGGTCTTATGCGAACTCCTGTCGTATTAACTGCAATTAATACAATTAAACAAAGTTGAGAGGCACTCTATTGCTTAATTTGACTAGTATATATTGTGTGCGTTCATAAAAATCACAGTATCGGTATGAATCAGTTGTCCATCCTTCACAATGTTACTTGGTTCTCCTTAGATTTGCTGTCAACCTATGGTTTGTGCTAAACTTCAACTGTTTAGTCAAAGAAGCATTGGATAAATGGACGAATCAAGAAGCTTTGGTACAAAATTTGTGGATTAGGAGCTTAATTAATATTGGAACGTAAATGCTTAGTTCCTATGCCATGCCAACATTTCCTTATGTTCATATCAGGCACAAGCACCACGCTCAGATACTAAAGATTCACACTTTAGAAAAGTATTAAGTTGAGCTTTATTGTCATTTTAGCTGTAGATGTATTAAAAACGGAACACTATTTTCTTGTATTGCAAATATAGGGTGGGAAAAAATTGACGCATTAAACTCAACATAAAATAGTATATATGACGCATGAAAACTAATATGATGTATATATTTATAAACTAATATAACTTTTCTAATTTTATTTTTCATTTGTGTTGTCTTCCCAAACTATTATCATCATTTTATTTATGAAGTTATCAATTTGAAAATCTTATTTCTGAGATGTGATGGAAAGAGAGCATTCTGCGTTGAGCCCGGATTTCGATTCTTATTTGTTTTCTGGTGATTTCTTTGTTTGGGACCTAAAGATTACTGAAAATCTATGGTTGTGTTCATTAGAACCTTGCTCTTCCCCCATTTGTTTCCCATATCTCAATACCCTATTGGCTTTGTTTAGTTTTACTTCAATGTTTTGGGTCTTTCTCTTTTTATTATGAACAAGTTGCCTGACTTTGCTTGATTAAATAATGTACTTCAATGTTCTGTTTAGTTGTTGTTGTGTACTACTAGTTGAATTTAAGATGCTTTTAATATGATTAAACCATTATGAATTCTACTTTTCTCTTACAAATGCATGTAACTCTTTAATTCCTTCTACTTGAATCTGTTCCTTTTCACTCTTTGTGTGCTCTTTTCGACTATCCCTTTTAAGTGCTGCACATTATAGTTGGTTTTCATTTATTTATTCCCTTGATCTGTCCTTTTCCATAGATGAATTTTGTAGAAGTGGACATGGTTTCAGCATTTTTGGCTAGATTGGGATAAGGATTTAAGGTAAAATCTGGATTCTATATTTCTATACTATGGCGCATATATATATATATATATATATATATATATATATATATGTCTTGTTAATTGGTTTATAAGTGGTAGAATGACAAAATGTATAACTAATGTCATGTTTGAAATTATCTCACATTTGGAAATACATGTGATCAATGGTAGAAGTATTTCAAGCCATTCAAAATTCCTCCTTACCATAGTAGTTTAGGAACACTATTACCATTTCAATATCTCATGGTGCAAAGTGAAATTTCTCATGGATACTTTAAATAAATTCAATTGCTCATCTGATCTCTAGTCATATAACTTAATTGTCAGTTACATAGTTATTAGTTTGCCCGATATGCACATCACATTCACCCCCTTGGAGTAGTAGGAGGCTATTCCAAACGAGTGATATTTTCCTGATGCACCTCTCTTATCAGATTCAATTCTTCCCCTTTATTTTATATTTTAGCAAAAGAAAATAATCTATTTTAGAAGGCTGTAAAGTTTGTGCCTTATATTTTGAAGGACATCAATCTAAAATCTTTGGATTGAAAAATGTTATTCGATGCAAGTTCTTTGTGCAGGTTGGAATAATTTATCATATTCTTCAATTTACAGTTACTTAGACAGTCCATAATGCATTGAGAGAGTCGGAAAATATGATGATTACGCTCATCATTTGTTGGCAGTTGGACAATCTTCAGTTAAGGTGAAGATACAGGGAAACTTGAGTCAAGAAAGGTAGTTTCTGCTATGATGTGAGGAGCATACAAGGGGATGCTATTTTTGAAAGAGTACTTATTAATGTTGTCTATTCAGTTTTGTGTTGAGTTGTGCTTGGTGGAAGTGAGACCCGTGTGGGACGAAATTAGCTGAAATGGCTCTCATGAAAGTTTGGGATGGTGTTTTGACTGATAAGGTAGTGGAAACTACTGATGTTTTGATTGTGGCAGCCACTATTTTAGTTAGTGTTCATGCGTCTTGGTATAAATATTTGACTCATAACATGTGATATATTTGTACATAGGAGTGTATAAAGTTTTCTATGTCATAAAACCGTTGTCGTAGATCACTTAAAAAACAGTTTTCTATGTCATACCAATCACTAAGGTTTTCTTGATAGTGTTTGCCTTTACGAAAAAAACCGTTCCCAAAGGAATGGGCAATGCCTTAGATTATCACGATTTTACGACCGTTCTCGTAACAAAAGAGAATGGATTTTTTTGTAATACACCACAATTTTTACGCGTAGTTGTAGGCCAAAAATGTTGTAGTGTTAAGTGGCTTTTGCGTTCATAAAAATGACAGTATCGCTATGAATCAGTTGTCCATCCCTCACTATGTTACTTGGTTCGTTAGATTTGTTTTCTAGGGTTTGTGCTAAACTTTAATTGTTTTGTGAAAGAAACATTTCGAATTAAGTGGACGGATCAAGAAGCTTAGGTACGAAATTTGTGGATTGGGAGCTTAATATTGGAACGAAAAGGCTCAGTTCCTCTTTAACGTGGCAACATTTCCTTATGTCTATATCAGTCACAAGCACCACACTTAGATTCTAAAGATTCTCACTTCAGAAAAGCATAAAGTTGGGCTTTATTGTGATTTTAGTCATAGATGTATTAAAAATGGAATATTATTTGTCTGTATAGCAAATATAGGGTGTAAAAATTCACACAATAAACTCAGCATAAAATATTACATGACGCATGAAAACTAACATGATGTATATTTATAAAATAATATTATTTATGAAGTTTAATTTTATTTTTTTTTATTTTGTGCAATGATGGCACTAAAATTATAATTTATGATTTCATGCATATTATTCAAATCCCCCATTGTTAAACCAATCTTAATGAGTTATTTATAAGGTTTAGTTGGTTTTTTTATTTTTAGAAATTTCACAATTTTCTTATTTCTTTCATTTTAATTTTTTAAATATTTTTTTAAATGATACACACTTTATAGAGAGTAACATTTATTCTCTCAAAAGCTTAGTAATAAAAAAAATGAAGAGAATGCATTCCCATTTTGATAGTAACGTCCAAATACAAAACCTAAAAAAGAGTCTATTTTGCACGCTAGGACTCCCGTGCATGTAAACCTTAATTCACATTCAAGCTTAACTTTGCAAGAAAATAATTCGTAAAAGTAGCATTTTTTCGCTTTTAGCCCCTTCATTCATCTTAACTAATTGATAAGAAAAGAAAAGAAAATTTTGAGAAAATATTGCAACTAGGGTAGTATTTGGATTATTTTGATTTTGTTTTCAAGATGCAGAAGTTAGACCAAATATTTTTTCTCCACAAAAACTCTTAAGGTAGTAAAAAGACTTTGTTTTTTTATTGTCATGTTACACTACAAGAAAAAATGATATATGCCTACAGAGGCTTTTTCCTACAAACATGAATTAGTGTAAGTAAAAGTAAAAAAAATATTTATACCTATAATTTTTGTCATAGGTAAAACTCAAAGATTTGTACCTACTATTATTTGGTGTAGGTAAAACTCAAAATAACTCCTACTTATGAATATTCAATATTGGTAACATTTCAAAAAATGTATACCTATCATTACTTGTTGGTAAAATCATATAAAACTTATACTTACAGTTTATTGGTATAAATAAAATTTAAAAAGTTTCTACCTACAAATACAGAGTGTAGGTAAAATTTCATAAAACAAATACATATTAAAATATAAATATATTTTAATATATTTCATGAAATCATTACTCTGCTCCGAATTGTGGGAGCCCTCCGTCACTCTGAATCGTGCCCGTGAGTGAAGCCCTCCCTCGCACCGTCGTGTCTGCGATTACACAATCGGTATGTACTGGTTGTCCCCAACCTTCAATCCCTAATTCCACCCCTCACTTTCGCTCTCAGCTCAAGTACAAGATTCTCTCTTCACTCTTCTTCTTCTCCTTTCTCCGCTCTTCAATTGTTTCGTTTTCTTCTCCAATTTTGCCTTTTGATAACAGTATCTATTTTTTTTCTTTTCCCTTTTCTGATTCCCTGAACAACCATCCTACGCTAGGGTTGCAACTGTTTGTTATCCATCGCTGCTGTTTGTGGCTTGCTTTTTCAATTTTTTACTCAAACAACGTTATATCTGTCAGCGACAGTGAAATTAGGTTCACAAATTCGTTTCGCTCCTGATTCTTAATTAATCATATACAATTTTATTTGATTTCTGTGTTTTCATCACACAATGTCTTCGTTTCTTAAGTATTTTGATTTCGTTATGATATATTCTAGGGCTAATAGCTATGAAGTAGTTTCTTAACCATATACATTTTTATTTTGATTCCGTGTTATGCCATGTGTTAAGGGAACTTGCGAATTGATATTGAGCAAGTGTTTTGTTCCTTCTTCAATTTGTTGGATATACATTTTGATCTACGAAGATACAAATGTCGTTCACTGTCTTTGGATATAGATTTTGTTGATTTAGTGAGATGGGGGTGTGCCTAATGCCTTTCCTTTGGCTAATGAGAATTGTGGCTTATAATTTTGCTGATATTTTCTAATAAGAAACAAATTGAATTGTCTAACCTAGGAAGGTATTGTGATGTAAATGGTTGCGATAGTTTTTAAATTTTGAAGTCGAATGAATTTTGTTGTAACAGCTTAACTATTTGTGGGATTTGATTGGTTTGCCTTTTCTTTATTGCGGTTGGTTTCATTGCTGAGATTCTGCTTCTTGTTTTATCGGTTATCATTAATTACTTTAAAACTTCTGGTTGAGATACATGCCATGCTTTTCGTAATCCTATTAATTAACATAGGCAATGGTAAAGGTTCACGTAAGCCAAAATTACCTATCTTGTTGAAAGAGCCTAATCATATAAAGTGAAATTATTTGAGCTACTTGCTACTGTGTAATGATTAGCTTCTAATATGGATTTTATTTATCAATGCCATCTGTTTTTTCCAAGGTCAAGATATTTTGAATATGGAACATACATTCTTCTAGGTCAAGAGTTCTTTTGGCATTGTGACATAATCAATCTATTCCTGATCACAAATGGGCCACTTTTATAGTTGCTCTACTGCAGTCATTGCCTTCACTATTCCATTGGATATTTTCCTCCTTTTTTGTTTTGGTTTGCTGGGCCTCATTCCATCGGTACACAAAATGCCATCCCAGTGAGTTTCCTATTTAGCTCAGGAAGAACTTTCCCAACGACCTGTGATTTGATAAAACAAACCCAATCTCATATACCAACACTGAAAATAGTAAGCATAAAATCTGTGTCCATCCATCTCGTACCTTCGCATCACCAGTTGAACTTGGAATAAAGAAGCAGTAATGCAAGACATGTACCTATTTCCAATATTGATGCACTTGCTGAATTTAGAAATGGGTAGACATGACTCCACCCTCCCTTTGAGATTTGTTATTTTGACGAAGCAACAACATGCAAATTTCCCCATCTCGGGTAGTTTTAGAAACTATTTCCCCAGATGGGGTCGTTTCTAAATTATTTACAAGAAGGGGAAGTTATTTACGTGAAAACCATGCATGGAGGACCCAAACCGCCAGAACCAGTGGCGAGTTTGGTGTCCTTGAGCAAATCGGTCAATGGCGATACATGCATGCAGTGACCAAATCGCCACTTGGAATGGCGACATGCTTAGCGCTTTGGGAACCGCCAGTCAAACTGGCGAGTTCCATGGACTGAGGGTGCAGGTCTAGGTCACAGGCCATGGCAGTGCAGCAGAGGGACGCGTCAGAGCAGGCGAAACCGCCATTACCATTGGCGGCTTGCCTTGCACAGGGATCGCCAGCATGGCTGGCGGGTTGCTTCAGTTTGAATTTTTTTTGGCCCTCTTCCATTATAAAAGCAGAAGCTTTGAGAGTGCACTGCGCTTCCTTCCTTTGCTTCCATTGCTTTGTTATTCTTCTTCATAATTTCCTCCACTAGACTGACTGCGTTCTTCTTATTTCGTTGCTGTCTTTTATTTTTGGTAAGTATTTTTGAATGATAAATATTTATTGTGTATATATATATATATATATATGAATGGTAAATATTTTGTTAATGTTTGTAGGGTTGTGCTTTGTTTCACTCCTTGTACGTGGTTTCTCTCCTCTTCATATTACGTGACTTCTCTGTGCTTGGTAAGTGGTTCTTAACTTGGTAACTTTAATTGATAGGTTAATGTTAGGTTTTAAAAATTATATGTTATTAGTTGTGTTATATATATAGATATATGTTAGGTTAGTTATAGTTAAATTGATATATATTATTTTCTTTAAATTTTGTAAATTACCATGGTATTAATTGTTTTATATATACATATTACGTTTGTTGATGTTAGATGAAATTTTTAAATTTTAAGTAGTACATTGAAATATTGATATTATTTGTGTTAGATGTATATGTTACAAATTTGAGTTGGTATATTATGATTTGTACGTTAGTTGTAGTGGATTTATTAATATGATTTTTTTAAGATTTTTTAAATTTGTATGTTATTATTTGTGATAAAATTATTTGCACGTTAATTTTAGTTGTTATGTTATTATTATTTGGTTTAGATTTATTAGGTTTGTATGATATTATTTGTATTTTATATATGGTATTTTAGGTTTAGTTAGAATGTGAATATTATTTAATTGACTTATTTATAGTTTTTATTGAAATATATGATATTTATTAATTATATATATATATATATATATATATATATGTACGTTCTTTAAATTTTTTATTCCATGAAATTTTTTTGATTTAATACCAATTTTTTGTGTATAATATTTGTTATTTAATTTAAATTTTAATAATTGGAAAAAAATATGGTCATTTAATTAAATTTATGTACGTATTTTAATATTTAATTTTTTTATGTATATAGTATTTTAGTTAGTAAATTAAGTTTTGTTGTATTAAATTTATGTATGTGTTTTATTTTACAATTTTATTATGTATGTATTTTAATTTGATCATTTATTTCAATTTATGTTGCTATGTTAATTTTTAATTTTGTTATTTGTAGAGTATTTTAGGTAGTATTTTAAGTTTTTTTGTGTAAAATTTATGTACATGTAACAATTTTTAATTTTATTATGTATTTTAATTTGGTCATTTATTTAAATTTTTGTAGCTATTTAATTTTTAATTTTGTTATTTGTAGACTATTTTAGGTAGTATTTTAAGTTTATTTGTGTACAATTTATGTACGTGTTTAAATTTTTAATTTTGTTATGTATTTTAATTTGGTCATTTATTTAAATTTTTGTAGTTATTTAATTTGTAATTTTGTTATTTGTAGACTATTTTAGGTAGTATTTTAAGTTTATTTGTGTAAAATTTATGTACGTATTTAAATTTTTAATTTTGTTATGTATTTTAATTTGGTAATTTATTTAAATTTGTGTAGTATGTAATTTTTAATTTGTTTATTTGTAGACTATTTTAGATAGTATTTTAAGTTTTTTTGTGTTAAATTTTTGTACGTGTAACAAATCTATGTATTTTAATTTGGTCATTTATTTTAATTTGTGTAGCTATTAAATTTGTAATTTTTTTATTTGTAGAGTATTTTAGAACATTTATTTAAATTTTTGTAGCTATTAAATTTGTAATTTTGTTATTTGTAGAGTATTTTAGAACATTTATTTAAATTTGTGTATCTATTAAATTTATAATTTTGTTATTTGTAGAGTATTTTAGAACATTTATTTAAATTTGTGTACGTATTGTTATTTTTAATTTTGTTATTTGTTCAAATTGATGTATTTTGTTATTTATTCAGATTTTAATTATGTGGTATGTATATTTAATTGATTTTTTCTAAATGTAGTTAATTTTTTTAATGTACAATTTTTGTTGTGAATTTTTTGTATTATATTTTACTTTACAGTATCAATGGCATCTTCGTCGTCATCTTCATCTGGTATACACATTAAGTCTGGTCCAATAGATGGAGACGTTTTATGGCTACAACCTAAACATGTTTCCGAACATGTTTGGAATGGGGAACCAGACAGGAAGTTATATATCAGACGAGTTGTACCCATCTATCAAGGGTAAGAAGAAATACCAGAGGAAATTATTCCTCTGCTTCGCCAATCAGGATTCTATTGGATAATGAAGATGGGGTACCTAAAAATCAATTCTTCATTAATTACAGCCTTGATTGAAAGATGGAGGTCCGATACACATACGTTTCACTTGAGATGCGGAGAGGCTACGATTACTCTTCAAGATGTGTCCGTCTTGTTAGGTCTTCATACTGAGGGGGCACCATTAATTGGTCAGACTAATCTTGATTGGGCTGAATTGTGTGAAGAATTATTGGGAGTCAGACCACAGGAAGGTAAACTTCAAGGCAGTGTGGTCAAATTAAGTTGGCTGGCTCACCATTTTTCAGAAATAAATATCTATGACGGTAACGTAGAACAATTACAAAGATTTACCCGTGCATGGATCCTCAAATTCATAGGAGGAGTTCTATTTGTTGACAAAAGCAGCAGTAAAGTTTCTCTAAGGTACCTCCAATTTTTACGGGACTTTGAACAGTGCAGCACGTATGCATGGGGACCTGCCGTGCTTGCTTATTTATACAGAGAGATGTGCAGCGCCACTGATTACAAAATAAAATCAATCGGAGGTATGTGCATCTTAATCCAAATGTGGGCATGGGAACGCTGCACGACTTTGGTTCCAAAGAGAACTCCTCCTATAATAGAAAACAAACCACTAGGACACAGGTTAGTTGTTTTGAAAAAAAAATCTTTTGAAAATAATCAATAATGTAACGCGTCGGCACTAATTATTTCATATTTTTTTTGTAGGTGGCTGCGACGTGGAAACCAACATATTGGCAATGATGATCTAATAGTTTTCCGTCGCAAATTGGATATCATGAAACGACATGAGGTAACAAGATCATCATGTATTCGTTAAATAATAAATAAAATGTCATGGTTTAAGATAAATTAACAATTGTGTTATTGTATGCAGTTTCTGTGGGAGCCTTACACAACAACTGTTATGTCGATGTTGCCTCCCATTTGTTTGGTTGGCAGTATGGCGTGGTGCGCAATGGTGCCACTCATTTGTTTCCATGTTGTAGAGTGGCACCAACCGGATAGAGTGTTGCGACAATTTGGAATGCAACAACCTATTCCGGAGTCTCCTTCGCAACCATGGAATGTCCATGGGCTAACACTGAAAGACAAACAAGATGAAAATTGGTTCCAGCTGTTGGCCCCATTTATCAGTTAGTGGAATAATTGAGCTGAGTTTATGGTCGACGTTTATGCTCGACAAGAGGGCCTATTGAGTTTTAACTCGGATTACATGGTGTGGTATAGGCGCAAAACAAAAATGTTTGTTGACCCAAATAATGCAAACACGGCTACATTGGTATTTATTTCTTTTTTATTATTTAACTTCAATTTATTTTTTAAATTCAAACTTAGTATATGGTTTAGGTTTAGGGTTAGTGGATAGGGTTTATGGTTAGGGTTAGTGTTTAGGGTTTAGGGTTAGTGGTTAAGGTTTAGGGTTAGTGGTTAGGGTTTAAGTTTAGTGGTTTAGGTGTAGGGTTAGTGATTAGGGTTTAGGGTTAGTGGTTAGGGTTTAGGGGTAGTGGTTACGGTTTAGGTTTAGGGGTAGTGGTTAGGGTTTAGGGTTAGTGGTTACTGTTTAGGGTTAGTGCTTAGTGTTTAGGGTTAGTGGTTTAGGGTTAGGGTTAGTGGTTTAGGTTTAGTGTTTATGTTTATGGTTTTAACTAACGAATTCATTGAACCCCACAAATAAGTCATGTACAAAAGGCAAGATGTTTTTAACTACCGAATTCATTGAACCCCAGAAATTCAATACATTGAACAGAACGTAAACAAATACAAGTCACTCGACTAACATACATAAATCAACAATTTGAACAACTCCTACGCTCAGATTGCATTGGACAGCGACGCCTGTTATGCCCTTCGGCTCCACATCTACTACATTTTGGTCGGTGCTCAGATGGTTCGACCCAATCCATCTCATTTCTTATCCTTGTTGATTTTGGCCGACCTTTCGCACGAATTGTAGTTGGGTCAGGGATAAGTGTCCATGCGTCATCAGAAGGAGGAATAACTGCTTCATTCCCAAGAGGCTACCATTGTGCGGAGTAAGCTTTTAAGATGTGCTCGTTTATATAAACAACATCTATATATTGGTAGTAGTTCATGCTCACGTAACCACAAGCTGCAATAATGTGTGAACATGGATAGTGAAGCGCAGAATACCTTCCGCATTGACAATGATGACCATTCAAGTTTACTGCCCACTTTTGTCTGCCACGTTGCGTTATAGGGTTGAAGCTCTCCTCTACTTCAAACCTTGTGGAGTGGATATCATACACGCGAACGATGTGCGTACAAGCTCGTTCTTGATTTTTCCTCAGTTCTTTAACAAGCTTTGAACAATATACTTGGCCTTCATTTAACTGTCTTTGGGCTTGGCGGCCACGCTCAACAAAGTACTTTCGACACCTACTGTACGTTGATTTCACCAATGCTGTTATGGGAATGTTGCGACAATCCTTTAAAACCTTATTGATACATTCTAAGAGGTTCGTTGTCATGTGGCCATATCGATGTCCTTCTCTATCGTAAGCCATCGTCCATTTTTCCTTTGAGATGCGATCAATCCATGTTGCTATGTCTGGACTCAGTTCACGAAATTTTTCTAAATTTTGATAAAAAATGTGCTTGCATGGAGTGTAGGCTGCATAAAATTAGTTATGAATAACAATTTTAAGTATAAATGAAAGTAAAATAAACGTGACCATCAAATATGAAATCTTACCCAATTTCTTCAACATTTCTTTTTGTTTGGCATTATTGAATTTTTGATTGAAGTTGCTTGCTTTGTGTCGCACACAGTAGACATGATAACTGTGGGGAGGTTGCCACCCAAGTGCTTCGTTAGCGACAACGGACTTTATACTCGCGTGTCGATCAGATATCAGACAAATACCATTTTTATCTGTGACATGTTCACGCAAGTGTGCCAAAAACCATGACCACGCTGTCAACGTCTCACCTTTGACCACCGCGAATGCTAGAGGAAGGACACCACCATTTCCATCTTGTGATGTGACCATTAAGAGGGTCCCACAGTATTTGTCGTACAAATGTGTGCCGTCAACTTGTATGATAGGCTTACAGTACTTGAAAGCCTCTTTACATTGGCCAAAAGTCCAAAAAACTCTATGAAATTGGCGGTGTTCACGACTAACCGTATTTCCAACGATAAAATCGTCATGTAGTATTTGAAAATACGATCCAGGAGAATGATTTTGCATGTGTGTTAGCCACGACGAAAGTTTCGCATATGACTCATCCCAATCGCCATATTCAATAGCAATGGCTTTCTGTTTCACCAACCAAGCTTTTTTGTACGACACCTTGTACGCAAATTGACTGTTAATCCTCTCTTGAATCAATGAAATTTTTATCGATGGATCTTCTCTGATCATGCCTGTCAATAGAATAACAAAATTTAAATGACAATTAAGGCTAAACAATAACATAATATGAACATAAAATACGTACCTACTACACAAGTGGCAATTAAATCTGAATCAAGTTTCTCGTGATCTTGGGTCATGGTCATATTGAGACATGTGTATGGTCCACCCCATTGAGTGACTTTCCATGAATCAGTTTTTTTAGATAGAATTGCCCTCATGTAGAAAGGGCAAGGACAATCTGCATTTTTATTCAAGCAACAAACCACATACTTGTCCCATTTGCTTTCAACCACTTTCAAACTTTGATGCACCTTCATAACATATTGTTTGAGCGCATTCTTGGCCGCATCTGTACTATCAAATTCCATGCCAACATATAATTCTTGGCCAACATTAAAAGTGGATGGCATCTCCAAACCACAAATGTCCTCCTCATCAGGATGGCTCCAGTTGATATTATTATAATGCAAAGCATCATTCCAAAATGGATTCAGAATTCCTTGTACACCTTATAGTCCAAAAAAAATTCAAATCATACTTATTTGGCATTAAATACAATTGTCGTGAAATAATAAATGTATTGAGTGAAGTATTTTTTAAGAGGAAATTATACCTTCTGTTGGGTGAACAATTCTTACTGGTGAAATCATTTCGGTGACTTCATTGTCTGTATCAAATATACCGTCAACACTGTCTTCTTCGTCTAAAGACTCTTCAACGTATGAGTTAGACACAAGATAATCATCATCATCATCTTCGTCAAGATGTAAATTGCTCATATTTGTTGGCGGTTGTGTGTCATCATTAGATAAATAATTTCCACATGATGTAACCGAATTTGCATAATGAAACATTGAACCACCTGCCACATCCTTTTCTATGTACAATTCTAGAACTGACATTTCTTGTTGTTGTTTAAAACTTTCTAGCATCGTTTCAACGTCTTCGTCATCGCAAATTTGCAAGGCAATATATTTTCCTGACACTAAAAATCTACAACTGATAGCATAAATAATTTCATTATTTTGTAATTTTACCTTGTCTCAAATTTTATTTTCAAAGCATTGAAACTAATTCCATGTTTAATCTGAATCGCTTTTTTACTGCCTTCAAATATTACACCATCATTATCTTCATATACCCTTCCATTGAAATATAACACTGTTATAACCGAATTCATCGTGTACCTACAAAAATAATATTTTAATTAATTAATCATAATAAATTCAAAATAGTAAAATGTAATCACAAAAATTTTATTCAACACATTTTGACATTAAAACTTTCTTCTATAAAAAATTTATTAACTTGAAATATTTTGAATGGTAAACACTTCAAAAAAAATACGATTCCAAGGTAGTAACTTTAAAGCCCAAATAAACCATAAACAAAGTTAGTATTATTTATAAATAATTAATTTTCACAATAATAACTTCAACATACGTACTTCAAATAAATATAATGGAAAAAAATTAAATTTTAAATACCGTTCAAGTTGAATGCAAATAAATTTTTAAGACACACCAACAAATCATGAACATCAACCTTATCTAATTAAAAAATTAATATAACTTTATATTAAATTAAATTTCCACACTCAAAATACTTACTTAAAATAATTATGATGTTACAAATTTGTTTACTTTCACACACTTTTCACAATACATGCTTCATTAATTTTTAACACACTAACAAACTATCAACACCAACCTAATCTAATTAAAAATATACTAAAAATTTCATATTTACAAAATTTTTTCGGGACACCAAACTCGCCACTGGTTCTGGCGGTTTGGGTTCTGCATGCATGTTTTTCACGTAAAAAACTGCCCCCTCTTGGAAATAATTTAGAAACAACCCCATCTGGGGAAATAGTTTCTAAAACTACCCTAGATGGGGAAATTTGCTGCAACAACATGCATGTTAAGAAACAATTAATAGTTATATTGAACTTCAAATTTGATAATAAACACAATTGCAAAATAAAACCTTCATATCAACATACACGACTAACCTAGTTATCGAACCTCATATTGGCAAAGATGAATGACGCTATCATCAACACTATCAAAATACTCAACTTCAAAATGACCTACAAAATCGAAAGCCTGGTCGCACAAAAAACACTCATCCCGTCGACGCAACTAGACATTATGAATACAATGCAATGTCCAAGGGCTTTGGTGTAGAGTAAATGAAATTAACAAATGTGTACATATATTCTCAAATAGTGTACAAAGTTGTGAGAGAATGTTCAAAGTACAAATCAAATACACCATAGTGGTTCGTTCTATCACATTGTCGCAACCTACCCTACGACGGGAGGGCAAGGCGAAAAGAAAGGTGTGTCTTCTCATGAAGAAATTGCGTGGAGTCTTTGTGACATCCTGGAAATTTCTACCTGGAATTTTGTGAATGATGCATTTTGAATGATTACATATAAGTATTATTCAGTGTATATGTATGTATACTCCTGGTAGAAGTAGGTATATTGGGGGAAAGATACGCGGGTTAGGCTGATTAACGAAGAGAAATCCATAACTGGATAGTTATAGGTTAATTCTCAATTAATTAGTCTAAAAATTATCGTTTTGCGTACAACTTAAAATTTAACGAAACCAACCTCTGAACCACGCTCGGGGTTTCATTCTGAGCTTTTTGATATATATATATATATATATATATATATATATATATATATATATATATATATATATATATATTGCCTACTTTCGAAAACTGGCCCCAACGGGTGTAGAGAAACGCGAGGGACTGGAACTAGAGAAATGGCATGCAAACCGAGGCATGATTTTAGCGTTTCAAAAAGGTCAGATTTTTCTCTTCTTGTGACTGAGTATGAGTCACATCAAGAAAAAAAAAATGGACCCTTTTGCTCCACTCAAAAGAAGACATGTGGCACATCCTTTAAAAAAAACAAAAAGAGAAAAGCCTTTTAAACCAAAAGCCACGTTCTCTCTCCTCACTCAGCCCAAAATTTCAGAAGCTTTTCTCCCTCTCTTTCTCACGTTGCTATTCCTTTCTTCTTCCTCACCATTGAAGCTCCATCAAAGCTACAACCTTTGCACACCATTTCTGCTCCAAAATCGCAAAAGGAAGCCATTTTCGGAGTCGTGAAGAGCACCTCTCCATTGTGGGACCTCACATTTCAGGTTTGGGTAGACTTCTTCTCACATAAATTTTCGTGGGTATTGGGTTTTGGGAGATATGATGGGTAGTTTTACTAGGTTTATGCCTCATGATAGTTATTTGTGAAGAAATTTGATGAAAGCATGTTGAACTTGTCATGTTTGGTATGAGTCAAGCTTACCCATTCTGTTTTAGGGTTTTATGATGATGCTTGTATGCTGAAATGGCTGATGGAAAAATGATAAAGATGAAGGGTAGAATTAACCTAGGGTTAAAAAGTGAGAATGTAGTGATATGAGTGGAAAAGTGTGATGCTTTAAGGGTTTAAAAAGCCAAATCTGGATTTAGTGGTAATTGGAGGTTAAAGTGAGTTAATCCTTGTTTGAAATGTCATTTAGGACTGTGGGAAAGCTTGGGTTGTGCAAAGGAGGAAAATGAATGACCAAAGTGAAGGCAAGAGCCATTTCTACGGTAAATTGGGTGTTGAGGAGTCAAATTTTGATTCGGTGGAGTTTTCATCGTAAAACCAGTTTGAGCGAGTTTAGATTAATGTTATAGAATTTTGTGAGATGAGAGTTTGCTCCAAAATTACCCCATTCTCATTTTCACTTCTCAAACCTTGAAAATCCACTAAATTGAGGGGTTTTAGATACCTAGATTTTGAGTTGCTTTGGTATGAGGCTTGTCTTTGGTTTAGGTGTGATTTATACATGATTTAGGACTTGTAGGATCTAATTTGGGCAAAATTGGATGAAGGAAAGAGTGATTTCGAAAATCTGCACTATTATGCAGAATTTTGCTGTTGAAATGTGCAGCAGAATTTTGTGCTTGTGCAGAAAATGCTTATGCATGGCTGGTTGTGGAAAGGGTTGTACATATTGGGTTCTGGACGTTTTCTAGCAGATCCCAACGGTCAAAATGTAGACTTATGTACTAGGAACCTCCAGTAAAATGTTCGAGTCGATCCAACGGTGAAGTAATTGGAACGAAGAGAATGTTACTGGGGTATTTGAATAAGAAAAGTTGTGGTATTGGTTTGTGCTTTGGACAGAGTTTTCTGCCTCTGCCCTGTTTTTGGCTTGGTTTTGATAGTTCATGATGTTTGGATGTTGAAATTGCTTGGATGTTATGGAAGCTTGGAGGGATTGATGAGGACCCGGTGTTGAGAGGAACGAGGATAAGGGCTACGTGGGAGTACGTGAGCTCAGTTGAAGGTGGGAAACTGGGGATGGTGGATTTATGTGTGATTTGTGGATGTGGATAGTCGACTTGCACCATCGCCCGACCGCCACCTTGTACCACATGTGACGGGTACCCCATAATCCTACAAGCTTGAAGTGAGGAAGTGTGGAAGGGTGAGACTTCCTACTTTTATTCGTTGACCACAGAGTGGTACCTGGGGATATGTCACGGGGGTCAGGAGACCTTGGGGACGTCAAGTGGGGTGCTATTGCCCAAAACCAAGCTTGACCAATCCCGACCCAACCTGGGCATAGTCAGTCAGTGGGAACCTGTGATGTACCTAAACAGGCGAGCTCCTGGCAGTCAACCGATAAAAGAACAAAGACCACAAAGCAAGGAGGCTTGTGTGGTGGCTAGCCAGCTATGGATCTTGAGTAATATTTGGAATATGGCCTCTGGTAATCGATTACCAAGGGTGAGTAATCGATTACAAGGCTTAAAAATGAAGACAAGAAGTTAAGATGGCCTCTGGTAATCGATTACCAAGGATGTGTAATCGGTTACCAGGCCCAGAAATGGGATCAAGAAAGTGAGAGGGCTTCTGGTAATCGATTTCCAATGATGTGTAATCGATTACCAGGCTTAGAAATGGAGACAGTAGGTTGTGGAGGCCTCCGGTAATCGATTACCAATACTATGTAATCGATTACACAGAGTAACAGGCCACTGGTAATCGATTACCAGCTATGTGTAATCAATTACACAGTGCATATTGTAGGTTTTCATGTTCTGAAGCTGTGTAACTCAAGTTTGGTCTCTGGTAATCGATTACCAATGCTGTGTAATCGATTACCAGAGGAGAGAAGCCTTGAGGCACACCTTTTAATTTCATGTAGTGGTTATGGGACGCTTTGTGTTGCTACTGTAGTTAGATCTCTCGTGAAAGAGTCTACCCCTTTCTTTTATTCCTTGTAGATCGTGATGGCAGCGCAGTTCATCCATGACCGAGATGGAGTGCCTAGAGGGAGTTTGGGAGACCCTCGAAGGCAATGCGAGGTGCCAATTCCGTGGCACGATCCGACTCACGGCTACTTCGTTGGTACATCCAGAGGAACCAGCACGCACGCTTCAGCGCACCGTAGAGTGGATATTACCTACACCTACTCCATATCTACTAGTGGAGCCAGTCCAAGTGATTGAGGTGACGTCATCTGAGGAAGACCCCGAGGAGGAACCAGAGGAGCTACCTCCTGAGCCTGCTGTGGATGCTCTTGACTTTCTAGAGGGTGATGAGGACCCACTTCCTGAGGTGGATTCTCCCGAGGACGTCATGTCGGCATCTGAGGCAGACTCTACGGAGGAGAGCGGTCCCGGAGGGATAACGACTAGTAGAGGTTCTTCATCATAGTAGACGACTCCTTAGATTAGGATTATATACTTTTTGGGGGGTGGGTGTATCTAGTACAGATAGTTAGGTTTACTCTTTTGGTTTTTTGTATGAGTAGACCTATTATATAGGAATTTGATGATTGTATACATGTGGCTGAAGCCACCACATTGGATACCTTTTCTCTGGATGTCACCATGTATTTTGCAAAACTCCCATATTTTGGACAACTTTAGATTATGAATGTACTTATGTTTAATCTTGTTATTTGAAAAGAATGTGTTAACAAACTTTATTTGAAAAGGAGTTCACCGACCGTATTTCATTTTATTATTTTACACGTGACGACCTAAAAAGATGGCTGGTATACTTTTATTTTTGAAAGAACAACATATTTTAGAGGTTATGCGTGATCAGAAAGAAATGACTCCGAATAGAGTTGTGAACTGGCCATTCAGGACTCTATAGTGATGACTTTCCTTCTGAACTTAATTACTGTGAAAAAGAGAAAGAAATGAAAAAGAAAAAGAAAAAAAAATTTCCCATGGTTTTTGTTATTTAAATCATTGCTATTAAACCAGTCATTATTTAGGGACGCCACAGTCTCCACCAACGTTTATTCAAGGAAAACATTAGAAAAACCAAAAATAGGTCTACGCATTTTGAAAATAAGGGTTCGGGAGTTGTTTACACATGAGGAAGGTATTAGCACCCCACGCGCCCGTCATAAGGGATGACCGCCTTTGATCAAGTGTGCAAAACATGACTTCAAAATTGTGTATTTTCCCTTTTTATATATTTTTTTATTTTTTTGGAGTCAACAAAGGTGTTGCCCTTGCTCCTAAGTATCCTCAAGTGTGATGAGGAGTTCAGACCTACGTAGTTCTTTAAGTCTGAAAGTTTATGTGTTAAATTGATTTATGTTTTTTGAAAGATTGATTTTAATTGCGAGCAAAAGTCGTTTAAGGCATTGGACCTTGAAATCATGTTTTAAAATTTGAAAAGTGGAGAGAATCGTTAAGGCGTTGGACCTTGAAACGATCTTTTGATTTTGAAAAGAGAAGAGAGTCGTTAAGACGTTGAACCTTGAAACGATCTTTTGATTTTGAAAAGAGAAGAGAGTCGTTAAGGCGTTGGACCTTGAAACGATCTTTTAAATTTGAAAAGCGGAGAGAATCATTAAGGTGTCAGACCTTGAAACGATCTCAAGTGATATTTGATAAAAAAAGAAGAAGTTAGTTATGTGTTGGTTTTATCTTGGTTTTGTTTATTAACTTTCAATCTTTTCAAAGACAACTTTATAACACTTAGTGATCGGTTAAGTTTGAACTTTACCAAGAAAACGAGATCACCGATGATAGATGGAGGAAATTAATATGCACAAAAACAAAAAGGGGGGACCCCTGAGGGTGCATAGATCACATTCAAATATCCAAAACAAAACTAACCGACAGTCACACAAAGAACACCGAACAAGGAACGATGTGGGGTTCGATCATGGTCACGATTTGGTAGTGCCTCGGCTTTGTTTCCTCTTCTTTCTTCTTCTTTTCTCTCAATTCTCTCAATATCCTTCAATGCTGAACCTTGGAACCTCTTCCTCAGCCCCCTTCATGCCTATTTATAGCAAAAAATGGCATTTGATAGACATGTAGCTCGCCCAGGCGAGGTAGTTACTTAACATGGAAGTCTTTTGGTAGCCCAGGTGAGACAGAGGCTAGCCTTGGCAAGCTAGGGTCCAGAAAATTCCCTGAAATGACCTTTTGGCCCCTCCCTTTTGGTATCTTTTGCACTCCTGATCAAAACGTTTGATAGATCTCTTGTTTTGCACTGTAACTGGCGATCAACACCATAAGCCGACTAGCAAGGATCAAAAGATCAATGAACAATAGTCCCTGAATGAAATTAGGATATGACAGTTTCCCCTCTTTACTTGTCTTTTATTGGAAATAAAAGGGAAGTAAAGATAAGGACACTATTTTCATTCGAGTGACCTTGCTATTCGACCAGGCAACTACCGAAAACACAAGAAGACATTGAAGTCTTATAAAGCATAAAATGGAGGACACTGAAGTCCCGTAGAGTAGAAGACTTTTGAAGTTTCTTTTTAAGCATAGATACAGAGGACGTTGAATTCTAAGAAGCCAAAGACAAGGACATTGAGCCCTATAAAAGATAGAAGACGTTGAAGTCTTATAAAGTGTAAAAAACAGAAGACATTGAAGTCTTGTAAAATGTAAAAGACAGAAGACATTGAAGTCTTATAAATGTAAATGAAGACATTGTAGTCTTTTGAAAGCGTAAATGACTGAAGACATTGAAGTCTTTGAAATATAAATGAAGGCATTGTAGTCTTTTGAAAGTGTAAATGAATGAAGATATTGAAGTCTTTGAAATGTAAATGAAGACATTGTAGTCTTTTGAAAGCATAAATGACTGAAGACATTGAAGTCTTTGAAATGTAAATGAAGACATTGTAGTCTTTTGAAAGCGTAAATGACTAAAGACATTGAAGTCTTTGAAATGTAAATAAAGACGTTGTAGTATTTTGAAAGCATAAATGACTAAAGACATTGAAGTCTTTGAAATGTAAAAGAAGATATTGTAGTCTTTTAAAAGCGTAAATGACTGAAGACATTGAATTCTTTGAAATCTAAATGACAAAGGACTTTGAGTCCTATGAAAACATAAAGATGTAAATGACAGAGCACTTTGAGTCCTATGAAAGCATAAAGACAGAGGACTTTGAGTCCTATGAAAGATAAAGGCGAGGACTTTGAGTCCTATGAAAGATAAAAGTGAGGACTTTGAGTCCTATGAAAGATAAAGGCGAGGACTTTGCGTCCTATGAAAGATAAAGGTGAGGACTTTGAGTCCTATGAAAGATAAAAGCGAGGACTTTGAGTCCTATGAAAGATAAAGCAAAGGACATTGAGTCCTGTAAAACAAGCCAATAGGCACTAGTACCAAAGGCACTACAAGGAAAATGACTTATACCTACAGTCAAAATCTGTCACTAGAAGTCCAAAATCCGTAGGTAGATGTATAAAGGACTTTGTCCTACAGATGTTTTTTGCATCAACTTTGAGGGGGTATACAGTGACAACTAATAGTCTGTCACTATGGGCTTTACCTACGGATATATTTTTACCTACAGTCAAATTTAACTATCACTATAGGTAACATCTACTATTTCAAATGTGTAGGTAAAAGATATTAATTTATACCTATAATCTCTAACTCTAGGTAAAAGTCAATTTACTTGTACCTACGGTCTTCTGTAGGTAAATGTCATATAATAATAATAAAACTAGTTCCTAATTACATTCTTTTTTTATTATAATTTTTAATTAAATATACATGAGATTAATTAAATTTGAAAAGTTACAACAACCTGCTACATACAATTAAAATTTTGTTAGCCTAATTTGAAAAGGGACAAGGCATCTTGATTTCTTTCCTTGTATCACAAAAATTCCCCACACTCTCGAGAGGGGGAAAAGCAAAGAATAAGAGGAGGAAACCAGCATTTGACTGAAAATGACCCATACCAAAACCAATCTGAAATCAATAGAGGACAAAGAATTACATGGCATTCTTTCATGTACTTGTTTTGATATCTCTATGAGTCAGGATAACAAAAACAAAAGACTCTAACAACAAGAGTCCCTTGATGACTCAATAGTAAAGCAAAAGAGCCCAGTAGTATTAAATGTTGCATGTGCAGCAATTAATTTGGAATCTTGTTTTAACTAGCTGTTTCTTCCATCATAAGCTTGGCATGCTCCTACCTTTTTCTCTCAGAAGCAACAAATTATAGCAACTCCATGAAGCCTGTTTCACAACAAGAAAGATATTTGTTCTTAGCTTTTAGTTTTACTAGATATGGCATACTTCAAAGGGCTACGTGACAACTATAATTAAGATGACCCTAAAGCCAAATTGATTGTTTTTTCTGTTGAAAGTTCAAAAAGATTACTTTATCTAGCATACTTCTGCATAACTAATTAATTACATCAACTTATAATTAATTAGAAATTGCTGAAGGGCTACATTTTATGAAGTTAATATGCAGATGAGAATAATTAAAACCTGGGAAGGACATGGAATGGTCAAACAGAATGAGTATGCAACAATAATAGCCAAACATTCACATGAAAATAAGGTTGCTGCTTCACATTTTTCCCACCCTCATTCCAATTGTAAAATACTCTTGCTTTAGCATAGGTCTTTCAAGTATGTATTTAATAAGTATATATCACCCAATAACATATACGAGAAAACAAACCTCAAAAAAGAAAAATGGGACGTGTAAATTTAACAATATATTATCACAAGCTGGTCCAGTTAATCAATAATTCATTTAGGTGATCCCATCCAGAAAAGATCAATTAGATGACCCAATTATATATTTATAGTGGGGACACAAACTGAATAATCATGTGGTTGATGCTGCCATCATCTTTTCCTTGACCGTGAGAGCCTAAAGAAGGGTCCAATTGCGCGAGGGCTTTCCAAATCATCATTCAAGTAAAAGGAACAAGACTGAAGCATAAATTATAACATTCAACTGCTATTAAAATAACATAATGATGATATATTCTATATATCTATATATATATATATATATATATATATATATAGTTAAAATATAGTACTATATTTCAACTCACCTCTAGCTAAGATTGTTTGTAGTTTGATGATCTTTACTGGTAGAATCATTTGTAGGTACCTAAATTAAAAGAATGTTTTTTCTTTGTAAAGTATCATATCATAGTTAAATCGTTGAATAAGTAGAATTATAAATTCATACCTCTTGATCAATAGCTTCTAAAACTTGATTAATTTGTGGATCTTCTGCAAATCATACTTTAAGCACAGCTACAAGGTTTCCAAGCAAATTCTCCAACTTTTGAATTCTATTGTTTGTATAAGAGCTTTGAGATGAACTTGCTTGATGTGGAAGCTTGCCAAGACAACGCACACGTCCTCTTTTTTCAGGTCCTTTGACTTTTGAATATATATCATTTGTCCAATCAGTAGAATCTTGGGTGCTTTGTAAATTTTGCGAACTCTCTGCTTCAACCATTTTATTTTTTAGTTCATCCTACATAAATACACCTTATAAATTATTATCATACATCAATATCCTGAATACTTCAATATCACTAAACAAAACTCATCTCCACATTAGTTACTCCCCCTCACCCCATAACCTTCTATTAGAAAATTGAGCAAAACAAAGAAAAAGTATTGAAATAAAAATTAAAATTCTTACAATTACAATAACAGCCTTTTCAGTAACAATGCTTCCATCTTTTCGAGTTCGAGTATCAATATAAATTTTTGCCCTAGAAGGTTGCACTCCCTTAGCCTTTGTAGTCTAACATTAGTTAAAAAAATCAATCATCCTATTTGTATTAAGAAATTTAATAATAAAAAATATAAAAAAAGGCAAACCATCTCATGAATCCGTCTTGGAAGATTATTGGTTCCCATGCAATGCAAGTCCTCATATTTTGAGCGGCTCCTTTTGTTGATGTTGCTTATTTTCTATAACCAACAAATATAAAAAGTCAATAATCAAAATAAACATATAATATATAATTGTTATGTTAGCAAAAGGTTGGTGACATTGTCATATAAGGCAATGTGAACAAAACACTTCTCTTTTTCCATGGTGACCAATCCCCAACTCCATGATATTCCATCTATCTCAAAGAAAAAGCTCCACTAGGTAGATCAGGTGGAGCTCTAAACTCCTGGGTTCCATCAAAATCTCTTTTATTGTATCTCCACTTATGATCGGGCTCTAACCAACGACGATGACACATATAGCAAAACTTTCTACCATAACGCAACCACTTTGAGCCAATCTCAAAACCACAACATGGACAAGCATATTGGCCTCTAGTGCTCCAGCCAGACAAATTTGCATAAGCAGGAAAATCATTAATAGTCCACATAATTGCAGCACACATTTGGAATGACTCTTTTTTACATGCATCAAATGTTTTTACCCCAATTTCCCATAATTCCTTTAATTCTTCCACAAGAGGCTGCATATAAACATCAAGGTTCATACCTGGACCTTTTGGACCAGGAATAAGCAATGAAAGTATAAAATTAGGTTGCTTCATACACATCCATGGAGGAAGATTGTACGGAATCAAGATAACAGGCCAAGTGCTATGGGAAATTGCCATAGTTTTGAAAGGATTAAAGCCATCAGTAGCCAAACCTAGTCGAACATTACGAGCATCACAAGCAAAATCAGGATACTGACAATCAAAATTCTTCCAAGCAAATGAATCAGCTGGATGCCTCAGGAGTTCATCTTTAGTTTGACCAACCTCATGCCATATCATAGAACAAGCTATTTTTGGTGATACAAAAAGTCTTTGCAATCTAGGTATAAGAGGGAACCAACGAAGAATCTTTGCTGGTATCTTTTTTCTACATTCAACATCATCAGAGTTATATTTCCATCTTGACAAATTGCATTTAGGGCAAATTTCAGCATCACCCAAATCCTTCCTATACAATATGCATTCATTGGGACAAACATGAATTTTTTCATAAGATAGACCCAACCCTGAAATAATCTTCTTTGTATCATAAAATGATTTGGGCAAAGTATTTTCCTCTGGTAATGCATCACTTAACAGCTCTAACAACATCGAAAAACTTTTATCAGTCCACCCATTTAGACACTTTAAGTGATACAAATGTACAAGGAATGACAATTTTGTAAACTTCTTACAACCTTTATAAAGACTTTGCTCTGCCTCCCTTAACATCTGATAGAACTTATCTGAATTATTATTGTCTTCAGATTGTTGAACACTCGGTCCATTCATAAATTCTCTAGAATCTCCATCCTCCATATTTATATCTGTGTCATTACTCTCATTAGTTGCATGCATTGTGAATAACCAATGTATCCATGTCATGATCAAACTCCCCTTCCACTTGGGATGTATCTAAAGAACTAGATGGGCCAACTTGTTCACCATGAAAGATCCAAGTAACATATCCTTTTAGAAATCCATTATTAATAATGTGCTCATAAACATTCATCCGAGAGTGCCACTTGCAATTGACACATTTGGTACAAGGGCATAAAATTTTTCCATCCTTTGACGATTTTGCAAATGCAAAATCTAGAAAATTTAAAACTCCTCTAATATACTTCTCTTTATTAAGAGAATTGTAGTCTATCCAACTCTTATCCATTTGATAAAATAAACTGAAAAAGTAGAATAAAATAGACATAATAAATTAGTGCTTAATATAACTAAAATATCCAGGTATAAGTCAATCACAACCGTGTTAGCAACTATAAAATTAATAATGTTAGCAGTGAAAAGGACAAATTATTTTAATTGACTAGCTGGAAACAAAATATGAAAAATAAAACACAAGAATACAAGCATAACATATATATGTTAACAAGATTAATTTAATGACAATTAAAAAAACCTAACAAGATTAATTTAATGACAATTAAAAAAACCTAACATGATGACAAGTAATTTTGAAGAACCAAATTGAGAGTACTAATTCTGCATTAATGAACCAAAACAATAACTTTGACTCTTGTGAGAATTTTAACTAATAACTAAATGTCTAATGCACTGGAAGCCTACAACCACCAATATATTAGCAGTTGAATCAAGTTGCTAGAATACCATTGATCACCACAGGCATTGGAACAAAACTTGAATAGTTTAGAAAGAACAGTTCAAAACCATCATGATATCTAAGGCACAACTTTACCCCTATAATTTAAAATTGACACATTTGACACATTTGAGCGCCACTTGCAATTGAAAGTAGCGTTGACTGTTCTACATCATTAAATAGTGTATTTATTAAATATTATGTATGGTTTCCTAACACGTGATAATCTATTTTTATGCAACTCTTGTTATTGGCGGTTAATACTTAATACAAATACAAACAAGTCTATGGGTACTTTCTTGTTCCTTTTTAATTTTTGAATGTGTCATTGATATCATTAGCACTCCACCGTATTAATGGCAATACTTTTGATGTTGGGTGACTATTCATCCAATAGAAATCAAGTAAATTACACAGCCAGTCCTCATTGGGCTCATCATATTGATGTTGGGTGACTATTCAACCCACACGCATGCAGGGTGACGCCACGTAACTCCAACTCTTCAACATGAGTATTTCTCTTTTCAACACTATGTATATTTATTTTTACCTTTTAAGAATAAGCTAAATTAATTTCACAAAAATTTCAAAATAAATTCAAGTTTTTAAATATTGTTATTGGATAGGTGTTAGTTCCTTTTTTCTGTTATAAATTCAAGCCTTACTCTCTTGTTTATTAAATATCATGAATGTATGAGTATATTTAAATTTAGGTAAAATTTAAAAATATAAATTAGGAAAATGTTTAATATAAATTAGTTTTAAAAAACATCTCTGTTTTGGTTCCCAACAAGTCAAAGTCTTCTTCAGCTTTGTGGCGAAAACAAACACAAAGGGGATTCAAATTCAAGTTCTGATTCCTTTGTGAGTGCCTTAAACAAGTTTAGGTTTGGTTTGGCATCATAAAATAGCATGATAACTCTTTCACTTTCTGTTCTTCTCCTACAAATTTTGGATGTATTTATCTCAATAAATATTTTAAAGGTAAAATCATATTTTTTCTTAAACAATCTAACTTGAAGTTGCTAATGTAATAATTTTTTATAGTTCATAAATAAGAGACTAACTCATATAGTTTCATTACTGCTCAAGTAAATATTAAAATACGTACTAAATTCATATTACTCTCCATTTTATTTCTAGAAATATACTAATTGTTCGGTTTTATTTTATGCCAATGATAATGTGCACTGTTTTAGTGTGTTCCTTGCAGGTTTTTTAATTATAATTTCTAATTTGATGAACACACATCATTTAGTTGACTGGATCTATTTACGTAGTTAGGGGTAGAGTTATTTAAAATTACGTTTTTATATTTAGGTTGAATTGTTCTAAAATTTTATACTTTTATATCTTAATTTAATTTTAACATATGTTGTTATTTGACTAATGTTGTTGTGCAGGGTAATAAATTCTATGATTAAGAGGGTCTAGAGTGACAACAACTTTTTACCAGCATATGTTCAGTGCAAATTCTCATAACCAGAAAGTCATAACCAGGCAATACTCACATGAATTGGATTGAATCATATGATTCACATCAAACACCAATGAAATCCAGAAAATGTAGGGTAACATAGAATGCTTATAATGTCTTATGAAACAAAATAAAGCATAAAGCACATTCTTATATGAATGCAGAGACTGGATTTTGTTAGAACGCAACATACATGGCTTGGAGGAATATGCTTGCCACTTAGAAGATCCAAAAGAACAGTTCCATAACTGTAGATCACACTCTCTGGGATTATCCTGCCTGCAGGTGTTGTTATTTGTTAAGTATCATATTATCATTAATTATAGTTGGCAAAACTTCTAATAAGACAGTTCTGAAACAATCAATGGAATATCAGGTAAAACAATGTCGCCAATGAACCCAACAAACATTTTATTCTTTTTAGACTAACACATTGAGAAAATCAAAATTCTGCTCTACTATTAAGTATATATGAACAAAATAAGCCACACCATCAAATGTATATAAATCCATGTCTATCATTGGGACTTGTAGTAGCAGTTGCAGGGCTTCTAATTTGGCTTTCATGAGCTTAACTCAAATACTACCTATATATTACATTTTCATATCACTGCACTGCATTAAATTCAAAATGGTGCTTGAATTTTTAGAGATTTACCGGAACCTCCAAGAAGATTTGGTGAAATTGTATACCCCTGCACTGCATTAACTTGCCTGCCACATACGTTTAGGTAAAAAATACTACCTAAACAAGTATTTTTTATTCAGAAGGTGATTGGAAATTTGGAATCAATGAATTTTATATCCCTCCTAAATTCGTACCAAACAATTAAATTATAAAAAAAGGAATCCAAATATATGTTAGTTGACTAGAATTAATAGAGTGTAGATAAAAGATATGAAGCAACAAAATGGAGGGTGTGGGTGTATATAATAATAAGATTATAATATGGTTTTAGCACCTAATTTGGGCTGGGTGGGGAAAGTAGAATGTGGCTTACAGCTTGGCACATCGAATTATTCTTATTAATCAATCACATGGACTAGCCAAGACAAAGGGACAAGCTAATCAGACTAAACAGAAATGGAAATTCATTTCACCACCATTTTTGTCTGCATCTTTGATATTTGGCAAGTTCCTCACCGCTTCTAAGAATCTCACATAGATACATAGTGCTTTACTCAACAGAGCATAATACTACTGCAATGGGAACCTTTTCTCCTCTTCAATTAACCCGAAATAGTTTAATAATGTGTTGCAAAGTGGATACCAAAACCCTAAACTAGAAATAACAAGGGAAAACTAGTTTACCATACATACACGCGAATCACTAAAACTCCCTTCCAAAAAAAGTGAAACGAAACCATGGCTTCACACGTGGTATTCTATTCCACACCAGTCCTTTCCAGAAAGCACAATGCCATAAATATAAACACAAATTGCCGGCCAACATAAAAATAAAGGTGCTTAACCCAAACAAGTTTTCCCTCAATTCACTCCAACCAAACACTACTCAATGTGATTCTGATTCCTAACAACATGATTTTCAACTGAAGAATTAAAATTAAAACTCACAACGATTCGGTCTCCAATGCTGAAATCTTTCTGCTCGCTCAGAAGAAACCCGAGAATTAACTGGGAAAACGGGAAGAAGAAGAAAAAAGCGCAGTTAGGTTAGAGCAAAATAAAATTGAAAGCAAAAAAAGCGAATGGTAGAAGAAGATACTCGGGAACGGGAGATTGGGAAGAGAGACTCACGGTCACAGTAGTAGGAATGAGGAATGAAGATTGAGAATTGAACCCTAACTAAGATGAAATCTACACTTACGATATTGAAAACTAGTGCCGGTGATGTGCGAGCCTCTCCTCCCAAACCCTGCTCCTTTACTTTCTTCTTTTTAAAAAAATATTTCAATTTTAATAAGATTAGGTTGAATAAAATATTTCAAGTTTTTAAAAAAATTATTAACTAAAAAGTTTGCTTAATTTTTTATAAGGAAAATTTTTTTTTGTAATGAGTGTTTTAAAAATATTATTTGAAATAGTATTTTTTAAAATGTTAACTTATAACTTTTTATGTTTTTTTACCCTTAATAATTTATTAGTTATTCTTATTTAATAAATTATGATTTTATAATTTAATAAATTAATTTTTTAGTTTTTAATTAACTTTGAAGTTAATTTTATTCTAGGTAACTTATGTTTAAAGTTCCAAATGTATAACTTTTATATTATTATAATTTTTAAACTATCATTTGAGGTTATACCTACACCAACCAATGGTAGGTATAAGACTTTTTGAGGTTATACCTACACCAATCAATCATAGGTATAAGTTTTATGAAGTTTTATCTACACTTTCCTTTTGTAGGTGGTAATTCTTGAGTTTTACCTACACTAATCAATCGTAGGCCCAAGTTTTTTTGGAGTTTTACCTACACAATGTAGTTGTAGGTAGAAGTCTTTTTTTAATTTTAATGGATTTGCCTACACCAAATAATGGTTGGTACAAATGGTTGTGTTTTACCTACATTAGTCAAGTGTAGGCAGAAATATTTTTTAGATTTACCTACACTAATTCATGTCTGTGGGAAAAGGCGTGTGTAGACATAGGTCATTTTTCTTGTAGTGAGGGATTAACCTTATGAGAAAGCAAGAGGTTTACTCTTTGAGAGGACCTCTCATCCTAAACTTAAAAGATAGGACATTAGATTTGGGAAATTGGTATAGAAAGAGAAATCTACGCACATATTGCCTAATATGAACATGAGTTTTGGGATGCAGATGCATGCAACCTTCATCTTGAAATGCTAGTAATGCAAAAGGTTTTGAATCACGAAAATTATGTAATTCTCATAACATTCTTTCCTATTTTTGTGAATTTGATTTTGATTTGATTTTTTTGCTTTTTTTTTTCTTTTTGTGGAAAACACAAACTGGCTGTCTTTTTTCTGAAAGACGTGATAACTCATGAGACCTCATCCTATCTTTTTGTAAATTTCTTCGGGGACTCCCTTAGAGTGTATGTTTTGTTTGATTTAGTCACTTGACAATTTTGGAGTGACGACAATGGAGCTGTTTGACATTTAATCAATCAACCGAAATATTGATCCTAGGGTTTTCCCCTTTGTTTTTAAAAACTTTGATTATTCTGCACAACAAGAAAACATAAGGCTTTGGGATTGATCATGTGCCCCATTGAAGGATGGCAATGGATTGTCACACTTTGGTATGTGACCAAGTGAAACTTTCCCGATTTAAGATCGTAGAGTCATGCCAAGGGTCTGTTGATCCCGCTGAAACTTGATGAAATAGGCTAATCCTGAAAGAATTTATACAACAAAGGCCAGCCTTGGATTCAAAAGGAATCCTAAGGAGTCTGCATGAGTGACTAACATCAAATGTACCCTACTATCACAATTGTCTTTAGGCATTTTCCATGAGCTCCTGGTCAAATGAGTTTTCTTCTCAAATGTGCAAGTGTGAAACCTCGAGGATTTTTTTTTTATTTTTTTATTTTTTTTCAACAATCACAAGTGTGTGCGGGTTTCATTCCAGAATCCCAACTTAAAAGCAAAATTAGTCATTCCTTGACCCACATGGGCTTTATTGGGCTTGTAACTTGGTCCGGGGTAAGAGGGCTATGAAAAAAAGGATTAGAGAGGCTTAAAGAGTGTTTGAGGGTTATATTGAGTAAGAACCTTGAGAGTCTTGTTTGTACTTTCATTCCTTTCAACTCTTGGGTCTGGCTCTACTCCTTTTGTCTTATACATTAATCCTTATTGCACTTTTGTGCCTTCCTTGTAAAATCGGGAGATCTTTTGTCTCTCTTTTTCTTCGCTCGCCTTTGGCGGATTTTATTTTCTTTTTCCTTTCATTGTTGCCCAACTTCCTGCATGTGTTGTTTGCATTGCTCTTCCCGCCGAATTAGCGGTGGTTCCTACTCAGGGTTCCTTTTTTGTTTTTGTTGTTTTTAGAAAACAAATATGCTTTGGCTCGGAGGGGGTAGCAAGGGATAAATTAATGTTTGGGATGTTGAAACACGACCATGTGTCATTTCAAATCTTGACTAGATACTTTTATAGTTTGGATTTTGGGACAAAACCTTTGATAAACACACTCCTGATTGTTTTTTCCTCTTTTTTTTTTATTATTAACCCTAATTTTTGCCTAGGCCGCCCTTTCAGGTTTTCGACCTACCGAGTGAGAACTTCTTATCTGCCCCTAGGTTTGCTTGAGACTCATGCACGATGCCTCTCATTGCCCTAGTGTAGGGCTATGCAGGTTCTCAAAATCAATTTTCAAGGACGAGAAATATTTAAAGGATCTTCAATTAACAGATTAAGCTGAACGATTCTTGTTCTTGACAACTCACTTTTCTCTAAAAAAGAAACCTTTTAAGAATGAGGTAACATGAATGCCTGTACTTTTTATTTTGATTTGAAACACAGTCAATCAAACATTTTTTCTTCTTTTTTAGTTTACTCGTCGTTTACGACACCCCCACCAAACATATAGAGTGAGCAATTTCTGATTGAACAGACCTGGAGATCAACTCAGCAGTGCAGGTCACTTGAGCAAACAAACCAACGGCGTACATTCACATTCCAGTGAAAGTTAAATAAGCAAATGTAGTTGTGAGAGAATGAGAGACAAGGACATCAAATTTATCCATATTATTAGCATTGTGACTGTTGTTTACAGTAATGGCATAAACTTGAAAATCCTAATAAGTCATTGGAGACATCTAACAACAACCTTCAAATTGCCCCACACATAGTGTCACTTGACAATGTCAGAATTCACAAACAATTGTCCTCCTTGAATTTTAGCCAGCCTACATCAATTAGACTTTGCACCTTATGTTTCAGGGTCATACAATGCTTGATGGAATGCCCCGGAACTCCTCCATGATAAGCACATGTTGCATTCGAGTTGTATCCTCGGGAAAATGGAGGTTGAGGAACCTTTGTTGGGATTATGGCTATCATTGCATTATTGAGTAGATCTGGGAGTACGTTAGCATACGACACCAGAATTGGGGTGAAATCTACAGGCTTCTTTTTTGGAAAATTCCTTCCCTGGTTGGTGTTTTGATTAGTATTAGGGGTGGTGTTTGGTCTTGGATATGCAGCAGGCGGGTTTTGTGGCTGATTTAGGGGTGGCCTTTGTAGATGATTGGGTGTTCTTGGCTGATAGGGTGGTGGGTAATGAGAAGGGATGATATTGGCTGAGTATTGATACTGTTGAGCTGGTGAGAAATTTGGCCATGTAGGAACGATAGTCATAGCATGGGTTCCTCCCTCATTCTTATTCTCTTCATTTTGCCTAGGCTTCCTATTCATCAAAGTAGAATAATCAAATTTGCCTCTTCTTAGACCCACTTCGATCCTTTTCACCGGTGAAAACTAAATCGGCAAAGCTTGAAGGCATATAACCCACCATCTTCTCATAGTAGAACACCGGTAACGTGTCTATTATCATTGTTATCATCTCACTCTCCATCATTGGGGGCGCTACTTGAGTTTCCAGATCCTTCCATCCTTGGGCGTATTCTTTGAAAGATTCATGCTCCTTTTTACATATGTTATGTAGCTGCATTCTATCCAGAGCCATATCAAAATTGTACTAATAATTCCTAATGAAGGCAACCATTAGGTCCTTCTAAGAATGGACTCGGGAAGGTTCTAGATTAGTATACCAAATGACGACTGCCCCAGTAAGACTTTCCTGGAAGAAATGCATCAATAATTTTCATCTTTCGCGTATGCCCCCATTTTCCTGCAGTACATCTTTAGGTGATTCTTGGGACAAGTATTCCCATTGTACTTATCGAAATCCGGCACCTTGAACTTTGGAGGGATGACAACATCAGGCACTAGGCACAACTCTGTTATGTCAGCAAAGTATAATCTTTGCCTTCTTCAATGACCCTCAGCCTTTCCTCTATATGATCAAATTTTCCCCTTTCCATCATAGTAGGAGGGACATTTCCCACCGCAAAATGCAAGGGTTGTGGTTGTGGGGGAAACTGAGGGCCCCCCAAAGTGTTTGGCAGGGGTACACCACCAATTGCTTGCCCTTCAGTGGCATATCCGAGGTAAGGTTCGAAGTCAGCTAGATTGTGGTCTCGAGGTGCTTCATGTGTCTCTCCCATGGGTTGAGAGACATGTGCATGATCAGATTGGGGTTGTTGGCTCTCAATGGGTATGGGTGCGGAGTTATCGATGTTCTCATCGGGAGCATGTGCAACATTGGGTGGTGTATAGTTCAGAGGCAAACCGTATGGTGGGAAGGAATGCTTGTTCTGAACTTGCACGAAATGGGGGTTGCCTATACTTCCTAATGCTTTGCCTCCCTACCCTACCATATTCGAGACTCGACGATTTACATGGTTGAGGCCGGATGGGTGAGTCGGGTCTACCTCAGCGGCGGTACTTGCGGCAATGACTGCAGTTGTGTTGACCTCCATCATTTTTCTCATACTCATCATGGCTTCTATCATTGTGGTCATTTGTTCTTTCATGGCCTCTATGTCAGCCTTCATCTGCTCTTGCACCTCCTCTATGTCGGTAAGGGCGCCATAAAGCGCGTTCTTTCCTTATGATTACAATGATTACATTCTGATTTCAAGGAAAGAATACAGTGAGCAATGCATTCAAATGTGAAAAGAAAAATTGGCATGGATGTATGTGAATGATATATTGTTGAAGTATTGCAAGTTTTACACAGGACATTCAGCAGAACATAGGGTCGAATCAATTCAGATTTTCATTAAAACAACATCGTTCGTTACATCTTGTAATAGTCAAAGTGAAACTTGAAATAAAACATGGACAACAGCAGTCCCTAATTTTGTAAATTATTTAGCTCAGTCATGTGTTAGCAGTAGCCAAAGAAGCTATGTAAACTCAATCCATCTTTTGCCCTAACTTTTACAAGCTGGTTACTTCCATACTCAACCTTAACTTGATGAAAACCTTTTCTTAAAAGTGTGTGCTTGGTTCGACCCCATAATCCAAGGAATAAAAATTTTGATTGTCAATACTTCGACAACATATCATAGAGATGAATGATTTGGGCATACTTATGCTATGCATGACAAATGTAATTATGAAATCAACATAAGACGCCCGAAGAACCATCATTTGCTAGTTAACCATGCATTAGGTACCATGTTCACATGATTTTCAATAATTTTTTTCAAGAGAAATGGGTGTATAATCCCAACGTGGTTTGTTTATAGCTATCATCATGGTACCCAACGCATGTAACTAAGAATGTGGTGTAAACTTCCATGCTTCACTGTGACTTTCTTTTTTTCTTTTTTTTTTGTTTTTTTTTTGCATAGGAAAATGCAAGGAACATGCATAAGTGAACATAACATGCCAATGATGAAAATAGAATGTATGCAATTGGTAGAACAAAAGCATGCTAAATGAAGATGTATGATAATGTAATGACTTATGCAAATGCAATGCATGAATATGATAAATGATAAATGCAAGAATGATATGTCCATTACAATGCCATGAAGAGATGCATGATGCGATCAAGGAACAAGCCAAAGTGAGTTTGCTATGTGCCCCCCTAATTTAGGAACCTAATGGAAAAGATCCAGTTCCCTTCTAGTGACAACTCTCAAGGGTAGTTTCATGTAACTTTACTAGGTTCTTGAGATATCATCCTCTTAGGTAATACATTGTGGCGATAGGGACTATCAGTGACAATGCATTACTAAAAGAGGAAAACTCTAGATGAAGCTTCATTGTTATTAAGCGAGTCGGAGACCCAACATGACCACAGATTGACCTCCACTCCCATAGCTCACATAGACCCGGGTATAGTGTAGAAGCAAGTTTCATGATGATGAATCAAGTTGATTCAAGAAGTTTTGATAATGACAAAGATGTTGATAAAAAGCCCAAAGAATGATTTCAAGAATAAATCAAGAACAAATTCAAGAATCTAGAGAAGTTTGATTTCAAGATTCAAGAAAATATGAATTCAAGTTCCAAGAGAAGAAATCAAGAAAACTTCACAAGGGAAATATTGAAAAGATTTTTCAAAATACAAACATAGCACAATTTTGTTTTTTAAAAGAGTTTTCACAAAATTTTCTAAGTTACCAGAGTTTTTACTCTCTGGCAATTGATTATCAGTATCTTGTAATCGATTACCAGTGGCAAAGATTGATTTCAAAATGTTTTCAATTGAATTTGCAACGTTCCAATTAATTTCAAAATGGTGTAATCGATTACAAGATATTGGTAATCGATTACCGGTGCATCTGAACGTTGGAATTCAAATTCAATTGTTAAAAGTCACATCCTTTCATAAAATGCCTTATGTAATCGATTACAAGGATTTGGTAATCGATTACCAGTGACAAGTTTTGAAAAAAAATCAAAAGATGTAACTCTTCCAATGGTTTTCTAAAGGTTATAACTCTTCCAATGGTTTTCTTCACCAGACTTAAAGAGTCTATAAAAGCAAGACCTTGATTTGCATTTATATACAACTTACATGACTTACAACCTTTACAAAACAACTTTTCCACATATTCTTTTACAACCTTTGAATCTCTTTGAACATTCGCTTGAACTTCTTCTTCTTCTTCTTCCTTTGCAAAAAGCTTTCAAAATTTTTCTGGTTTTCCAAACCTTGAAAACAAAAGTGTGTTATTCATCTTTTTCTTTCTCTTCTCCCTTTGCCAAGGACTAACCGCCTGAATTCTTTTTGTGTCTCTCTTCTCCCTTTTCCAAAAGAAGGAAGGACTAACCGCCTGAATTCTTTTGTGTCTCCCTTCTCCCTTGTCAAAGAATTCAAAACAACACCGTCTGAGAATTCTTTTGATTCTTCCCTTTCCCATAAACAAATGATTTCAAAGGACTAACCGCCTGAGAATTCTTTTGTTTCCCCCTTCACAAAGTTTCGAAGGACTAACCGCCTGAGAACTTTGTCTTAACACATTGGAGGGTACATCCTTTGTGGTACAAGTAGAGGGTACATCTACTTGGGTTGTTGTGACTGAGAACAAGAGAGGGTACATCTCTTGTGTATCAGTTCTAGTGGAGGGTACATCCACTAGGTTGTTCAAGGAGAACAAGGGAGGGTACATCCCTTGTGGATCTTTGCTTGTAAAGGACTTTACAAGGTTGAAAAGAAATCTCAAGGATCGCAGGTCGCTTGGGGACTGGATGTAGGCACGGGTTGTTGCCGAACCAGTATAAAACTCTTGTGTTTGTCTTCTTCTTCCCTACACTCTTTAATTTCCGCTGTGCACTTTAATTATCGCTTTTACTTTTGGTTAAGTTTCTATTTTTGTTATTTACTTTCTTAACATTATAGTAAAAGCCTAAGAAGGGTAGATTTTTAATTAGTAAAGTTTCAGTAATAATTAATTCCACCCCCCCTTTCTTAATTATTTTGAGGCCACTTGATCCAGCAAGTGGTATCAGAGCAGGTATCTTGTAGAATGTTTAACCACTTCAAGATTCATGGCCTCTTCAAATTCTTTGTTTCCTGAAGGAAATTTTATCCATAGGCCACCTATCTTCAATGGTGAGGGTTACCACTATTGGAAAACCCGTATGCAGATTTTCATTGAAGCCATAGATTTAAACATTTGGGAAGCAATAGAAATAGGACCATACATACCCACTGTAGTAGATGTAAGCACTAGCACCACAACACAAAAACCTAGAGATAAGTGGACTGAAGAAGATAAAAGGAGAATCCAGTATGATCTTAAAGCCAAAAACATTATTACTTCAGCCCTAGGAATAGATGGGTATTTTAGAGTGTCAAACTACACAAATGCCAAGGAGATGTGGGATTCTCTCCAAATTACACATGAAGGAACCACTGATGTAAAAAGATCTAGAGTCAATACCCTTACACATGAATATGAATTGTTTAGGATGAATCCTAATGAAAACATCCATAGCATGCAGAAAAGATTTACACATATAGTCAACCATCTTGCCTCTTTAGGAAAAATCTTTCCTAATGAAGATTTAATTAATAAAGTTTTAAGATGCTTAAGTAAGGAATGACAGCCCCAGGTAACTTCTATTTCTGAAAGTAAAGATCTTTCCTCTATGTCTCTTGCTACTTTGTTAGGAAAATTGTAGGAACATGAGATGGAACTCCAACGTCTTAATCAGAATGAAGAAACTGACAAAAAGAAAAGAAGTATAGCACTTAAAGCCTTTTCATCAATGCAAGAAGAAAATGAAGTAGATGAATCAGAAGATGAAGAAGACTTCTCACTCTTTGTAAAGAAGTTTCAAAAATTTTTCAAGAAGAGAAGAATCGAAAGGCGTCAGAACTTCAACAATGGAAGAAGATCTCAAGAAGACTCTCAAGTTCTTAGATGCTACAAATGCAACCAACTTGGCCACATCAAAGCAAATTGTCCTTCAAATGAAGAATGGCCTGAGAAAAAAGATAAGAAAAGGTATGATGAAAGAAGGACCAAGAAAGCCTACATTGCATGGGATGACAATGACTCATCCGACGGTTCAAAGAAGGAGATCAACCTTCTAACCAAGGACTATGAGAGTGATGAGAATATCTCTCAAGAAGATTAAACAAAAAGTAAAAGTATGACTTCCATCTTTGAAGATCTAGACATTTCTATCATGAAAAAGGTAACATCAAAACCATTCTCTTTTTAAAATTTATTTTAGTTGAAATTTTCCTTTCAATTAATTTGATTATGATGACTAACAAATTTTTATTTGTTTGTCTTGATTGATTGAAATTGTGAGTATGTGGTAAAATGTTCTTGATTGAGTTATTTTTTCTTTCTCAAAGCATGAAGTCTCCTTTTAAATATTTTGATAATATTTATGATCTTTATTCTTCAATACTTGTGTTGATTATTGTGATATAATTGAATATATATATGTTCCCTTTAAATAATTATGCATGATTTTGAATATGATATGTGAATTACTTGATTAAGATTCATTCATAAAGTATTTTTTGATATATATTTTCTTTAAGAAAGTATTTTGATATTCATTCAAGTCCATTTTCCCTCAAAAGTCAGTCAGCATTTAGTTTTGGCTAAAATGCTCTCTGGTAATCGATTACCACATTAGTGTAATCGATTACAGGCAGTTAAGATGGGTGTAATCGATTACCAAATACTGTAATCGATTACAACACGTCCCTGCCCCTATATATTCAAAATCAGAAATCTGCAACTTCTCACTTTTTTTGAAAACCATCATTCCCAATTCTTCCTTCTGCCATATCTCACTCATTTCTTGTCCAAATCACTCCCCACAAAGCCCAAACTTCATCTTTTTTCATTCTCTTTCATTTGAACTGATTAAAATTTCAAATAAACTCTTCAAATGGCAGAACCATCAAAGAAGCGAAAGGGTTCTTCGAGTCAAAGCCAACGACATTCCGAGACTCAGGAAATGCAGATTCCTTCCTCCATTTCCTCTTCCTCATTGTTCTCATCCGAAGAACAACGGATACGGTACACAAATCTTTTCTCTTTCGGTTCCATTATTGATCCAAAATTCATTGACATGGATTTCTTTTCCAATGAGATTTTTGAATGCATTCAGGCATTTGAAAACTCCAATCTCATTCCTTTCATGTCTTTAAAATTGCCTGTTTACACTGAATTAGTTAAAGCCTTCTATTCTAACTTAGAAATCCAAGAAGGCACTTTAATTTCTGAAGTCTATGGGATAAAAATGGTCATTGACCAATCCCTATTCTATGACTTGACCCAACTATCCAGTGAAGGTGTACCATTTGAAGGTACACTGAATGATGATTGGAAATTTGATTTCTCTGTTCATGATGCCCACCGGTTGGTTTGCACCAACCAAGCGGATATGACCGGAAGGCTTCTTGCCGGTTCATTGGCTTTTGAGAGTCGCATCCTTCATTATCTCATTGTGCGTATCTTGCTTCCAAGATCTTCAAACCTTGCACAGGTTTTTGAAGAAGATCTTATTGTCATGTGGGCTTTTCACACAGGCCGACAAATTGATTGGGTACACTTAGTCTGATATCGCATGCATAAGGCATTGCGATTAAATGCTCCATTGCCATATCCACACCTAGTCACTCTCTTCCTTCAACACTTTAACATCCCTCTTGATTCTGAACCTTATGTTCCAATCAAGAGATCCTTTCTAATAGGCGCTGCTGTGATTGCATCCTTTGGTTACCGAAAAGAGCATGATGGCTCTTGGGTGAAAAAGGGTGCTCAACCCATTGATGAAGAAGGACATTTACAAGGTGGAGAAGATTCCTCTATTCTTCAAAAGATTTTGGAAAGGTTCAATGGTCTTTAAACCTTTGTTGGTGAAAGGTTTGATACTTTGGAGTTACAAGTGGACATGCGATTCGAGGAGATGGAGTCAAGGATTACCAAGGTCGAAGAAGATGTCTCTTACATCCGTACAAGCTTTGATCTACCACCACCACCGCCACCATCATCTTCATCTTAGTTTTCTATTATGATTAATATTATTAGTACTTTGATTTCTAGCCGTGTATTCGGCTATATTATTATGACATTTGAACAATTTAGTATTTCTTTTATTTGCATAATATGACTGAACAATTATAAATTATGTTATATGACTATGTGGTTTTTATATATTTGAACTATTCATGTTTCTTGCTTCATGATTGGTTTAGATTTTTCGATGAATGTCTTGTGAATGATTAGTTATTTATGTATGTTTTATATTTGTTACGCACTTTGGCTTTTTGTTGATGCCAAAGGGGGAGAGAAATAGGGATTAAATCAAGAATTCACATAAGTAATTAACTTAATTTCAAGTGAAGCTTAAACTAAAAAAAAAAAGGAGGAGCATATAGAGAATTAAGTGAGTGACGACTAGGAAAAAGTATGTGTATGTGTTTCTTGATTTCAGGGTTGTCATCATCAAAAAGGGGGAGATTGTAGAACCAAGTTTCATGATGATGAATCAAGTTGATTCAAGAAGTTTTGATAATGACAAAGATATTGACAAAAAGCCCAAAGAATGATTTCAAGAATAAATCAAGAACAAATTCAAGAATCAAGAGAAGTTTGATTTCAAGATTCAAGAAAAGATGAATTCAAGTTCCAAGAGAAGAAATCAAGAAAACTTCACAAGGGAAGTATTGAAAAGATTTTTTCAAAAAACAAACATAGCACAATTTTGTTTTTTAAAAGAGTTTTCACAAAATTTTCTAAGTTACCAGAGTTTTTACTCTCTGGTAATCGATTACCAGTATCCTGTAATCGATTACTAGTGGCAAAGACTGATTTCAAAAAGTTTTCAACTGAATTTGCAACGTTCCAATTGATTTCAAAATGGTGTAATCAATTACAAGATATTAGTAATCGATTACCAGTGCATCTGAACGTTGAAATTCAAATTCAATTGTGAAGAGTCACATCCTTTCATAAAATGCCTTGTGTAATCGATTACAAGGATTTGCTAATTGATTACTAGTGACAGGTTTTGAACAAAAATCAAAATATTTAACTCTTCCAATGGTTTTTCAGGTTTTCTAATGGTTATAACTCTTCCAATGGTTTTCTTGACCAGACTTGAAGAGTCTATAAAAGCAAGACCTTGATTTGCATTTTATATACAACTTACATGACTTACAATCTTTACAAAATAACTTTTCCACATATTCTTTTACAACCTTTGAATCTCTTTGAACATTCTCTTGAACTTCTTCTTCTTCTTCTTCCTTTGCAAAAAGCTTTCAAAAGTTTTTTGGTTTTCCAAACCTTGAAAACAAAAGTGTGCTATTCATCTTTTTCTTTCTCTTCTCCCTTTGCCAAAAAGAATTCGCCAAGGACTAACCACCTTAATTCTTTTTGTGTCTCTCTTCTCCCTTTTCCAAAAGAACGTAGGAATAACCGCCTGAATTCTTTTGTGTCTCCCATCTCCCTTGTCAAAGAATTCAAAATGAGACAATCTGAGAATTCTTTTGATTCTTCCCTTTCCCATAAACAAAATATTTCAAAGGACTAACCGCCTGAGAATTCTTTTGTTTCCCCCTTCACAAAGTTTCGAAGGACTAACCGCATGAGAACTTTGTCTTAACACATTGGAGGGTACATCCTTTGTGGTACAAGTAGAGGGTACATTTACTTGGGTTATTGTGACTGAGATAAAGAGAGGGTACATCTCTTGTGGATCAGTTCTAGTGGAGGGTACATCCACTAGGTTGTTCAAAGAGAACAAGGGAGGGTACATCCCTTGTGGATCTTTGCTTGTAAAGGACTTTACAAGGTTGAAAAGAAATCTCAAGGACCGCAGGTCGCTTGAGGACTGGATGTAGGCACGGGTTGTTGCCGAACCAGTATAAAACTCTTGTGTTTGTCTTCTTCTTCCCTACACTCTTTAATTTCCGCTGTGCACTTTAATTATCGCTTTTACTTTTGGTTAAGTTTCTATTTCTGTTATTTACTTTCTTAACATTATAGTAAAAGCCTAAGAAGGGTAGATTTTTAATTAGTGAAGTTTCAGTAATAATTAATTCAACTCCCCCTTCTTAATTAATCCAACATATAGGACATAATATCTCAATGTGTGTGCAAAGGTGTAGGTGCCATGTGTGCATATAACAAAAACATTTCTAACTACGAAAGTAATAGATAGACAGACACACACCAAACACAATAACATAGCAAAGTTTATACATAAATATGGACAAAACAAAAGATAAAAGAGAAGAGGGAGCATAAATAAAGAAGATGTCACGATAAAACATTGCACACTAATCGAAAGGCTTAACTCTCTAACAAATCCCCAACGGAGTCACCATCTGCCGCAACCTACAGTGCGACAAGAGGGCGAGGCAAAAAGAAAGGTGCGTCTTCTCATGAAGAAAACGCGTGGAGTCATCACCAACGTTTATTCGAGGAAAAAATTAGAAAAATCAAAAAAAGGTTTGCGTATTTTGAAAATAAGGGTTTGGGAGTTGTTTACACATGGGAAAGGTATTAGCACCCCACGCGCCCGTCACAAGGGACAACTGCCTTTGATCGAGTGTGCAAAACATGACTTCAAAATTATGTATTTTCCCTTTTTATATATTTTTTTTATTTTTTTGGGGTCGACAAAGGTGTTGCCCTTGCTCCTATGTATCCTCAAGTGCGATGAGGAATTCACACCTACGTAGTTCTTTAAGTCTGAAAGTTTGTGTGTTAAATTGATTTTATGTTTTTTGAAAGATTGATTTTAATTGCGAACTAAAGTCGTTTAAGGTATTGGACCTTGAAACGATGTTTTAAAACTTGAAAAGCGGAGAGAATCATTAAGGCGTTGGACCTTGAAACGATTTTTTGATTTTGAAAAGAGGAGAGAGTTGTTAAGGCATTGGACCTTGAAATGATCTTTTAAATTTGAAAAGCGGAGAGAATCATTAAGGAGTTGGACTTTGAAATGATCTCAAGTGATATTTGATAAAAAAAAAATAAGTTAGTTACGCATTGGTTTTATCTTGGTTTTGTTTATTAACTTTCAATCTTTTGAAACATAACTTTACAACACTTAGTGATCGTTAAGTTTGAACTTTACCAAGAAAACGAGATCACCGATGATAGGTGGAGGAAATTAACATGCACAAAAACAATAAGGGGGATTCCTAAGGGTGCATAAATCACATATAAATATCAAAAACAAAACTAACCGACGGTCACATGAAGAACACCGAACAAGGAACGATGTAGGGTTCGATCACGATCGTGATTCGGTAGCGCCTTGGCTTCATTTCCTCTTCTTTCTTCTTTTCTCTCAATTCTCTCAATATCCTTCAATGTTGAACCTTGGAACCTCTTCCTCATCCCCCTTCACGCCTATTTATAGCAAAAAATAACATGTAGTGGACCTGCAGCTTGCCCAGGGGAGCTAAGACTTAGCCATGAAGCGACTGGCTCACCCAGGCGAGCTGGTTACTTAACATGGAAGTATTTTGGTGGCCCAGGCGAGCTAGAGGCTAGCCTGGGCGAGCTAGGGTCCAGAAAATTCCCTAAAATGACCCTTTTGCCCCTCCCTTTTGGTATCTTTTGCACTCCTAATCAAAACGTTTGAACGATCTCTTATTTTGCACTGTAACTGGCATTCAACATCGTAAGCCGACTAGCAAGGATCAAAAGATTAATGAATGATAGTTCCTGGACGAAATTAGGGTATGACACACATCTATACGTTTGTACAACAGATAATTTGAAGTTTTAAAAAATAAGGCGCCCATTTCTTGCGAATTGTTGTTATGGTCTCCTTGTCTAACGACATGCCATCTGCAAACCACTACAAAATATAACAGATACAAATTAGTGACGTACATGTAAAATGAGAGACTGAACTGATGGTCGACTAATAATCGAACAAAACCACACAACAACATTGTTTCTAGGACACAGGACAACCAGCTGCCAATGGGCCCTGAATTTGAAAATATTTAGGTACATATTATGCAAACATTCGTTAATAAGCATTTCATAAATTTCACTTACTGGTTCAAGTAAGCTCCTAGGTAGACCTCTCGCTGGGATTCCTTGACTCATGTTTCAATGTAATGTTGACATTCAATACGTCTATCCTTCGCAGTGTGTATGGACTGAGGCTCATGAAATTCATACATCGAACCATGACCTAAGGTAGAACTCTACTCAACCATAAACCTATTTTGAGCATTTCAAATGGATATGAAAACATGAACGTATATAATAACAAATATAGAAAATTAATAGTCAATTATATGAAATTTACTTACTTCATCCATAATTGCAGTATAGCTATGTTCAAACATTGGTCACTAGATATTATTTCATTTACATCAGAATATGTTAAGAAGATGGATACAAGTTAATTTGGAATACCAAATTTAGTCTCATCCCACAAAAACTCAAGAGGCTTCTTGTAAATATCATACAAGCTCCTAATCAATTCCCTCAAGGGATCATCGACAGCAACATTATTTGACTTTTGAGCAAGTTCAACCTACTTTCTTTGTAGTAATATGTGAATCCTATATGCATGGTTAACGAAAACAATAACTTTTTATTATGTTAGTAAATCATTAATATCAATGTAAGATTTTGTTTTTATAATGTCAAACAAAATAAAAATTACCTCATGTGATACAAGTTTCACAAGATGTGTTGGCCATGCAATGAATGAGTCAAGGGCCTACCTCACATACTTAATTTTCTGACATTGGGTAAGGCACTTTGGCGTCACCGTCAAAAAAAATTTCAACACTGACCCTAATGACATCTTTTGCATAAGCCACACAATGTATGGTAGACCCCCTGTCGCAACCTACCCTTCGGCGGGAGGGCGACGCGTGACTCGCGGGATGCGTGTTCCACGAAAGGAATACGCGCGGAGTCGCCACCAACGTTTATTTGAGGAAAACGTCGGAAAAACCGGAAAAGACGCGATCTACGAACTTTTTAGTGAAAGGTTCGGGAGTTGTATTTACGCACGGGGAAGGTATTAGCACCCCACACGCCCGTCCCAAGGGACGGCAGCCTTTAATCGAATGTGCAAACATGACTTTGGTTTTTATGTTCCCTTTTATGTTCTTATATCCTTTATACCCTTTTTATATTTTTCTTTTTTTTGTGGTCGACAAGGGTGTTTCCCTTTGCTCCTACGTATTCCTCATTTTGGGATGAGAAAATCAGACCTACGTAGTTCTTTTGGAACAAAGTGTTTGGTTAAGTTGTTTTTGTCTTTTTTGCAAAATATGTTTTTATTGAACAAAAGGTCATTTAAGGTGTTGAACCATTAAACGGTCTTTCGATTTTGAAAGGGGAGAAACGTTAAGGCGTTGGACCATTAACGATCTCTTGTTTTTGAAAGGAGAGAAACGTTAAGGCATTGGACCATTAACGATCTCTTGGGGTGGTCGACAAAAGCGGGGCTTTTGCTCCTACGTATCCTCAATGAGGAACTCAGACCTACGTAGTTCTTTCTTATCAAGTGATTCTTTTTTACTTAAGTGGTGATCATTTTAAGGCGTTGGACCTTAAAAATGATCCATATTACTTAGTGAGGAATTGAAATGACGAACTTCAAAAGCCTATTTTTGTGGACGAGCTTGACTAGGCGAGTTGATTTTAGCCTTAGTTTCACTTTAGTTATTAATCAATTCGATTAAGAATGAGAAATCCCAAAGAGAAAACGTCCGATTGATTTTCCGCTTTATTTTACTAAAAGATGTCTTTTTGATTATTATATTATTTTTTACCTCTTTTTGATTTCCAACGTGGTTACGGCATGACCGAACGGTCGGAATTTATTTTAACCGAAGTTAATGGATAATACAATTCAAACGTTCGGTGGAAATTTATTTTATTTTTAAGTTAAGCGAGAAACGACTTAAGTAAAATGGCTTAAGCACGTCAACAGGGGGTATAAAAAGTAAACAAAACGAGAATAAAAATGCACGAAACACAATGTGGACCACTACGGGTACATAGAATGAATCGAAAAGCTTGGTTCGAGGTACTTACCCGTTGAAGATCGAAGAACGATGAAGAACGAATGAAGAACGTCGAAGAACGGTTCAAACCTTTGCGAGATTCCTCACGGAAAACGTTACGGAAACGTATCGGAAGCGCCTCGGCTTAGATTTTCTTCACGGAAACAATTTTTCCAAGCAAATTCGAAAGAGAGAGAAGTGCCTAAGGGGCTGGACCCCTTTCCTCTTCACTTCCTCCCCTATTTATAGCAAAATAGGGGAGGTGGTTGCCGCCCAGCTCGCCCAGGCGAGCTCAGCTCACCCAGGCGAGCAGGGTTGCTTCCTCCAGAAGCAACCGCCTTCTGGAGGAATCTTCTGGAGGGCCCAAATGGGCCTGGGTGCTATTTGCACCCCCATTTTTACTAAGTACACCCCCCTCTGCTTTTTTTGGTGATTCTTTTTTCGTAAAGTTACGGAAACTTACGAATTTCGTAACGATACTTGTTTTCTTTCCGTAATGTTACGGAACCTTGCGGATTACATAATCATCCCCTTTTTGACTTACGGAATGTTACGGAACCTCACTTAATTATGCAACGATGCTTCCATTCGATTTCCGGTGTGTCACGGAAACTTACGGATTGTGCATCAATATTTTTTTGGTTTTTCGGCATGTCCTGGAATTTCACAAATTGCCTAATGATGGGTGCCAAGCACCTCACGAGGACCAAAGAATGGTCGCACGTCATCGAGCAAAGGTCCCCGGACGAAATTAGGGTATGACAGTTGCCCCTCTTTACTTGTCTTTTATTGGAGATAAAAGGAAAGTAAAGATAAGACACTAATTTCGTTCCTCTCGATTTGGCGAGAGTCGCGGGGGACCATAAAATCTCCACATGCAAATGACTTGTTGTTCCCAAAATTTCACAAATTGCCTAATGATGGGTGCCAAGCACCTCACAAGGACCAAAGAATGGTCGCTTGTCATCAAGCAAAAGTCCCAAAAATCAGTGTATGACACTAATTTCGTTCCTCTCGGTTGACGAGAGTCACGGGTGACCGTGACTTGTTGCTCCTAGAATTTCACAAATTGCCTAATGATGGATGCCAAGCACCTCACAAGGACCAAAGAATGGTCGCATGTCATCAAGCAAAGGTCCCCGAAAATTAGTGTATGACACTAATTTGGCTCCTCTCGGTTGACGAGAGTCGCGGGCGACCATGAAATTTCCGCATGTAAATGAGTTGTTGTTCCCGGAGGAACAAAAGGTGCAGAAGACTATGTCAGCCTCTGCATGCTATCAAGCGTTCTGTCTTACAGATAGCAAAAGAATGTTTATACGGATAACCACTCGGGTATTTCCGCATATCATCGGGCCCGCCGCCTCTGGATGATACAAGGGTGCAGAATGACCAAACTTGGTCTCTGCTTGTCATCGGGCCCGCCGCCTCTGGATGACAAAAGGGTGCGAATAACCATAAGGTATCTCCGCGTATCATGGGTGCAGAATGACCAAACTTGGTCTCTGCTTGTCATCGGGCCCGCCGCCTCTGGATGACAAAAGGGTGCGAATAACCATAAGGTATCTCCGCGTATCATGGGTGCAGAATGACCAAACTTGGTCTCTGCTTGTCATCGGGCCCGCCGCCTCTGGATGACAAAAGGGTGCGAATAACCATAAGGTATCTCCGCGTATCATGGGTGCAGAATGACCAAACTTGGTCTCTGCTTGTCATCGGGCCCGCCGCCTCTGGATGACAAAAGGGTGCGAATAACCATAAGGTATCTCCGCGTATCATGGGTGCAGAATGACCAAACTTGGTCTCTGCTTGTCATCGGGCCCGCCGCCTCTGGATGACAAAAGGGTGCGAATAACCATAAGGTATCTCCGCGTATCATGGGTGCAGAATGACCAAACTTGGTCTCTGCTTGTTATCGGGCCCGCCGCCTCTGGATGACAAAAGGGTGCGAATAACCATAAGGTATCTCCGCGTATCATGGGTGCAGAATGACCAAACTTGGTCTCTGCTTGTCATCGGGCCCGCCGCCTCTGGATGACAAAAGGGTGCGAATAACCATAAGGTATCTCCGCGTATCATGGGTGCAGAATGACCAAACTTGGTCTCTGCTTGTCATCGGGCCCGCCGCCTCTGGATGACAAAAGGGTGCGAATAACCATAAGGTATCTCCGCGTATCATGGGTGCAGAATGACCAAACTTGGTCTCTGCTTGTCATCGGGCCCGCCGCCTCTGGATGACAAAAAGGGTGCGGATAACCGTAAGGTATCTCCGCGGGCTACCAGCTCTTGAGTCATGACAACAAAAGGCGGTGTGGTCGACAAAAGCGAGGCTCTTGCTCCTACGTATCCTCCAATGAGGAATTCAGACCTACGTAGTTCTGGATAACTTGTGAGACTTGAAAAAGTCTCGTTGTTTTCTCCACTAAAATGCAAACATGCTTTAGCAAAGATGTTAGTGTTTAGCTCTACTGAGCTTTAAAAGATTGGCTAAGATTTTGTTAAAACATAAGCACTTAGACAATGAAGGAAAGCTGGAGTTGCTGCACATGATGTCCAACGATATGTCAAGGAATAAGATCGGGTTGCACAATGCACAAGGCAAGATAAAATGTCAAATGAAGAATTGAAGTTGCAGGATCCACGATGTCGGATGCAATGTCCTGACATTCTGCCCGAGAATACTGGAGTTGCTGTACAATGCAAGATAAAAGTCAAGTGCAGAAGTGAAGCTGCAGGATCCACGATGTCGGATACAATGTCCTGACATCCTGCTCGAAAACACTGGAAGTGCTGTACAATGCAAGATAAAAGTCAAGTGAAGCATTGAAGCTGCAGGATCCAAGATGTCGGATACGATGTCCTGACATCTGGCCCGAAAATACTGGACATATAAATCTGTTATATCTTTAACAGATTATTGTGCAGTTAGCAAGAGATAAGAAGATCTATCTTTAGGAACGAATTAAAAGATCATTATGGTTCGAATTTCAAAGTAGAAGAGTTCGTTCAGGGATTAAAGATTAAAGATTAAAGATTCAAACTAAAAGATCAAAAGCTATCTTTTAGTTCTTTAACTGCAGATTTTCAGGAAGAAGATAGATCTCCTCCAGCATCAAGAACTTGCAGCCCAGAATCGTACACGGCTATATAATCATGGAGGCTGCACGAGTTCTGTAACCAAGTCCGGGATTGAAGAGTTATTTTGTGAGTTTTAGGACTTGAGTGTTTTTGTGAGCCACCTTGATGGTATACTAACATCAAGTGTTGGACCTATGTGTGTAGAGTTGATCTCTTGTGTGTAGAGTTGATCTCTATTGTGTAGGGTTGATCCCATTTGTTCAGAGTTGATCTCTGGTGTGTCTTTGAATAAATTGTAAACACGGGAGTGTGAGTGAGAGGGAGTGAGCAGAGGTTCTCATGTCTAAGATTGGGTCTTAGGTAGAGATCGCACGGGTAGTGGTTAGGTGAGAAGGTTGTAAACAGGGGTTGTTAGACCTTGAACTAACACTATTGAGAGTGGATTTCCTCCCTGGCTTGGTAGCCCCCAGATGTAGGTGAGGTTGCACCGAACTGGGTAAACAATTCTCTTGTGTTATTACTTGTTTAATCTGTTCATACGGACACACATAAACTGCATGTTCTGAAGCGTGATGTCGTGACATCCTGTACGACATCTGTCCCCTGGTATCAGAATTTCAATTGGTATCAGAGCCAACACTCGAAATCACAGAGTGAGATCTGGGGAGATAAATTCTGATGAACATGGAGAAAGAAGGAGGACCAGTGAACAGACCACCAATTCTTGATGGAAGCAACTATGAATACTGGAAAGCAAGAATGGTGGCCTTCCTCAAATCACTGGATAGCAGAACCTGGAAAGCTGTCATCAAAGGCTGGGAACATCCCAAGATGCTGGACACAGAAGGAAAGCCCACTGATGAATTGAAGCCAGAAGAAGACTGGACTAAAGAAGAGGACGAATTGGCACTTGGAAACTCCAAAGCTTTGAATGCACTATTCAATGGAGTTGACAAGAACATCTTCAGACTGATCAACACTTGCACAGTGGCCAAAGATGCATGGGAGATCCTGAAAATCACTCATGAAGGAACCTCCAAAGTGAAGATGTCCAGATTGCAACTCTTGGCTACAAAATTCGAAAATCTGAAGATGAAGGAGGAAGAGTGTATTCATGACTTCCACATGAACATTCTTGAAATTGCCAATGCTTGCACTGCCTTGGGAGAGAGGATAACAGATGAAAAGCTGGTGAGAAAGATCCTCAGATCCTTGCCTAAGAGATTTGACATGAAAGTCACTGCAATAGAGGAGGCCCAAGACATTTGCAACATGAGAGTAGATGAACTCATTGGTTCTCTTCAAACCTTTGAGCTAGGACTCTCGGATAGGGCTGAAAAGAAGAGCAAGAATCTGGCTTTCATGTCCAATGATGAAGGAGAAGAAGATGAGTATGACCTGGCTACTGATGAAGGTCTGACAAATGCAGTTGTGCTCCTTGGAAAGCAGTTCAACAAAGTGCTGAACAGAATGGACAAGAGGCAGAAACCACATGTCCAGAACATCCCTTTCGACATCAGGAAAGGCAGTAAATACCAGAAAAGATCAGATGTAAAGCCCAGTCACAGCAAAGGAATTCAATGCCATGGGTGTGAAGGCTATGGACACATCATAGCTGAATGTCCCACTCATCTCAAGAAGCACAGGAAGGGACTCTCTGTATGTCAATCTGATACAGAGAGTGAACAAGAAAGTGATTCTGACAGAGATGTGAATGCACTCACTGGGATATTTGAAACTGCTGAAGATTCAAGTGATACAGACAGTGAAATCACTTTTGATGAGCTTGCTGCATCCTATAGAAAACTATGCATCAAAAGTGAGAAGATCCTTCAACAAGAAGCACAACTGAAGAAGGTCATTGCAGATCTGGAGGCTGAGAAGGAGGCACATGAAGATGAGATTTCTGAACTTAAAGGAGAAGTCGGTTTTCTGAACTCTAAATTGGAAAACATGACCAAATCAATAAAGATGCTGAATAAAGGCTCAGTTACGCTTGATGAAGTGCTGCTGCTTGGAAAGAATGCTGGAAACCAGAGAGGGCTTGGATTTAATCCTAAGTCTGCTGGCAGAACGACCATGACAGAATTTGTTCCTGCCAAAAACAGGACTGGAGCCACGATGTCACAACATCGGTCTCGACATCATGGAATGCAGCAGAAAAAGAGCAAAAGAAAGAAGTGGAGGTGTCACTACTGTGGCAAGTACGGTCACCTAAAGCCCTTTTGCTATCATCTACATGGCCATCCACATCATGGAACTCAAAGCGGCAACAGCAGAAAGAAGATGATGTGGGTTCCAAAACACAAGGCTGTTAGTCTTGTTGTTCATACTTCACTTAGAGCATCAGCTAAGGAAGATTGGTACCTAGATAGCGGCTGTTCCCGACACATGACAGGAGTCAAAGAATTCCTGCTGAACATTGAGCCCTGCTCCACTAGTTATGTGACATTTGGAGATGGCTCTAAAGGAAAGATCATTGGAATGGGAAAGCTAGTTCATGATGGTCTTCCTAGTCTGGACAAAGTACTGCTGGTGAAGGGACTGACTGCAAACTTGATCAGCATCAGTCAGCTGTGTGATGAAGGATTCAATGTGAACTTCACAAAGTCAGAATGCTTGGTGACAAATGAGAAGAGTGAAGTTCTGATGAAGGGCAGCAGATCAAAGGACAATTGTTACCTATGGACACCTCAAGAAACCAGCTACTCCTCCACATGTCTATCCTCCAAAGAAGATGAAGTTAGAAGATGGCATCAAAGATTTGGACATCTGCACTTAAGAGGCATGAAGAAAATCATGGACAAAGGTGCGGTTAGAGGCATTCCCAATCTGAAAATAGAAGAAGGCAGAATCTGTGGTGAATGTCAGATTGGAAAGCAAGTCAAGATGTCCCACCAGAAGCTTCAACATCAGACCACTTCCAGGGTACTGGAACTACTTCACATGGATTTGATGGGGCCTATGCAAGTTGAAAGCCTTGGAGGAAAGAGGTATGCCTATGTTGTTGTGGATGATTTCTCCAGATTTACCTGGGTCAACTTTATCAGAGAGAAATCAGAAACCTTTGAAGTATTCAAAGAGTTGAGTCTAAGACTTCAAAGAGAAAAGGACTGTGTGATCAAGAGAATCAGGAGCGACCATGGCAGAGAATTTGAAAACAGCAGGTTCACTGAATTCTGCACATCTGAAGGCATCACTCATGAGTTCTCTGCAGCCATTACACCACAACAGAATGGCATAGTTGAAAGGAAAAACAGGACCTTGCAAGAGGCTGCTCGGGTCATGCTTCATGCCAAAGAACTTCCCTATAATCTCTGGGCTGAAGCCATGAACACAGCATGCTACATCCACAACAGAGTCACACTGAGAAGAGGGACTTCAACCACCCTGTATGAAATCTGGAAAGGGAGGAAGCCATCTGTCAAGCACTTTCACATCTTTGGAAGTCCATGTTACATCTTGGCAGATAGAGAGCAAAGGAGAAAGATGGATCCCAAGAGTGATGCAGGAATATTCCTGGGATACTCTACAAACAGCAGAGCATATAGAGTATTCAATTCCAGAACCAGAACAGTGATGGAATCCATCAATGTGGTTGTTGATGATCTGTCTCCAGCAAGAAAGAAAGATGTCGAAGAAGATGTCAGAACATCAGGAGACAATGTAGCAGATGCAGCTAAAAGTGGAGAAAATGCAGAAAACTCTGATCCTGCTACAGATGATTCAAACATCAACCAACCTGACAAGAGACCCTCCATTAGAATCCAGAAGATGCACCCCAAGGAGCTGATTATAGGAGATCCAAACAGAGGGGTCACTACAAGATCAAGGGAGGTTGAGATCGTCTCAAACTCATGTTTTGTCTCCAAAATTGAGCCCAAGAACGTGAAAGAGGCACTGACAGATGAGTTCTGGATCAATGCCATGCAAGAAGAATTGGAGCAATTCAAAAGGAATGAAGTCTGGGAGCTAGTTCCTAGGCCCGAGGGAACTAATGTGATTGGCACCAAGTGGATCTTCAAGAACAAAACCAATGAAGAAGGTGTCATAACCAGAAACAAGGCCAGACTGGTTGCTCAAGGCTACACTCAGATTGAAGGTGTAGACTTTGATGAGACTTTTGCCCCAGTTGCTAGACTTGAGTCCATCAGATTATTACTTGGTGTGGCTTGCATCCTCAAATTCAAGCTGTACCAGATGGATGTGAAGAGCGCATTTCTGAATGGATACCTGAATGAAGAAGTCTATGTGGAGCAGCCAAAGGGATTTGCAGACCCGACTCATCCAGATCATGTATACAGGCTCAAGAAGGCTCTCTATGGATTGAAGCAAGCTCCAAGAGCTTGGTATGAAAGGCTAACAGAGTTCCTTACTCAGCAAGGGTATAGGAAGGGAGGAATTGACAAGACTCTCTTTGTCAAGCAAGATGCTGAAAACTTGATGATTGCACAGATATATGTTGATGACATTGTGTTTGGAGGGATGTCGAATGAGATGCTTCGACATTTTGTCCAACAGATGCAATCTGAATTCGAGATGAGTCTTGTTGGAGAGCTGACTTATTTTCTGGGACTTCAAGTGAAGCAGATGGAGGACTCCATATTCCTCTCACAAAGCAGGTATGCAAAGAACATTGTCAAGAAGTTTGGGATGGAGAATGCCAGCCATAAAAGAACACCTGCACCTACTCACTTGAAACTGTCAAAGGATGAAGCTGGCACCAGTGTTGATCAAAGCCTGTACAGAAGCATGATAGGGAGCTTATTATATTTAACAGCTAGCAGACCCGACATCACCTATGCAGTAGGTGTTTGTGCAAGATATCAAGCCAATCCTAAGATAAGTCACTTGACTCAAGTAAAGAGAATTTTGAAATATGTAAATGGCACCAGTGACTATGGGATTATGTACTGTCATTGTTCAAATCCAATGCTGGTTGGGTATTGTGATGCTGATTGGGCTGGAAGTGCAGATGACAGAAAAAGCACTTCTGGTGGATGCTTCTATTTGGGAACCAATCTTATTTCATGGTTCAGCAAGAAGCAAAACTGTGTGTCCCTATCTACAGCAGAAGCCGAGTATATTGCAGCAGGAAGCAGCTGTTCACAGCTAGTTTGGATGAAGCAGATGCTGAAGGAGTACAATGTCGAACAAGATGTCATGACATTGTACTGTGACAACATGAGTGCTATTAATATTTCTCAAAATCCTGTTCAACACAGCAGAACCAAGCACATTGACATTAGACATCACTATATCAGAGATCCTGTTGATGATAAAGTGATCACACTGAAGCATGTTGACACTGAGGAACAAATAGCAGATATTTTCACAAAGGCTTTGGATGCAAATCAGTTTGAAAAACTGAGGGGCAAGCTGGGCATTTGTGTGCTAGAGGAATTATAGCAACTACAGCAATCTGAACGTGCCCAAACGAATCACTTAGCATTAATAGCACGTTCACTACTGAACCAAGGAAAATTCGACCGTTGCTTCACACGGCCCTCTACATTCCTCATTCAAATATATATCTGCTTGACATTCGTGTTTTGTTCAGCATTTCCCAATAGTTTTCTGAGATTTACGAAATCATTCCAAACGCTCTGCTTTCCATGGCTACCTCATCAAAAGAAACTGCAGCTTCTGGTTCACCATCTGTCCCATCATCTCCACACCAGGAACAACCTGAACTCAACATCCAACCTATCCAAATAATTCCTGGTCAAGCCTCTGTCCCTGAGAAACTGGTTCCCAGAAGACCACAGGGAGTGAAGATTGCTGAAAACCCTAGCCCTGCAACGAGTCCTAGGGAAGTAGACACGGAGATGGACAAGAAAATACGCAGCATTGTGAGTAGCATCTTGAAAGACGCCTCTGTTCCTGAAGCTGATGAAGATGTCCCAACATCGTCCAACCCAAATGTTTCTGTGCCTGATGTCAAGAAAGATGTTCCAACATCTTCCGCTCCAAATGCTGAAGCACTCCCTTCACCCAGTGAAGAGGGATCAACTGAGGAAGATGATCAAGCCGCAGAGGAGATTCCTGCACCAAGGGCACCAGAACCTGCTCCAGGTAACCTCATTGACCTTGAAGAAGTAGAATCTGATGAAGAACCCATTGCCAACAGGTTGGCACCGGGCATTGCAGAAAGGTTACAAAGCAGAAAGGGAAAAACTCCCCTTAAGAGGTCTGGACGAATCAAGACTATGGCCCAGAAGAAGAGTACTCCAATCACTCCTGCCACATCCAGAAGAAGCAAGGTTGCTATCCCCTCCAAGAAGAGGAAAGAAATTTCCTCATCCGATTCTGATGAGGATGTCGAACTAGATGTCTCAACATCTAAGAAGGCCAAGAAATCTGGGAGAAAGGTGCCTGGAAATGTTCCTGATGCACCATTGGACAACATCTCTTTCCACTCCATTGGCAATGCTGAAAGGTGGAAATTCGTGTATCAACGAAGACTGGCCTTGGAAAGAGAACTGGGAAGAGCTGCCTTGGATTGCAAGGAGATCATGGACCTCATCAAGGCTGCTGGACTACTGAAGACTGTCAGCAAGTTGGGAGATTGCTATGAAGGCTTAGTCAGGGAATTCATTGTCAACATTCCCTCTGACATATCTAACAGAAAAAGTGATGAGTATCAAAAGGTGTTTGTCAGAGGAAAGTGTGTTAAATTCTCCCCTGCTGTGATTAACAAGTATCTGGGCAGACCTACTGATGGAGTGATAGATATTGCTGTTTCTGAGCATCAAATTGCCAAGGAAATCACTGCCAAACGAGTCCAGCATTGGCCAAGGAAAGGGAAGCTTTCAGCAGGGAAGCTAAGTGTGAAGTATGCAATTCTGCACAGGATTGGAGCTGCAAACTGGGTTCCCACCAATCATACTTCCACTGTTGCCACAGGTTTGGGTAAATTTCTGTATGCTGTTGGAACCAAATCCAAATTTAATTTTGGAAACTATATCTTTGATCAAACTGTTAAGCATTCAGAATCATTTGCTGTCAAATTACCCATTGCCTTCCCTACTGTATTATGTGGCATTATGTTGAGTCAGCATCCCAATATGTTAAACTACACTGACTCTGTGATGAAGAGAGAATCTCCTCTATCCCTGCATTACAAACTGTTTGAAGGGACACATGTCCCAGACATTGTCTCGACATCTGTCTCGACATCAGGGAAAGCTGCTGCTTCAGATGCTGTGTCCAAGGATGCTCTGATTGCTGAACTCAAGGACACATGCAAGGTGCTGGAAGCAACCATCAAAGCCACCACAGAGAAGAAGATGGAGCTAGAACTGCTGATCAAAAGGCTCTCAGAGAGTGGCATTGATGATGAAGAAGCAGCTGAGGAAGAAGGAGAAGCAGCTGAAGAAGAAGAAGAAGCTGCTGAGGAAGAGGAAGATGCAGCAGAAGAGACAGAATCAGATGATGATTCTGAAGCCACCCCATGATCATCAGACCCTTATGTTTGCTTTCACTTTTATTAGCTAAAGGGGCATGTCCCTTTGAACAATTGATTGTTATTGGTCTGTAATATTCGCACATTCATTTCATGCATCCTACTTTTGCCAAATTTATGTCTAAAAAGGGGGAGTAATAGTATTAATGCTTGCTATTATGCATGATTATGTTGAATGTATATGTATGCAGTAGGATAGTAGGATACGATGTATGCATGATTCATGACCTTGAGGGGGAGTTGTATGTACACGATTTGAGGGGGAGACTGCTGCTGATGATGACTGATGTAAGCTACTAGAAGATGCTGCAGTAGGAGCATGAAGACAGGGGGAGCAGATAGCGGATGTCACATGAGATGTCTTGACATCCTGGAGAAGACTAGTAGCTGATAGAAGATGATGCAGTAAGCA